>NC_133226.1:18357188-18666910 GCF_040436345.1 Pagrus major
TTTAAGTCAGGTAGTGGACAGTACTTTGCACAGAGCAACCACAGTAACCCCGACATCATTTTCTGTAGCTTCCTCTCCCAACTCCTACAGTGGGGTCTCTAAGTGCTCTCATGTAGTCCATCCAGCAGGTGCTTTGATGAGTTGTCCTTTCAATTGATCGTACTTGAAATTCTTGGAAGAAAAATGAGTCCACATCAGGTGCCCCGAACAATCTCTCCAGGCTTTTCTTGTTGCAGAGAAGCAATCGATCAGCTCCAAAGTCCCTCCAGATCACTGGCGTCCTCACCCTATGTGTGTGCAACTGCCTTTGGTTGTTGCAACATGGGTAATTAGATTTTTGCCTAATAAATACTACATAATCACATAAAAAATCCAAGAAGAATTAGAACTATGTAATTATTTTTTAATTATCATAAGTAATATGAAAATTGAGTGCTACCCAGTCATTTGCCAGTATTTAATTGTGAAAAACAAGTGGAAATACAAAAAGGATGAATTCGTCCAGTGTGCATGTGTAATCATCTGTATGCAATGTGGTCTAACTGTGTGTGTGTGTGTGTTTGTGTTAGACTGAGAGAAAGTCAGAGAAATCAACTGCTTAAGTAAAGTTTCATTCTGAGTGCATTTGCTGGACACCGTACGAGGCATCTGTGTGTACAAGTACACAAGCATTGTATCTTGTAAGCAGCTTGATGGGCCTGAGAGTAAATGCAAACTATACCAATTTGTTTGCTCAGCTATATTCCATGAATACGTTACACAAAGATGAGAATGCAAATCTGCAGTGAATGGGAAAACCATTCAAGCCGACCTATCACACTTGAGAATGCAAACAGGCGGGACATTTTCTGAAGTGCTGCGTGGCGAACATCACAAGAAGAGATGTCAGGAATGAAGCGCCGGGTACTGTGATTCTTGATTAACCTGTCGTAAAATACATAAGCAGGCAGGCCCAGGTCGCGTTGTAAACAGAAGGTGCCTCTTACACAAGGTGGGCACTCAGTCCTTTCGAAAGCCATCTCTCAGCATTATCGATTCATTCCCTGCTTGGTGAACTGAATTACATTCGATCCAATTTGGTTTCCCACCTTTTCTCCTCTGCAGGACAGGAGACTCATTTGCATGAAGCTGCAATTGAAGTGTAGTGGGTAGAGACAAGAGAACAAGGGAGAGGAGGGCAGACAGGGCCAGAATCATGGATATACCGTTGCCAACCTGCATCTTCAGATAGAAGAAAATAATTTGTTTGTGCTGATCTACAAACTGAACACAAAAATAAATGATAAACTACAACCAGCAGTATCAGGTTTAAAAAGTTCCCAAAAGTCATATGTGAGTTAAAGTAAAGGTATTAGAAAATATTACTTTGATAAAAGTGAAAGTCACCCATATATACCTAAGTGTCAGAAGTAATTTTCTCACAAGAAATGATGAAACTTAACTATCAAAAGTACAATACAAGTAAGTCATACACTATACATAATGTCTATGGTATTTCTGCGCTTCATAATGTATATTCTCATATATGCACAGGGGCGTAGGACTTGGTCCCACAGAGATAATATAGTATAATTTATTCTTTAAAATGGAAAACCGTGGATGCAGGGATTGGCGCATAAAAAATGTGTATGTATATACTGTATACTATGGGTCAACTGATTATTGGCCTGGCCAATTTTCAGATCCAACATTCAACATTTTTCAGATAATGTCGATAAAATAAATTCATTAATTTAAAAATGTGCTACTTGGACTCTTATGCAGCATGCAATCTGCAAAGTAATGTAATGTAGTAAAAATTACAATATTTGCCAGTTTTGTAAGTTACGTAACTCACGTAACACAAGAGTGTCACTTATGTGCCATAAACTGTGTCATTTACGTACAGTAACTTACTTACTTAGTAACATAAATTGAAAACTCCAAGTCCTTAAAAGCTCTTCATGCTTGGTCACAAACGGGACACAAACTCCAATCTCAGAAGGGAAAAGTCTGGTGTATGACCCATCTAACCATCCCGACCACCCCTGACTCTGACTTTTTCTCGCTCTTTATACTACTGCACTAGTGGGTGGCTTTCAGAAGTGACCTCAGACAGTTAACTACAGCGTCAAACTTAGAAGCTTAGGGCCACTGACCGGGCTGCTGTATGTGACGTGTTGGGAGTGAGAACGGGCGACACTGAAAGGTAAAATGGGGGGCTAGGAATAAGGTGGATAATCTTAGTTATTCCAGTCTTTGAAGCTGCCTGCCAAACTATTTGAACAGCAACAGAACTCTGTTTCAAACATGAACACTTGGCCTTGGCAGTCAGCTCCTGTATGAGAGAGGGTTGTCGTGGTAACCTTTAAATTAGACACATTGCTGGGTGGCGAAGAAGCTATGTGGCATCCATTTTCTCAGTCACACAGGTAATGACTGCTACCACTACTAACAGTCAGGATATGCCACTTTGCACACTGCTTCCTGTATCCTAAATCACACTTCAGCATGCCTCATGTCTGCTTCAGGCAGTCCAACAGTATTATAATGATGTGTGGACACCCCTGCCACATTTCCCTCTTTTCAGTAGAACACATCTGGTAAAGCCAGGGGCTGCTGACAGGACAGCAGGCTTATTAATGATTACCTTCAGCAGGTGTCCCATCGTACTGTATCCTCTGACCTTTCCCTCAGAAGAAAACAGTCGATGGACTGCAGCAGCGCCCAGTCAGATGTCCTTCCTCCTCCTCCTTATGCCCCACCAGACATGTTAGAAAGCCAAACAGGCTCAAGCAAGCAAGGAAGAAAATGCGTGTTACGTTCGAAGCGTCTTCATTTTACTGTGGGTTTGAAAAGTTGGCTGTTTGTATATTTGAAGTGCATCATTACTTCTGAAAGAAGCGGGTTGCTAAGGATAAATTCTGAGGGTGAATTTGTTCTTTTGTTTCTTTCTAAAAATGATTCATCTCATTTCCTTCTTCCACTCCTTCCCCGCTGAGGTGCTTTGTCTAAAGACTTCTTTCTGTGCTTTATGCCACACAATTATGCACAAATGTGGGTCAACATGAGAACTCAGAATTGATTACATATCTTGACAGGCACTCCAGCTATGCCATTATCAGATATTGCCTAGAATCCCTAAGCAGCACTAAGGGTAGAATGAATAAATTCACCCTTCATTTATAAGACAGTTAAATGGGTTAGCTATCCCCTCGTCACCTTTATTTTATGCTGACAAAAACATATTAGTGACAGGACTTAACGATGCCTCATCTGTTTTGTACCTGTGTGAAAAGTGAGGTGTTTTCTAACAGCCCGGCTCCCCGCCGAGGAGCAAAGCAATACCCGACCAGTATCTTTTTTTAATTTCTTGTGCTGTGTGTTCTGAAGAGATATCATGGGTGCCACAAGCCATACTACTTCTGTCTTTGCTCCCGTTTGAAGCTCCTGACAGGCTATATAGCCTGAATCTCCCTTCGGGGGAAACCAACAGGACATTCCTCAGATAGAGACCCTTTAAAGGGTTCCAGTGGTTCGAGCTGTGAGTGAGAGCAGGAGCCCCTATTAGTGTTACCATTTCACTCAGAGTCTATCTGAGCTGAGGGTAATTAAGAGGCTTTCCCATTTCTGACTGAAAAGAGGAAGATTCTTATCTTGCTAATTAAGTAAACGTCTTTATTTGATTAGATTTATGCATTGTCCAGATGTGTATTTTCTGCACAATAATCATGTCTCTAACTTGCTGAATGGTAGGCATTTTCACATGTCACAGCAGGAAACATGGAACATGAACAAATTTAGGCTGTCCAGTCTTAGCTTCCTGCTGTTGTACAAGTTTGTTTACCAGCACATCTTACCAGTACACTTAAATGGAATGGAAGAATTATGTCCTTTTTCTACTACTTTCTATTATGTCCTTTTTCTACAATCCAGCCAGAAAAAATGTTGGCATTGTGCGTTTCTGCAAACCACAGATATGTTGAAGCTTTTAAACGTCTTTATGTTGCAACTTTACATTTCTTTAGGATCAACTTTCATTTTCATTTTGGGACATGTCTTGGCTTACCTAGTACTGTTGCTATTAACATGGCTGGAAAATGTACTGATGTTTCATTGTCCATTTGTCAGCGGTTTCACGCTTACAAATATTGACACACAATCTCAAACAGTGTCTCTTGTTTGGCAGCCGTGTTGTAAAGCTGATGATGAAAGTCATTTATATGTACATGTAATGTGAACGTGGTATGACACGTATTGTGGAAATTTTACTATAACATGATCTTGGTGAATACTCAATTCAGATTTGCTGCAGGGTGCCCATTAAGTCCTGATATACAGACACCCATGGAACTACTTAAGTAATTCCAATGAAACTGCTCAAGGTTCTAGATGAATGCCTTATGGTGAGCTGCTGATACCTCAACATTAGAAATAAATTACACAATAAAGACAATGATATGGCTAGCTAGCTAGATTGCTGTTGAACATATTGTCAAATTACATTAACTGTTTGTCAACCACATGCAAAGTTATTGACTTCGAACCTTGTTAGCATAATGACTAGATAATCCCATGTTGCTAAGGCGTATCTAAGGTTTGTTCTATTTACTGGAGTAGATAACAAAGTTTCCATTATATAAGAAACTTATGGGATTAGTTCAACCCTAAGCTGTTGCCAGGGAAATGGAGTTATTGCTTGTGAAAAACTTAACATTTTGATCGCAAAACACATACATATATAAATTAAAGTGACCATTGTAAGTCTCCTCCACTGCACATTGAGTGGTTCTGGCCTCCATGTCATCTGTTAATTCCTGACAATGGACACCTCTTCTGCCATTATCCCTTACATATAATATGTACGATAATGAGTACAAATTTGAACATATCGTGGTTTGCAAAAACATAGAATCACAACATTTGATTCTAGGGGTGGGAAGCACAGGGTACCTCATGATACGATACGATACGCGATACTTGGCCCACGATACTGATAATATCATGATACAGTGATAATTGATAGATTGCAAGCCAATCATACGACGATATATCCTGATATCTATCAAAATAAGGAATACAAGAAAAAAAACTCCTGCACACTGTCCACTTCACTTGCAATTAAGTTTAATGACAACAGCGTTTCAGTACTTAGACCTTCATCTGGTTTTCTTACAAGACAAGGGGGGAGGCTGTCTTAAGTCGGGTTGTAGACTCATGTGGACCAATCAGGCCACACCGCAGCACACTTTTTCCTGATTTTGTCAGCCCTCGGTCTTCTCAAGGTGTGCAAAAGCTGTACTTTGTGAAATGAAAGAATACAAAATGCCTGTAAAAAGGTAAAGTGCAGGATTTCTCTGTTTATTCACTGCAATTTGGTGTCAGTTTCACAGAATTTGACACAAACAGATGAAACACTGAACAAAAAGTGCATAAAGTCTTAGCATAGTGCCTCTTTTACAAACACACTGACTGTAACTTGTCATTGTCCACATCCCACATTGCCATCACATACTCTGGCAAAAGTCCAAACTGTTAGAAAACAGCACAGCTCTGCAGCAGAACAAGTTTTTCAGTCAGTATCTTACATTTACAGAGGTATAGAACTATGAAAAGTTGGCTGTTTGTCTATTTGAAGTGCATCATTACTTTCTGAAAGAAGCGGGTTGCTAAGGATAAATTCTGAGTGTGAATTTGTTTCTTTCTTTCTTTCTAAATATTATTCATCTAATTTCCTTCTTCTACTCCTTCCCCGCAGAGGTGCTTTGTCAAAAGCCTTCTCTCTGTGCTTTTTGCCACACAATTACACACAAATGTAGGTCAACATGAGAACTCAGAATTGATTACATATCTTGACAGGCACTCCAGCTATGCCATTATCAAATATTGCCTACAAACCCAAATTAGTGCAAAAAAACAAAACAAGAATAAAAACACATTTCTTTATAAAAGGCACATAAAAATACAAATTTTAAAAGCATGGCAAACTTGTTTTGTGTATATCTGGACACATTTAACTGCTTATCAACTTGTTTTATGTAAACCAGGACCATTTCAGAGTTGACCAGCTTGCTTTACATAAACCTGAGAAACATTTCAGTGCTTTGTAGTAACTTGTATTATGTAAACCTGAGCACATTTCAATTCATCCTTTAATATGCATGTTCCTCAGGAATAGCAACTGATCAGCATGCTCAGAGGTGTGTGCACCTCTCTGAGCAGTGATTAGCACGGGTATGAGTCTCGTGCATCCCCCCTGTTTGTAGCATGTAGGAGTGCATTTCCCACTCGTTATCAATAAAATGGGCATCCATCACAGGTGAGCACAATTCTCTCTGCAGACTAGAGTGCATCCTCCGCCTTTCCTCTCGTCTCATCATAAAGAGCTGGAATAGCTTTTTCGGTGAAATATTTTCTGCTCTGTATTTTATACATTGGTTCCAGTGGTTGTAGCATTTGGCAAACACCTTTATTTTCGGCCATGCTGTACGGGCTGAGGTCCTTGCAAATAAACCCAGCGATGGACTTCGTAATACTGGCAGCCCGCGGGGACGAGAAAGGAAGCTTTGCTTTAAACATTGCATTCACTGCTGCAGGTTGACAACCTTTCAATGTGAGCATTAGCCGCTGTCTCAACGAGGAGATCAGGGTGGTGGCCTTGCAAGTGGCTCTGCATGTTCATGGTGTTGCCCGTGTACTTTACTTTTACCAGATAGTGTACCGCACGAGGGTGGACGACAATATATTGCTGTATTGATATTTTGTCCCACCCCTATTTGATACTAGTGACAGGGATGTATTTCTGCTATCAGAATCAAAATGTCTGCGCTGAAAAAGGTCTATTTCTCCAGAACATGAAGAGGATTTCTCATATTTGTATTTGTAATGTTGTAGAAGTCACTCTTTTGCAGTCAATTAAAGATTTGTTCTAATTTTATTACCCCAAATAAAACGCATGCCAATAAGCGAGACAAATGAAGTTGAATGCAAATTAGCAAATCAGGTCAGGTTTGATAGACAAACTAATTTGATGAAAGAGACCATGATAAGTAACAAAAAGGCCATTTCTCATATGTTGGTGGATAATTTTTTGCAACACCACAAAACTGTAATGTGTCAAGTGCACAGGAATATAGCATTAGCAAAGATAAACAGTGCTGACAATTAGACCCACACCAACACTGATTGAAGGACACTTACTAGTGTCACCACCTCATAATTTACCAGCACTGAATCAGCATCTCCCCAATTGGAAGTACTTCGTTGATACTCTGTTGAAAATATCAACAAACATTTTAAGCGTCACAACGGTTGCATTTTTGTGTGTTATTGCATGTCATTACATTGTGCCGCAGCATGCTCTTGTTATTTTATCTACCCCATGTACTGTATGTGCATCATTGTCCTGAGGGAGTCCACACTGAGCCTGTCATCCAATTAGGACTAAATCTGATTTCACTAAAAGGCTCCATCATTTAGGAGGTCTTTTAGGGAGCAGGCACTGAGATGCAACACAACTGGGGGATTGTTTGCATTCATTTTCGCAGCAGTTAACACATTCTGCTTCAGCTCTTAAGCAAATCTCTTCCTGCCTGATGTTTAAAGGGGCAGCTGGCAGATACAGACAGACAGGTCTATTGTCAGAACATCATGTGAAAGCAGCTATAATAGATAAAGACACAGATAGCGACTAGCTGGTGAACATAATGACACATTTAGCAGCTGTGGAGTCACATATTTCCCTCAGGGGTAGGCAGAGACCAAAAACAAAGCAAAACAAGTGAATATTGAGCTTACATTCATCACATGGCCAGAAATATGACTCCAAATTGAAGATAATATTTATCCGTAGCGTCTAATGTTTATCATATTTATCATATTATCACCTAACAATGTAATTATATGTCAATGTTATATTCGCCCTTGGCCCCAAATGGCCAAAAAACATGTTATTGCAGGTTTAATTAGCCCTTAAAGTTGTGTCTCTCTCCAATGTCAATGCTGCAGATGTGGTTTCAGATGGAGGAGAGGCAGATTTTGATAGTCGGCAGGTCAGATGTGATCCTTTTGTCTCAGATAATGCATAAACCATTCAACAGCTCTGCTAATATTTCTTATTAATGTTACCTTTACCAAATAAATTACCTCCAACTTTGAAAAATGTAAAGAATTCATCAAAAATCAATTATAAAGTAGAAGTCGTAGCTTGCTTCCGCTGAAAGGCAGTGCTTTAATGCATGCCATAAACATTTGAAAAGCTTATTCAACTGGTTTCAATGGTAAGGCCATTGTGTCGGGGTAAAAAGGGTCGTGGTAGTAGTTACTTAAGCAGCCAACAGAAATGTTGGTCAGAGATGGATTTGAACTCAGGATCTTTGGGTGGGATGGTAGTACAGTTCTGTTTAGCAAAGATTATGACATTAAATTCAATGCCAAAAAGAATAATACCATGATGGTCTGAAGAGAAACAGCTTTCAGTGAGTCATCTGTTACAGTTAAATGCCAACAGATTTAAAATACTCTGCCATTAGAAATAAACACATTTACTGATCCCAAAGCTTTCAATACTGAGGCAAATCTGTGAATACTATACATTGTTTTATATAGCATTCAGATTTTCTTTAATTTTGTTCTTTTTTCTTTCCATTTTTCCCTTCTTAATCGTTATTGTCAGTCATTTTTCTTAACTGATCTTCCTACTTATTGTGCTACAGTCATTGTTTGTAGTGGCTGCTTGTTTCTGTGTGTTTTACTGTTTGTATGCCTACATCAGCACATCCTCATAACCCAAAAAAAGATGACTGTTGCAGCGTACCAGTGACAGGCAAAATGGACCTTTGACTACTACTTGGTGAGGTTTAGACACTTGAACTACTCGGTTAGGTTTGGGCACTAAATTACTTGGTTAGGCTGAGGAAAACATCATGATTTGGGTTAAAATAATTACATTTCTTATGTTACTTCAGATATGAACGTACCAAACGTTATGTAATAGCAGTTATGTTATGTATGTGATGTAACTTCACTGTTTATAAGTTAAAATATTTTTTTCACATTGGACACTAACAGCTATCTCCTGTGCTTCTTTGACCCAACCATCCAACCCCGAGCTCTTCCCTACACAGACTTTCTCGCTCTTACTACTTCGCCTGACTTCCTCCTTTACTGCCATTATAATTACTATGGCCACTAGAGGTCATCATGTATCGTCTCTGTCAAATAAACCAATAAATACATTTAAAAAAAGAGACGGGGGGCAATTAATTTTATCTGTGTTTCACTTTTGCAATATTTTCCTCATGACATGCATGGAAATAAAATACCTTAGCAAATACATCACAGATGATTTGAATGATGACAGATACATATTTCAACAGTGTTGTATGACGGATGCACGTCACCTTGTGTTTTGTGACGTTCCTACACCTATAAGACATGTAATGTACAATTTTATGCCACATAAGCAGATGAGTCAGAGAACAGCGCTAGTAAAACAGCTTTTACTCGGTACTCCTCCAACATTTTTTCTTTCTTTTCCTTTTTCATTGCCGAGGATCATCATGTGAATCAGATATATAGTTTAAATTAAACTCAATTGAATTGAATATACAGAATCTGTCAGGGAAACTGCTTTTTACAAGCTTAAGGTGTTCTGAGGATAGGTCATATAACACAGACACCTGTGTGAGCTGGATAGTCTTCTGAGAGCAGCACAGCTCTTCGACTTTTTTAATAACAGGAAGGTTGGCCAAACTAAGGACCAACCAGGGACCTTTTTATAGTGAGGCATCAGTGAACTGACCGGTACACTTTTCTGAGGAGAAGGCTAATTAGCCAAATGCCACACACCTGTGTGGGATGGATAATGTTTTCAGGAGGACGAGGAAAATGAAAGCACTGAAGTCAGACATGTCTTCAAAAATACGTATAACTTGTAGATACTGCGAGTTGTAATTATATACTTTACTGTATAGCCTTTAGACCCTTTGCGTGAAAAAAAGGGGGGAAAGTGGAGAATTTCAATGGCAGTACATGTATAAGAGCTTGACAGTTATTCACCCATCAATCAAGCATCAAAGCTCCCAATTGTAACTCCTCTGGGTTTGAGTTTTGTGTTTTGAGAGAGAAAAGGCTTATAGGAAAATGTAGATGTATAATTTGGTACGTCTTAAGTACCATGGCTTCTGATTATGATGAGCTTACTCTTTCGCTTAACAGACTTTAATTGGTGCAAAAGTAGAGAGAAACAAAAGGTTAAATTACAACTAAAAACAATCATGAAAACATTTGCATAGAAGCACACAATATGTCATCCAGAAGCTGAACATTTCAAAGTTTCAAAGGGAAAATATTTGGGATTAGTTAGGTGCAAAAAATATATTAAAAGAACACTAATTATCGCTTGCACAGTGAACAACCTGCCAAATATTTGGGGTCAGGAGTGTATGAGTCATTGTACCTCAACACCTAACAAGCTGAAAAAAGTCTCCATCTGTGAAAAGTTCTATTACATGTATTTAACCCTTCCTAAAGGCTTGTACTTGTCAAAGCAGTGGTCTGTTTTATCCCAAATGCATCAGTTTTTGACTGAGCTGAACCTGGACTGACAGCTTGACATGAAGTCATTCTGTCAGCACGCCATTACAGCCTATTGGATGAAAGCGAGCATATCAATCTCCCACTCTGTTGTGATTTTATATGGTAGCAACCTTTGAACGTGTTGCATGCTGTCTTCATCTTCATCAGACAATGGATAGTGCAAATAAAAGTAAAAGTAAAAACAGCATATTTGATGACCCATTAGCTTTTGTTAGACAACAGCTAATATTAGCATTCAACTACTTCCTAGCTAAAATGACTGTTTTATAGTGTTACGCCACACAAAAGGAAATGCATAAATTAGTTCTGAAGTATAAACCCATATGTTAGAGACATTTCTTTAAGCCTGGAAGTAAAACTCACTGGATGTAAACAAACGGTAATGTTAGCTAGGAAGTGGTTGAATGTTAACATTAGCTAATGGTATCATTAAATGTGTAGGTTTACCTCAAAATATGGCCCAATTTTCCTCCAGATTTTCATTGTCCAATAACATTTTAGTTGCTACTCAACCCGTAATTGATAAAACGATAACAAGTTATCAGATTTCCTACATTATAAGACCTGCAAACTGCAGCACAGCAGCAAAACATTATCCCAGCATTTAAGCTCCCCACCCTGACCATGACATCAGAGGAAAATGGCATGTGAATAGGGTCAGATGTATCTTGTCTTTTGAACTGCATTTAATGTGAGTTTCAGTTATCTGTCATGAATGTTGTTACCAGGTCTTTACATTCTGGTGTACCTACAGCACCATGACTTTGACCTTCCAGAACATGACTGACACTTGTATATGCTACAAACAATAACGCAGATTGACTTGAATTTGTAAAAAGGCCAAAAATGTCAATATGTATCCTCTATATTGAGAGGAGCGAACATACACAAACATTTTTAGGGTCACGATGGCAAAAAAAAAAACCTAACCTCAATGTGTTTTTCTTATGATGAAACATGATAAGATATCGTCTTGCATCACAAGGTGGGAGCCCAGGTAAGAAAAGTCTGGCAAAGGAGTCAATTTCACCAATATCTTATAGGAGGATCTCAGGGGCACGGTATCAAGTATTACTATCGCAAGTCCTCTGTGAACAGGAAATTTAAAACATGACTCATGGTAGGTATTTCCAGTAATATTACAAATCTGCATTTGTCCCGCAAGTCATGCATTGCCTACATAGAAACGCAAAAAGTATGAGTAAAAAGTTGTACCTTTTATATATAAACCTGACATATCTATACCAAGATACTGATAATTGCACTAAAGGACCTACAACCACGGCCCATAATAGAGAACACAAACTCAATACCAATTGAGTTGTAGGGAGGGAATTGTTGCAGCGTTGGCTGTTTCAGGCCTTGAGAAGAGAAAATAGGCTTGAGCAAAGTGAGGTGTACAAAATGTCCTTTTGCCAACCAAGTACCTTCCTCAGAGATTGCTCTGCTGTGCTATTTTCTTGGATTTAGTAACACTTGTAGCATCTGATGGTCACATCAATATTTCACGCTTCTATCATGGAACAAAAATTAGTATTGACGGAGGGGGCATCAATATGCCTCGCAGAATCTACTCTGCCTTGAAATTCATTAGGAGCAGAAGACAAACACATTTGTACGGCTAACACCCCCAACGAACCACCATTGTTAAACAAAAAGGTGTTTTTCGTATATTATTAAGCTACTGTCTCATTAGCCATTAGCGTAGTCTCCACTTGCTCCTCTTTTGTGTTTGACAGTAATGTTTGTGTAGCGATCGTTCCCAGTGCAAGCATCAAATTTACATACTTGCTGGGAACCACTAGCACCCAAGACGACTTACATATACAGCACAGGAGGCACTTACAGAATGCAAATACTGATTAAGCGCCAACCTTCATTGTAAGTCTTATTATAGCGTTGAAAGATATACAATATTCAACATAAGAAATGAAAACAAGGAAAGACAACTAGGGATTCAGCTGTTCGTTGATTTCCAAAGCTTTCACACCAATACCGGCTCCAGTGACTGGCATATTTCATTCTATTTCTCAATCACATATACTCCACTATCAAGTTCTTGGAGGCAGCTGCTTTTGGGGCCACAGAGAGATTTCCTCTGACTGGATTTTTAAGGCTTGTCTTTAAGGATTTGCCATCCTCTAACATGACGTTCTGTGACAGCATATTTCTCAGCCAGTCCATTTCTGTGGAGGAGACGTCAGGAGACACTTTCTAATACTTGGGAGTTCTAGACAAAGCATTGAGTTTTCTTATTTCTTATGAAAACAGGCTGCTTACCTAAGAGCAGAGATATTAATAAAAATGCCAGAAATAATGTACAACTGTGCACAATTCGCACAAACTTACAATCTGGCAATACCTATTGTTTCAGGAGTCAGAGAAGGAGGGCAGAGACAGACCTTTTGGTATGGGCTACCTTGGAAAAGCTTGTGCTGAGAGACCTGAACACCAGCCAGAACCCTAGGATGAGAACTGACTTATGCCCTCATATTTTATTACCTCTTGATGAGCAGGCCTGTGGTGCCATTAATCAAACGCGACATGGCAGACACATCCTCTTAAGCCTGGTTCAGGCTCAGCTCCATCTTCCATCCCTCAGAGGCACCAACCTCCACTCTGCATTTTTACCTTTGAAATTACTCTGCAGAAATGCAAAGTTATTTCTGCATTAAATTACTTCACAAGTTAGTCCATTAATATTACGGCTACTGAGGCCAAGCATGGTAATCAATGCCTTGGCACATCAACAAGCAATAATTCTTGCTTCTGTTGAAAGCTACTCAAAGGCTGAATTTAAATTCACACAATTCAATTCGGTGTAACAGAACGAACTATTCATTCAAAAACAGTCTTCTACAGGAATATGTCTGTACAGCTACTCTATATACAGGAGAAAAAATGCATTTTTAAAGTGAAAAAAAGTACAACGTGTTTTCATATCCTCACCTGAACCCAACAGGAAAGGTCAACCTGTCCAAGATGCATGGCCACCTTACACCTTTTTATATAACAATCATCTCCATTGATCTTAAAATTGGCATTCATGTCCAAAAGCTCTAGTGCTCTAATGCAAAATGGCCTTTCTGCTGTGAGTTTCTCTGCTGTCTCAGCTCTTGTCAATACATCTTGCTGACCTCCATACAGTGGCATCTCATCCCCATCTCATTAAAGACCCCCATTCTTCTCTTTTACAATCCAGCAATGGTGAGCGTATTGAAATTTCTTTGTCGTGAGATTTTTTTTTTTAGCTCAGAACTGGTTACCACTCTGGGCATGTCAAAAAGTAAAAAAAGGCATTTGTTATCTGTTTTGCATGTGAAATATTGTATCCTTTTTAAGACATCCACAGTATCCTCATTTAAAATGCAATACCCAAGCCGCCAGCTCTGAAAAAAAAGTAACTGACAAAGGAGATAACGGAAAAGACTTGATGAGAGGAGCTGGCGACAGGGAAGCTGTCGCAACAGGTGCTGCCTGTCCGGATGATTTCATAAAACCAGTGCGGTTGTGGAAAACCAAGAGGGATATGTAACACTCTTGTTGAGTTGCCAGGATCCTATCCCATCTTTTTTCTCTTTTTTTTTGTGGTTGCTTGTTTTTTAATTCTCTCGCGCCTCAACATGCTTTGTTTGACTAATGTTCTACAAAGGCAATCTAGCAAGCTGACTAGTGCTGACAGCAGTCCATGAGGGGGAAGAGTACATTGTCAGGATGAATAGTCATGGAACAGTAAGTGAGACATCGACTAGTCCTGACCTTCGTGTCATCCCTGACTTCTCTCATTTAGTGCAACTCAGGAGGATGCTAAGCTGTTTCAATCCTGTGCTGTAGTTATACATGACATAGATTAATACATCCTACAAGCCCATTCAAAACTCATTGACTTTTCCGCAGCAAATGTCTGCATGATGAGAAACACCTGACACTGCCAGGAAATAATAATAATGCTAATAGCTGGAACAACTGATGGCTGGTATTGATAGCAAATTCAAATGGTCATAGCTGAAAAAGTCTAACTTATATAACCTAGATTCTGAACATATAACTGAAAACTATCTGTACAAAGTGTATCCAATTATGAAAGTCAAGGTGTCTGTTGCCAGTTAAGGGTACAGCAGCTAAGTGTTCCTCTGTCTGAAGGAAAAGGCTGACAAGATTTAGTTCAGTCTCTTTTAATTACCACCGTGGAAGGTCAAGGTCAAGAACACTCTAATGGCTCAGTATATATGACGCTATAAGGGTGTGAGTGAGTGTGTGGTTATCTGAAATGAGGAAAAAAAACTAAGTAAAATAAATGCAGAGGTCTAGTTAAAGATATATATCATGTTGGAATAATATGTTGGATGTATTTTGTTGAGTTGTGTACTTACATTATCCCATATGTTTTCACAAGTTTACTCAAGGAAACAGGGCATTTCATCTAACCGCCATTCACTACTTCCAGGTTAGGAACGTTGGCGAATGAGACTAAACTTGGCACGAATAACACTTCAAAAAATATCCTAGCCCGTTAACATTTGCACTTGAGTCATGTCAGATTGATTTTCATCAGCAGTGGTGGTTGTTCAATGGTGTTTTCACCGCAACCGAAGTGATCATTTGTGTTTATTCGGGTTACTCGTGCGGTGTTTATCCACCCCAAAGCAACCCGATTACTTTACTGTAAGCAAATGTTTAGCGAGCCCCAGCACACACCAATTCAGTATTCACCAGAGACTACTGTTCACTCTCAACTTTTCCCCTCTCCTCTCTGTAATGTTACGGTCATGAGGAAGTACATTTCCCCTCCAGCTCCACTCGGCAGTCAACATTAACAGTACATGAACACCCGACAATGGAGGCCACCGCTGCGTATCACTGCTGCAGTCAGGTTGATAAACAGGAGCGAAGATAAATCCACTAGCACCAGTGTTAGCATCCTGCTGCTCAACAATATGGACATGGGTGCACACAGGAACTTATAAATTAGCAGTACTACTTTGCTAGACTTGGAGTCCAACTAGCATACTGCTCTTGCTACCACTCTGCTGACTGCAACTGCATGAATGGTTTTGCGAGCTGTATAACGTTAATTATAGATTAAAATACAAGAAAAAGAGGAAAAAAAGATTCCTGGTTATGCAGCGCACTGAATATACACGCTAGAGAATCTCCCGCTGGCCCTGCTTATGAGTTCTAGTGTGGCCCACAGACTTTACATTGTGATGATGGCACGGATTTTGAAATCACTTTTCTCAGCTCGGTTTCACAGAGAATTTTTAGCTGCAATACTGTGAGTGGCCACTGGATAAAACTGGAAGCAAGGCAGGTCTTGAAAGGAGATTCATGATGTCAATAACTGAGGTAAAGCAAACGTACATTATGGGAATTTTTGTTTTTACAACACACATCAATTACACATTGCAAATACACACAAAGCCTTTTAGGTGTCAGTAAAACTGCAAGAAGAGTTCATTAATAACAGCTCAGTGCCTCCTCTGTCTACTCTTCAACGTTCCTGCAATGGGGGAGACTGACTAATTCATTCTGACCTAAGAAAACCATCCAACACTGTCTCCTGCCTGCCAAATCAATCTGCAGGTTTTACTGTGACCACTGTGTTCTAAGTAACCAAATGCACCATAAAATCCCTGACAGGCTGCAGCAGTACATCTGCTGATATGTGTGGTTCGGTGGGTGGTGGCCAATTAAACAACCCTGACAAATTTGTGCATCTGAACACATAGCGACAACAAGTGAACAGAACATGGACTATGCTAATGCACAACATAATGGAGTAGTCCTATTTTTATTTCCCAGCTCTGGTGTCCTACAGTAGCTGAAATGCAGTTGTATGGATGTAGCAGACAGGTATTGTTGCAGCATCCTTCTCCTGTTCGGTGAGGGTTTCTCAAGTTTCACATACATATACTCTTAGTCTTAGTGTTCTACATCTTGTCCTCAGAATTGTGTCCCTATTGCCCTTGACCTGAGTCCTCATGACGTGTTTGTTCTTCTGTGGCTGCCAGTCAGTTTTAAAGTGATTGCTTTTTGTGCTTTGGTTCTTGGTCGGTCTAAACCTTTGTTTATGTTTGGATCACTGAGTGCGACTTTAAAAGCAGTCAGAGAGCACTATGGTGGAGTTGAATAGTTGTGAATGTGTGACATGATGGATGCTCAGGGCCAGTGTTGTGGAAAACGTGATTCCACTTCACACCTAATGGACTGGCAAGCCATCCCCTAGACTGCTAGAGTTCCTAAATAAAGGCTCAGACATTTTGCCAAGCTGACAACACTACTGACATCAAATTTAAGCTTTACTATCTATCTCGACTGTCAGGGTCAGACAAGCACTCCTAACATGTTGTATAACAAAAGTACAGCCTTCATATGTGAATATCCGCATCCCTTTCAGCATCAGCAACCTTACCACCTTTTGAAATGGCTGATTTTGTTCCCATGAAGGCATAAATTGTTAAACCTGTTCTGAAATATAGCTTGCACCAGGAAATATTAACAGATGAGGTCAGCGTGAATGTCATCGTCGGTAGGCTTTCACGACACAGCGTCATACAAATATCAAATATTTTTGTTTCGGATATTGGATTATTGCACAAAATAACCTTTGTGACAAACATAAGTTTATGATACTTTAATGTTTTGTTCAGCAAGATAATCTTCACAGATGAACACCACTTTTATGGTTTTCGAAGCGTAAATTAAATCGCTACAAGTAAAAAGATAATAGGGGTATGAACAAACTACATTGCGGTTGCATGACCTAAACATCATCACTGATAAACTTCCTACTACACTATACTATACACCTTTTAAAATAAAGATGTATATCATTGTAGATCAATCTACATGTTGTAAAGTTAGAATAGTTTGCAGCTAAAGCCTGTAAAGACCGAGTAGTGAGTAAATGAGTTTCTGTGTTCGACATGATGATATTTAATGTGCCCGACAACTCCTGTAGGCTCATTTAGCCACTTGTTAGCGACGGTCATTTAACCGAAAACCTATTCAAAAAAACCCACTGACCTCGAGACGAGCAAAAATGCTCACTCATCTCCAGGTTTTCGGACTCATTCCTGCCGCATTCTATTTGCTAGATTTTATGGTAAGGCTAACCAGACTTACAGTGCAGTACTGCTTGATAAAGTAGCATCAAATGTCTCCTCCCTTTTTGTGCTTGGAAATCGCAATTGTGTTACTGTAGTCTAAGATAGGCTACTCCACATTTTAAAATACGTCACTGACAACTGTAGGCTACTCTTCTACGATTTATCCTGTAGAGACGTATAGAATCTAATAATAATATATCTAATTAAAACTGGTTAAGAAGATGGGGGACTTTGTCCCAAAATAAGGTTTAAGATTTTTTTTCCCCACAGGTTATACTTCCACAATGCATGCACACGTTTCTACGACACCCACTACTCAATCCAGAGGGCTGTAATGTGATGCTATCAGCTCACAGAGCACTGAGACCATGCAAGTTTAATAATCTTTGAATAATATCTCGTCTGTGCTTAGTGGAGGTCCATCTGCAGCTCCACCGAATCAGCTGAAACTCGTCAATCTCAGCTGTGCGCTCGTGGCAGTTTAACAAAACAATTGGCCGATGTGTTTCTTGATTTAGCTTTGATAAAGCACGTGATTGGCTGTGGGGACAAGTAGCAGGATTTGTCATACAACCGTCGTCTCTGGCGTTACAGATTTTTCAATTCAAAATGCTTTAAATGGTTTCTCTCCCTTCTTATAATGTCTCGGGTTTAACTTAACATCTAAAGGTAAGGTTGATTTAATATCTTTAGGAAACGGTATTAGCGTCAGTCCTTAACTTGTTTCTTTTCTTGTCATATTTCAGTGCATGGATATTGGATATCGTTATCGCTGGGCTGACTAAAATGCATTGGTGCTCAGCGTTGTTATGCTGAGTATTTTCGTATTGTCAACTCAGTAACCTATGCCGTGCCCTTGTGTTGCACCATTATGCATTTTTTTCCCCCCGCAGTAATTTTGTTGAAGACCATACAAAAAAAAACGCTTTTCATCTGAGCTCTCATGTCCCCACCGATGTGTAATACAAAGTGACGCCCTTGAAATCAAGAACATATTTCAGAAGATGTACCAACCCTGCATAGCTTTTGTGATGCATTTAAGTCTGAATCAGGGCTCGAGACAGAATCGCGCTCAATGGTTCCAAACAAAATGACAGTGAGCACAGTATCTGGTCTCCCTTCTGTTTGACGATGGTAACATCATGAAGCCTTGAGCCTCAGAGACACATTTTATATATTATCTCTATGCAGTGGGCCTTACACAAGAACACATGGACAAAAACCGACATAGGCAGAAAGACAGTGAGACAAAAATCATCCTGTTTCTAACCTTTTCTTAAAGCTCTCCAAATGGGTATTTAGGCATCACAAACATAGAAGAGAAGAGTGGGCAAACAGGGAGGCTGCCCTGGTCTGACCTCACAAGGAATGGGATGACTTTGATATTCCCTGGGCACACGACACAAGGTACTCAGATTAAAAGCCTTTTATTCACCATGACCTTTCCCTCCCCGTCTTTCCTGGGAGAAATCTTCCCTCCTTCTACTGCCATCTCAGTGACAGGCTATCCCCACCAAAACAAAAGGCCAAGTGGTGGGGTGACACAAAGTCAATATGGGTGACTTGTTCGCGTTTGAACACATTACACAGTAACCTCTGTGTTATTGTTGTTTATATACCACCAAACATATAGAGGAGAAAATGCAATCTGCGATGGGACATGTTGATTAATCGCCATTGTTCAGATGCCTGATGCATTTCTAACTAAATGTAGATTAACCTTATTCAGTAATGTCAGTTGTTTGTGTGCATTTGTTTTTTTGTTGTTTTTTTTTTATCTGAGCTTTCAAACTATGTATTGACATTTTCAGTCTTCAGTTTCTTGGTTTCGTTTTGATCATTTACATTAAACTATAGGTACTCTATCATCTAGTGTTCCAAGGTTGACAAGACCCAGCATGACACATTCCTGATTGAGTTCCAGTCTCCATCTTTGTCCCAAACACTGGCCATTATCACCTTCTCTATGTGGACGCGACCTCTCGCCCTCAATATGTCATGTCTACGGGCGAACATGAAACCGATGCGTTCCTTAATCTTATATTTGGCTGCTTTATGGTGCAACTACAGCTCCCATGAGGTTTTGACAGCCCACCAATGTCAAAGGTTTAGCTATTGACCACTGGACTAACAAATACAACAAAAATATAACAGAAAATCCTGCCGCAGCTTCTCAGAGTGATTGATTAAAACCAAAGTCAAATAAATTGATCTATAAAGTGGTAAGCGAGGGCGCTGGTTGACCTGTGGCACTGTATTTGGTCACAATTTGTACCTGTACTTGAAGTCCAACTGAAGTTAAATTGCTTGTCTTAAATTGCTGCTACACCAAATTGGTTCTGTAAATCACTTGTCCTGTTTTTCAGAAAAAACAAAAGGAAGAAATATATTTTTTATATTTTTTGGTTTCATGTTGGCACCCCCTAGTTTTGAAGGAGACCCATTATGCTTTTTTCGTTTTTTCCTTTTTCTTCAGTGTTTTATAGGTTCTTGTGCATGTGAAATATCTTGAAAGTTAAAAACACCAAAGTCTGCATCAACAAAAGCTCCTCTCTCCCACAGATAACACTGCTCCTGAAATGCCTCGTCTGTAGTCCCGCCTTTAATTCTGTAACTTTGTGACATCACACTACATCACCATGTCATACATTTGCATAATTTATGCCCTGGCATGTAAGAATTGATGCAGTACAGCTGTTCTGTTGTTGTAAGCCGGGCTGGGTCAGGTGTGTGTGAGCTGACCGATCAGAGCAGACTGGGGGCTCAAACAGGGCATTACAGGCAGAGGGGGAATACAGTGCTGCAGCCCCTGGCCAGTATAGAAGACAGATGTGTTTTTTTCGCATTAAATGTAAACCTTTTCTATGGGTAACCAAAATAAAATCACAAACCTGAAAATAAACATAATATTTCTCCTTTATAGTATACAGCTCTGTGATAAAAACACACAAAGAACTATTAACCATTTAGAGGCAAACTCATTTGCTAGCATAGAGGGCAGCCTATATAGCACTGCATCACATTTTCTTCACTGGAAGGGCACCATAGAGGGTACTTTGTTATGTTTTCTTGCACATTGGGCCACCATAGAGGGCAGTTTATCATGCTTTATCTGCCATAGGGGCATTCAAAATGGTGCTTTTGCTGTTTTTTTATCGAACAGGAAGGGCACCGGGGGCGGGGGGTTGCAGCCTGATACACAACACAAGAGTAACAGACTTGAACAACAGCAACAACCACATTAGCTCGCCCGCACACATCCAACACACATCGTGACCTGCACCTCAGCTTGTTGGACGTGCAACAACATAAACATTCACCGGGGAAAAGTGTACCGTTAACTTCAAATTGCAGACGAGATAGCTAATTAGCTGCTCAGCTTCAGCATATTAAACAGCGTGTACACTTACCTGCAAATGTCACTTTGGTCCGGTTAGATGCTGTTGTGGTTTTTTACTCTTCAATACCACTAACAACACGCTGAAGCACTAATTTGTTTACTTTGTTTCTCGTTCTCTTAGGTGTACAGTAACACCTGCACTCTGGCAGCTTGTTAGCTGCTGTCAATCAATCACAGACACCGATTATTTTTGACTACAAAAGGGGGAACAACAGATGTGATTTCAACCGTACTTTAAGGCACTGCTGTCTTCAAGGTGCACCAACAGAAATCCTTGGGTGTTTAATAGTTTAAAAGAGAGATGATGAATGGAGAGACCCAGGTAGACACATTCTTCTAATCATGTTTAGTCACACTGCTGCAAATGACGGTAATGTTTTGACAGCCCCCCTTCTTATGAAAGTTACTGAAGTCAAATATACTTAAGACGACCACAGCAACTCTGCCTTTTGAGGTCGGAAACAAAACGTAAAAAAGAACACTTGCATTATTTATGAATAAATCCCATTAAGTTGGCTTGCACTTGTGCTGATGACATCTTACTGTACGCTCACTCCTCGACCTTTTACCCGTGCTCAGAACACAACCATAACTATAATGGCAAACACATTCAAGCACATACTGAAGCAGTACAACTAAAACCTTACTCAGGAATACACTGTTGATAATAAGAAAATAGAGGTTTTATGATGCAGTCAAGTTAGGACAAAGTCCTCATCAATGCTAATGCAAGATTGATTGAAAATGCTGCCTGTAATAGGTCATTTTCATTTCATAATTTATCATTACAATGGCTTAAAATTATTATTATGAGCATCAGTCCATTCCTGTTTGCTGTTATGTTTAACATATATGGTAAAGTGCCACAGGATGAATATATTAGTCTGCAAAAATAAATCACAAATGCACAACCACAAACACACTTAAAGCCATCATATCTCTCTCTCTCTCGAACACACACACACATGCACGCTTCCTCTCTCTTTGGTGGAGAGATAAAACATGGAATATAATCATAATAATTCGATTTTCGCACATTAACATGTATGTTGTTCCCCTAAATTCATTACGGCTGCGCTTCTGGCTGACGGCTTTGTTTGTCATTGTCCAATTGGTCCATGCCACCCGCTAGTAACTTTATCTCTCAGTCCAGCTTTCCATCCACCACGGCCAATTCCTCTCTCCCTCCACCCACAAAAAACTGCCCTCTTTGCACAAGGCCCCCTCATTCATTCTAATTAAGCCAACTGAAACTAAATAGCAGAAGCTTTGTTTACAAGGGGCTCGCTGTGCTCAGCAGTCTGTGCACGGAGGCACTCGTCTTTACAGCCAGTCAGGGGTTTATCTAGAGCTACACTTACTGCTTACACTAATTTATATTTTTGTTTTCCTTTCTATTTACTTCCATATCTGCCACTGTGGGGCTGGGTTGCCTTCACAGAGGAAATTTATCAATCACATTAAAACTATAACCAATGTGGACTGTTCCAGCACACATTCAGTGAATGGTGATGCAGTAACATCATCACAAAGCAGGGAAAACAGTAACGCCAGGCAAAGTCATTAATGGAGTTGGTCTGAACAAGAATAAGCAAAATAACATTGCTATGAAAAACAGATTTTTAATTAAAGACTGCCAGGCAGGTTCAAAGAAAACATCAAATCCTGAAAATCTCCCTGACGACTTCACACGGTTGATAAGAGATCAAACACCAAAGAGTTCGGCGCAATCCGTTTCGTGCCACCCTTTGGTATTGAGATGAGTATGAAGACAATATCATCATATCATCATATCATTTCAGTTGACAAACAAGACACAAGAAGGTTTGTGAAAAACAGTGTATTCACCTAAATTGTGAAATTATGCTGAGGCTCAATTGCCTGGTTGCTAAATATAGTTATGCACTGTTAAGCCCTAAAAAACTTAAGTATTTTGCCATAGTTTACACAGAAGGACCTATTATGTGCAGGTCATTCATCAGGGGGTCATTTCTCTGGAAAATTTCAGTTTTAGACACTTTGTTTCCTGCTAAATGGTGACTTCTTAAGAATGTAAATCATGACAGAGCCTCCAACACATCTTGAGCTTTATCAATACCGAACTCTGAGTGGCTACGCTAGATAGCAATAACATTGCTTAGCTTTTCTAGCTAGTGCTAACTAACTAGTAATCAACAGGTTTTTGCAGGGCTCTGTCAGCATTATGAAGAAAGGTATGGCTGCACCAATTCTTATAAGGGGGGGACTTCATCACAAGTATGTCTTGATACATCTCACTCTGATGATACTCGCACTTGTTAAAGTACATTCTCTCTACCAGATACTCATTTCAGCTGAATCCTTGCTTCACCAGCTTGTGACGTATTGAAATGCTTTTATTAATGCTGCTGCCATTATTGTAACAAGTGGATATAAATTATATACAGAAAAATACAATACCTAATTGGTCATATAATATAGAAACGGTGCAATTTTCTTAGCTACCCATCATGTTAAATTAACTTGTTGATCTTTTATAATGTGCCATGTCTGAGTGAGTAAACTGTATGACTGTCCAGGATATTTGGTTCCTATCTAGGTACATTTATTCATCCTATGTGTTATGTAATTTTAAGAGATAAGCTTGAGGGCGCTGACTCCAAAAAGACCTTCCACCACGCAGCCAAAACACTGCACAGTGAAGGTTTTGCCAAACGTTAGTTACATCAAGTTTCATCAGGTTTGTTACATCGAGTTATGACATAAAGAAGCGATTAAGTCTGGCTCTGGCTCAGTCCATTTTCAGTAAAAGCAATAAACAAATAAAGTGCTCTGAGAGACCAGCATTAGCAGTTAAAAGAGAGCTCGGGGGACAAAGATGAGAAAACTATAATCTGTTGTGGCAGCATGCAGAGAGCCAACCCAGAAGAGAAACAAAATCCAATACCTGTAAAGCATTTAGCTTTTGGCCAATTACACATCAGCTTGATCACCAGGCGAGAAGCTCAAGAATAAAATGTTCAGTACCTACCGTCTTAACCCAACAGTTGCTTCTAAAAGCAAAAACATTACTCTTGTAGGTTACTGAAAACAAAGTGGGGTGGGTTGGGTTGGTGGATCAGCAGTGCACTTACTTATTCCGGCAGTGCAACGCAAAAATGATGCATTGCCCACATAAAATCCGAATACGAGGCAATACAAAGTAAGGATGATAAGTGGTGACACTTCCTGACATTATGTTGTTTACCATTTTTTCAGGAAGCAAATGTAAAAGGAACAGGTTGCAGTAAGTTCTTCTAAAATTAACCACAGATTAGGTGGTTAGTTGTGGCTAAATAGGAACAAATGCTGCCTTCAGGTGCACCTTTGGAACAAATTATACTGTATATATATAAGTTGTTACATGAATAAAAGTCAGAGCCATTTCCTATACTGCTCCTCCAGTCAAGACACTTATCAGTGATTCTTTTGCTCTTTCACGTTCAAATGTATGTCACAGCCTACCTTTATGGCAGTGAGAAACGCTCTGTTTTCAGACACCACTTTGGGGTATCTCATTTGAAAGATTGACTTGAAACATTCAGTTGGAGCACCCCTGACAACCTGGCAATTTAAGATGAGGAGACGAGGAAGGATATGTGGAAGTGAAACTGCTCCTGAAGTGGGACCTGTTGTCCTTTCCCATCCAGTTGAGTCTGTTCTTGGTGGGGTTCTCCATGGGTGGCAGTCTTTGGAGGTGTTCTCTGCACAAGTAAGGAGACCACGGGGAAGTCTGGGGACACGCTGGGTTGTTTACTTCTCTCAGCTGGTGTGGGAACAGTGATGGATCCCCAGTTGGGTAAATGGATGGATTGACGTGTGTGCAGGACTTATGGATAAGAAGTGATTTATCACAGTGATAAGGCATTTATGAAATACATAAAATCCTTTCAGAAAGTGCAACCACAAAAATATAAAAACTGACTGGGTTATAAGGGGAAGTATATTTTCCAAAATATCAAAAATGTATGGGCCTACCTGGTTTACATCCAAATATCCCTCTAGCACCTTGTTAATTTTAATGCAAGTGAAGCTAGCACTAAATCACAAAAAGGAAACAGGCAAGAAAACCATCTATTTTCTCTATCTATAATATCTGTAATTTTGGTCCAAGTTTAATTTTGTGAAAACTGAAAACTTGCCAACTTCTTCCTCCGCATATGAATCTGCATTTGTTGATGGTGTGATTTGTAAGAGGTGGCCAGAATACATATCCACTTACTGCTGCTCACTATGAACTCGCTACTCTTTCTACTCTTCGCTGCAGGGGAGGGGGGAACACGGCTGGACACCAGTCTGGGACCGAACACAGCCTTTAAGACCGACTGATGCCTGTTTGAACACTGGGGATAAAGTATGGAGACTTATTAGACTTAGTAGCGAACTCGCCACTTTTACATCTCCAAGCTGGAAACTACTTGCCTCTTGCTGTACAGGACTGGAGGGGCTAGCCTGTTAGCATGCTAACTTCAGTAGATATCTCTTCAACACGATACACTGTACATTTTATAAGTTGATTTCCTATAAAAAAGTCAGTGAACCGCTTACCTCAGAATTACCATGTTGACTGTTAGATTTAAGTTGTACGAGCTACAACATTTTAACAACTTACAATTATCTGTGTACTTTACTCTGTAAGTGTACTTACACCTCTTTGACATGACGTCAAGATTGCTGTTTCTTGTTAGTTATTTTTTTGAATGTTTTAAACCAAAATTCTGGCCATAGCTATCTTAGAAATTGCTCACTGAAAGCAACAAAATGAAACTTCATGGAGAACGATTTGATGAAGTTCATTGTCTCATATACATCAGTATTTGACAATGTGGGGATGAGACTCAACAATCAACTATCTTTCTCCATGTAGGTGCTTAAATGTAATTATATAGTAGGTCCTGTGTCGTTTTACATCACATTACAGTGAGCGGTCACATATCCAGCCTGCAAAAAGTAACAAGCAATTATTATAATGACAAGTCATTGCAGATTTTACATTTTTATTAAATGACACATGTTCAATAGTTATTGGCATGTAGGAGAGCAGGGAGTGGAGCACAAGGAGCAAGCATAAAAGAAGAAAAAGCTGTTATATCACCTCTGAGGTGTTTGGGCCACACTTCAGCTCCAGGGGTGTCTGCATTTTGAAGGAATGGGATTTGCTTGGAGCACACAGCGCTGCCTATAAGTTCAAGGATTACCCCTGTCCAGGCTGCGGATAGTCAGTGAGGTGTGGGCAAGTATATGGGTGCTTGTGAGAGAGCGGACGTCTCAGTGAGAGACGGGGGGAGAGGCTGAGCCTGTACACAGTCTAGGCGCGTGTAAACAACCCTGTGTGCAGCACAGCGCCTTAGGGTGTGAAAGTCTGAGGGAGAGGCGGCTTACTCCGACTAGCTTCAGTTATGCTCACATGTAGCTTCCCGAATTCAACATGCCCTCAAGGCTTTAAAGGCTTCCTGTCAGGATCAGTCACAGATTTGTTAACCTGATCCTAAGAAAGGTATTTAAATATAGCCAAATGGCAAAGTGAACAGAAAACAGTGTGTATAAATATTAATGTTTGGTCCAACTAACATCATTACGGTGGCACTCTTTATATCTGGCCCATGTATTTTCTAAAGGCTGCAGCATGATGGTGCAATGCAAGTTTCCCATGCTTCTACTCTGCATTACTGATTTCATACAATCATTTCTGAGCAAATTTGCTACTTTGCTTCACAATGAGGCTCATTGTCTTCTTCTGCTCATAGGCAAGTCAATCAGTGCATTCAGAGAAAATAAAAAATATAGCACCATCTGGTGGTGGCCATTGTTAATCCATTTATCAGAGTAATTAAATGTAATGGGACATTTCCCTGCAGCCATTCATTATGCAGTGTTACCACCAGCAAATCTCACATTATAATGAAAGCTATACCGGGATAGTTTATCTTTTTAATTTAATCATCATTGCCGGTCAACTCTACACAATCGACAGTTAGTGCAGTACTTATGCAGCGCTCAGGGACATACAATTAAACACTTGACCTTTACGGTATAAAATCATATAAGGGTCACCGTTAAACTGAAAATGTTAAGGCTCCTACGACTCACATTTTCCTCCCAATCACATATGCATCTTCTTTATGTGTTGTTGATGTATTTCTTATTTGCATTGCACATTTCCTGTTTTTTTCAGTTTTGTAAAGCGCTTTGTAAACTTTTGGTTTTGTGAAATGCTGTTTAAATTAAGGATATTGCAGCACAGGGATTTGAGAGATAGAGATTTAATCCATAGATCGATATTAATCCATAGGATTTAGGATGATTATTCTGCATCTCTATAGTTATTTTAATCAATGACTCACAGTCATGACCTTTCCTTCTTCTTCTTTATATGAGGGGAATTTTATTGAAGGTTACAGAACTCGACCGTGCCATTGCTCCCATTCACCTCCCAGTGATCTGTCTATTCATACCAGCTCAGCTCATCTCTCCTTGTCTAATCCCCCTTTTTCTACGGCCTCTTTTCTCTGTACTTCTTCTGTTGCAACCATCTTATATATTGCAGCATTGGTTGGTTCAAAATGAAATCTGCAAATTTATACATCTGTTGGATATCTTCAACAGCAAGAAGAATTTATTCAAATGATGTTGAAACTATAAAAAGTAGGCAGAACATACAGAGGGGATGTTGCCGCTTTGGCTACTGTTGAGCAAACTGGTGTTCTTGATATATGTTAGAAATGAAAACAGTTGTCAAGTAGACATATGACTCTTCACACAGTGTTCAGAGCATGTATGAACTCTAATTGGGTTCTTGTTCCGTACCAACACATCAACATACCGAATGACTGAATAGGTCGAGTGCCAGCAAGTCAAAAAACAACATATGTCACCGTTCCCAAAACAACATGAGTGTTGCAGCAGACCAGCAGCAGGCATACAGGCCTTTTGTCGCACACCACGCACCGTTTAACCCGACCTGCCACACCTCACCTCCTCCTTTGCAGCCATAATAATTACTACGGCCACTAGAGGTCGCTGCCTAACAAGAAACCTAAACATGGGTCATAACAAGGACGTGCTGTCCCATGCTACTATAATAACTGTTAACATTTTTAGAATATGTGATGGGTTGATATATAAAAAGCGACTTAATAAAGTATAGTCAAAGAAGTATGCATAATTCATTTTCTTGGATTTCTGTTACCAAGTTACCATGACTTAATGTGACATGTTCACACTCACATTTATTGTATCCATTTAATGATGAACATCAAGTCAGCTGGATTCCAGATACATAAAAGTTTATTTATGCAACTGTATCTCAGAATGTTTGTTTAATATGTAAATGTTTGCATCGTACAGCCAGTTTGAACAGGTACAGCTCTGCTTTCAGAGAGGCTGAGCAGATATATGGGTCTGAAATAGAGTTCTATAACTGGAATCTAGCGAATTTGGTCGAATATCAATTAATTGCGAAGCAATTGAAAGCATTCCTTAAATTAGAATCTATTAAGTTTGAACTTATCACAAATAGTGTGATCCAGTGTGATTTGATCATTTGACGAGCAACGGGAATTCATTATACATCTTGTCATGATTTAGTTCATGCTGAGTAAATTATCTGTTGTCTTATTATAAAGTGATACCTAAATGTGCTTGATTTGCGAGTGCTGTTGCTACATGTGGTGCAGTGTACATAATGTGGGAAACGAAAGAGCTACTCTCATTTGAAAAAAAAGCTCCAGAAAATTCTCAGAAAACATTGAGCCATTATATCTTTGGACAAACAATTCTAATTCTAATTGTTAGCCTACTTAGTGATTTCAATTAACATTCTTCATTATATCGTAGGTAAGGCTATGAGCTGACGAGCGCCATTAACAAATACAATCTACAGTAAATTGATTAAGATAATTAATTGAACTCATTTTAGGTGAGTGAACAAGAAGTTGTTTTTCTAATAGTCTGACTAATGTCTAACACTAATGTGCTACTGACTCTGCTGCCCTTGAGAGCCTAGCAACACACCATGATGTATATGGTCGGGAAGTAATTCCTTGGTAACAATAACACGGTACTTTTCTCCCCTTTGTTCTTCCAAAAAGTCTTGAACATTCGTTTTTTTGCAAAGACAGAATGTTTTTGGAAGAAATCACAGCTCCGTGCAATACCGCTGTCTGTTTATTCACATATAAACACACAGACTGTATGACACTGTCAAGAGAAAAGGAGAATCTGTCTCTCTTACCAACTCACACCTTAGTTTTTATAGAACAGAGCTGCGAGGACCGCTTCTGCCCTCAGGTCGTTGTTACATGCTTTATGCACAGATAACAAACACATTTCAGCAGGCACAATTTTGCAGAAAAGAACAGATTTGTCTGGAGAAGTAAACAACCTGAAGAGGCAAACAAGAAAGCACACACACAAAGAGAGAGACACACACATAATGCATTCATTGCAAGGCCAAATGTTTCCATGGTCATATTTGGAGGTGATGGCAGCCTATAAACATGTATTGTGTGCCTTGGCTCCAGTCATGAAAACACGATTGAATTTGTGTATAATAAAGGAAGACCCGAAAGGCCATAGATGGACAAAAACATTATTATTTTCATCATTTCGCCCCAACAATAAAGGTTATATATGACTCATAACACCATTATAGCGAGATGGTTCCTATTGTTTAAGATCATTGTGTTTCAGGTCACTCATGAGTCAAGGTCTGCTGAATCAGATGAAAAAAGAAAAAAGACAGACGGAGATTACTTTGCTGCATTATTTGGGGATTTGAATAAACACGTTTTCACAGGGAAGAACAGGTGCCGCGTTTAATTTTTTAAACACCAATCTGTGGGAGAAACTCAGAAAGTGACGACTTTAGAAAAAGATGATTAAAAAGAAATTGTGGTGTAATGTAAATAATTGTATTCTTCTTTTCCATCACACCTCTGAGTAAAATATTTTTACTGACTAGTAGTTATGCTATATATAATGTAATATGTACACAGTAGGCCACTGACAGGGTGACAGGGAGTCTAGTATGTACTATATATATAATTACCCAGTCATTTTACTGCTATAAAATAAAATGAACGGTAAGCAAGTATTTTGACATAGGGGGATTGCTACTTTGAGGATCTGATTACTTTTTTGAGACCTGACTATATGATAATGCTGTGTGAGCAAAGCTGCAGTCCGGGATTTGGGGGCTCGTTGTTCTCAAGGTCTTAAAATATCATCTTTGGAGTCAGAAACACTTTTGATCTTGGTTTTAATCTTGTGTCCCCTGGTGTGGGCTACACACTGACAGCAGGCTGCATGCCCATGATACACCACTACAATCTGGCTTTTATGTGTTCAAACTGTGGTAAACTGTGAGATCTCCTGTCATTATGCCAAGCCACACTGCACCAGGGTGTCCACAGGGTTGGGTAGTAACGGATTACATTTTATATAACTGTACTCTAATAACTATAATTGGACCAAATTACATTTGAAAAAATGTGCATTTACATTATAGTTACATTGTCAAGGAATACTTGATGACGCTTTTGATTATGTCTTTAAAATACGCCAATTTTAAAATTCTAGACGTTTTTTTAATAACTCATTAGTCCTCTCTTAATGATGATTTATGGATAATGGAGTTTTTTTTGTCTCTTTATTTACAAAAAAAAAGGGAAGATGAACATTTGAGTTAATGCTCCTTTTGCGTTACAAAAGCAAAGTCCTCCATGCTAAGACATTTTTAAAAAAGCTGCAACAGTTAGACAAAACAAGCAACACACAGTACACCTGAAGTATATTGTATATTATAATATTTTCAAAAATATTCAGATTAGAATTTGTTTTGTAATCCAGTGGATAACCTTTCTAATTATTTTTTTTCCATATAATTTGTATTTAGTAACTGACAACAGTTCATAGTAATCAGACCAGACCCTGCATGTACACTTCTTGGGTCCTAACAACATTTTCCTCTCTGATCTCTTTACGATGTCAGCTCTTACGCAGGCGTGTCATCAAATCAGGAACACAGTTCATCTCACCCACTGAGGATGTGACAAGTCAAGTGAAATATCGCAGCAATGGTAGAAGACAAGATTAGTGAAATAACTAAGCCTTTTCCAGCCTAATCTCCAGAATAAATGTTGGCAGTGAACATTTATGGAAACCACAGATGTGTTGAAACTTTCCTTATGTTGCAACTTTACGTTTGTTAAGGTCGAGTTTTCAAATTCATGTTTTTTTTTTATCCCAACGTCTCCTTCAAAATATCCAGGGGTGTCATGCTTACAAATGTTGAAAAGCAGTCTCGAACGCAGCCTTCTTGCATAGCATAACTCCACCACCATCCCCTCTGCCTCCTGATATGAAATTCAGGTCTAACACATGAACTTCATATGATAGAAATATACATATACATGGTATATATGACACGTACAGATGTCAACCTATCAGTGGTTTGCAGCAGTGTTAAAAAACAACATTTTATTCTGCCGACTGGGCTGGCTTTGTTCCACGACTTCAACATGAACAATATTTTATGAAACCTTAGGTCAAACACAGCTTAAATACAGTTTATCCTTCATTGTTCTTTTCCCCACTGTTCTTATTAATACGTTTTAGAGCGTGTTGTACTCTGGCTCTTTCTTCTGTGTCGTTGCTCTGCCAAGTGTGCCGCATTTTATTCTATGATGTTACTTGTCCTGGGAGATGGCTGGGTATCCTGGGAGTGTGATTTTTTCCCCCCATCAGTACATAATGCTAGAGGTTTAGCCACTGCAATGTCAGAAGGGTGGAAGAAAGACAGCAAAAAAACACCATGAATATTTGTCATATTGACTTTATTAAGATAATTTCAGACAAAACATATATTTCTTCAGAGACAACATAGACTTACATGACATCAGTTGAGTACAGTCTCAAGAAATAGACCCATTTTAAATGGTAAAAGGCTGCCAACTCCAGCACAAAAATAAGACTGCATTTTATAAAGCAGACATTCTGACATGTTGTTAAGGCTGCGGAGTTTGCGGTAAAAATTCAGAATTTGGAGATTATTAGGAGACTGGAGGAAGAATCCGCTCACGTAGGCACAGTTTTTATTGTACACCTACACACAGATGCACACACACACGCAGTGCAGTACATATACCGTGTACATGCACACACAGACACACACATTTCCTTGACCGTGTCTGTGGAGGAGGAGGAAGGATTTTGTCAGAGCGAGGGGATCTGCAGGGTTAACAAAGTGAATTAACTGACAGCCTGTCTGATTTTACTGTCAGCCCTCAGACAGAACCTGGTACTAACAGGGCTGGCATAACAAAGGTACAGAATACTTGATATGTGGGGAGGGAAATGTGTTATATTCTCACCATTTGCTAAAATTAAATTTTTTGAAAAAAATTCACACTAACTGCAGCATTTTCACAGTTTTAATTTGGAATCTTTGCTGCAAACAACAAGTGTCTGAGTGTTGAATATTTAACTGGGAGGCTTCCCTCCGGTGAGAAATTAGACAATACAATGTCAGGATGTCAGTATCGGATGAGATATGCTGTGTTTTTTGACAGCAGCGTGAATCTAGGGGAAAATGTCAAACGGGGTAAAACCAACAAACCAAATGTACTGTCTTTGACATGTGATGTGACACGTACTGTCTGTGGCTACAATGCTAGAATGAAAACAATCAATACTATACAGAACAAATCTTACGCATTGGATAAGTGCCATTATTAGGTATTGTCCTAGTTCTCCATATATGTAAAAGAGGTTAAGAAAATGGTTCAAAGTAAGAATATCATACAACACTTACAAAAAAAAACATGGTAAAAAAAAACTACATATAGACATTAAATACAAGTTTAACTCATCATATTGCACAAATACTCAAGTGGGAATTTGTACTGGCCCTCTTTGTTCTGTCTCGACACATTTACACAAAGAAAATCAGGAATGCACGGAAAAATGCACGCACACACGGAGTGAGAGAGGGGTAATACGCTACATGGCTCACATACAATGAGGACACATTTTACAAATGCAGAATGTTTTTGAGATTATATTCGAAGGTGAATAAATTATCTGAACAATCCAAATCAGAAGGTGAGTAACTATTGGGAGTGTGAATATATATGCTTCAGTGTGTCAAATGTATATGAAGAAAGGTTTTAACATCACAAGTTTGATGCTTGTGTCAAAGCTATGTGCTGTGGATACAAATCACCACAAGACTAGGCGAGTGAAGGGAATATTTTTAAAGAGGTAAAAGAATGGCAATAAAAAATATAAAATACATTTACATTTGTACATTGAAACAAACAGTGGGTTCACGGATCAACCGTCGCTCTGCAGGTGTAGCCCTCATGGAAGTCCCCATTATGCATCTATGCAGCTTTGTCTAGCATTAGCCCTGCAGTGGCTGATGCAGCCTATCCAATGTTGACAGCAGAAGTTAATCATTTTGACAATAAACTCAGTTCATCCCAAAATTAAAAACACATGTTTTTCTTCTTACCTGTAGTGTTATTTATCCATCTACAATTTTGGTGTGAGTTGCCAAGCTTTGGAGATATCGACCATAGAGATGTCTTTGTTCTCTCGAATATAATTGAACTAGATGGCCAAAAAAGTACATTTGAAAAACTCAACGTCTCTTTCCAGAAATCATGACCCGGTTACTCAAAATAATCCACAGACCTTGCTGTTAGCAGTTTCATGTAGGAGCTACTTTCTTTCCGTACCACGCACATGTGTGTGCATCTACTCACGGATAAGAGGCTAGCTTACTGAGCTTGCTATTGTTACAGCTCAGCTGAGGAGGACGTCATTAATGCTTACATCCCGTTCTGTTATGAGGTCATGAGTAGATGCACGCTTCCTTCTGCGACGTGAAACAAAAGAAATAGTTCCAGCATGAAACTGCTCATAAAAAACATCTGAGGATTATCATGAGCAACGAGGTCATGATTTCTGGCATCATTTGGCCTACATTTAAGAGGAAAAATATGTATTTTTGATTTTGGGGTGAACTGTCCCTTTAAACATGTCATGTGAGGCGGAAGTTGAATTTTTAAAGTAGTCATCATCAGGTTAAAGCGCAACTGATTGACCAGTGTTTAGTTGCAAACAGCATATACAAAATGTGGTCTACTACTATAAGCTGCTGTTGGTTATATTAAAGAGTGCAGATTGGCTGTATTCAGAGCTGGTGGCTTTTATGGGAAGTTAAGGAGGAGCTTGCAGGTGTTTTATGGGTTTAGACGTATAGAAAATGACCTTTAAAGAGTCAACATGTCTGAGCTTGCCAAATTTCACTTGAAATGGTCTTTTCTAGCCTGTTGGTTTAAAACAAACATTTGCCTTTAATCTCACTTGTTTAATTTCCGACTGTGTGAGAAATACTAATTAAATGGTCATTTCATTGTGGAATATTTTGGCTGATTGTTAGTAGCCCTACAACAAATTACAGTTTCTAGGAGGTGGCAACACTTCAGGGCGTAGCAGGAATCAAGGATTGCTTGTCATCAAAGCAAAGTCTCTGAATTCATTTGTGATCAATAACATTCATTAAAGGTCTAAAAATTCTGTTGCTTCGGGGCACTCATCTCAAATCACAAGATAGAGCTGAACCCTAGTGTCTGGCTACATTTTGAATGAAAAGAGGTTAATTATGAGCAGACAGGTTGGACAATTTATACTTGCTTCTTGGCCATCTTCATTTATAGGAAGAGGTATGGTTCACACACCATAAATAGCTGCTTCTAAGTCTGCTGATTGATGATTAAACTGGCCTGAAAACACTGAAATGCAATATATCAAATTGCTATGTATGAAATTGATGGTGAACACTGTGGTTACAACAAACTGTCACAGTGGTGGTGGACTTATTACAGATTCTGGAAGAAGGAAAAGTACTGGAATTCCACCTCCAGACAGACTATTTTGGGGAAACTCCACCCTGTAGGCGTTGCTGTATGAGTGGCGCTTAGTTCCATATTTAAGTCTGACGTCTGAAAACTGATGGCGCTAGCTTCCTCATTAGGGGCACATTACTCAGCTCTGAATACAGCCATGTGTCTCTGCACGCTCTACTGTACATTGCAAGAGTGATTACTTCTGAGCTGATATATATGAAAGCACTTTTTTTATTAATACTTCAGAATGTATTGCTACCTTTGGGTCATAAATGTGATTTGGTATTGATTTTGTTGTTATTAGGTCATCAAGTATATTTCTCTGTGGAGAAAAAACTTGAAGGCCCTGATACAGCTATTGGATAGCATTAAAAATGGCACTGTATCTTTGAGAGTCAGCTACAAGGTTCACCAAGTGACACAAGAATATAACAAAAATGGAAAAAGGCAGAAAAAAGATCAATTCACCAGAGAAATCCAGTGTTAAGCTTAAACTTAGCTCCAGACTTCAAAATAATAGGAGGTAGCTGTTAATCATCGACCTCGAACTCCAATTAAGACAAATACCCCTTGAAGTGAGCATTTAATTGACTGGTTTGAGATCCTTTTCAAACCCCGAGGGGTTGTTGATAACTTTTTGGACTGACCTAGCCAAAGGCCGTTGGTATTTTTGTAGCTTAGATGTGAATGCTAAAAAGCTTTTCATCTGTTTTATCAAAGTCGCTCTTTTGGCTGGTTTGTCTCCTGTCTAACTATTATTGTGCTGCCATCACACAAGCACAATTCATTGAAAGGAATGCAGTGAATTTCCTGTTAGCTCTTGGGGGATATGGTTTGTTTTTCCTGTTGCTGGGAGCCAATTTTTTTTTCCCTCTTGCCCTCTTTAACTTCCTGTCTAGGAGCTTGACTTTACAGAGAGGCTGCAGAGGTGAGCGTCAGAAGCCATTGATTAGACTTCTGTTATCCGTCACCCAGCGCCCTCCCACCCCCATCCACCGTTGCAAACTCCCAGATCACATCCATTTCAGGCTTGGTGTGTCAAAGACGTGGGTTGTGCTTTTTAATGAGAATCTGAAGGGGGGCAGGGAAGGGAGAAATGCTTCTTAAAAAGCATTACTAAAGAAGACAAAAGCACAAACCCCGTATAGGTGACTTTGAGGGGAGATGGTGGCCCTGCTGGTGGTGGAGATTAACATAATCTCATGCCATGCTGCTAGTCGGTGTGCTCTGGGTGCTTCCAATGCTCGCGTTGGCGCTGCTGTTCTCAGAGGGGGAAGGGTTGGTGGAAACAGGTTGTCGTTTTGTTCCTGAGCACGGACATCCTGTAGAAAGATGAGAGACAAGCCAATAACATGAAAAGAAGAAAAAGAAAACAATCAATTATAGGTGTCATTTACACTGGGGACACTGGGGACACCGGGGACATGTCCCCACCACTTTTTTCAATGGCCAATTTTGTTCCCAGAACTTTTAAACAGGGATGGGCATTTCACACTGATCCCCATATTACATTGCCTAAAATCACATGTGTTGAGGAACGTTTAAAATGTCTCTTCATCTCAGCCCTTAAATGCCCACCACTTTTAAACACAAAGTGTTGGAGCCATACAAAGAAAAGCAAAATTCCTTACCGGGAAGGTTTGCTGCAGTTGAGCTGATGTCAAGTCCTGTTGGGTACCCTGAATTAAGCAGAATGTGATCATTTCAAATCCAGGAAAACATCAATTCAGATATACAGTATATTTAACCAGGAACTTTAGAGTGTTAATTATACGCTTACCTGTTTTAATTTTGATAAACCACAGCGCACCAATAAGTAATACTCCAATCAGGAACCCTCCGAATGCAATGCCCAGAACACCAGGTAGGCCAAAATCAAAACACGGTGGGCCTGAAACATATACATGAAAAAAACATTGTATGCAAGCTTGATTTAAACAACAGCAATCACAACAACCCAAGTCAGAACTGATGATTAGAACTGAATGCAGACACAGCACAAAATCACATTCACAGAGACTTGATATGTTCTCGATACACAGTAGGTGGTCAATCATAGTAAACAGTCACAAGTTGTCGACGCAAGTGAGTTGAGATTTTATGATACAGTGGCACATCTTGCAGAGATATATAATATAATATGTTTCGGTTGGGTAACAGCAAAAAGTTCAAGGATTGGCTCTGATCCACTAATTTCTCCAGAGAAGCCAAGCAAGCAAGGAGTCAAAGTTTCGGTTGCCAGCAGCAAATTTTCTTGCAGTTTAACAAAACACCCAGACAGTTGTTGTACTGTGTGTCAAGTGAACACTGTGTTCAAGTGTACAAGATGTGGGAGTTTCCTGTCATGCAAAAAATAAAGGTGTGTGTGTGTGTGTAAATATCCCACTTTCAGCTACATAAATATGTAATGACTTTTAGACCAAAAAAAGGACGATTTAATTCAATCAATTTAATTGATGACACACTACAGTACAGTCCTTATACAACTCTTTCCCCTGTCCTAGTTATCGTGACAACACAAGCCCATGTAGTAAATAACAGTCATTACTTTAGCAGGGTTAGACCTCAGCCCAGCTGAAATAAAAAAGTTATTTTGCCCTATCATTATCGTTAGAAATTTTAATTTACAATCAAGTTTGGCATTGCTGATGTTCTTTGGGCATGCTGTGTGCTGGCTGGCCCCTCACAACGTGCTTCGCTGCTAACAAACTTAATAAAAAAAACATAAAATCTGACGCCAGCAGCAATAAAAAATAATTTTTCCCTCAATTCAGCTCTGAAAGAGTAAGAGTACAGGCGAACACTAAAGCTCGCTGAAGCCTCTGACATGCAGGGCTGTGGCACAGACATACTGCTGTAGCCCGGCAAGGCCATCGCACAGCTTTGCTTCACTCATTGTGGTCCGGCAAGGCCACGGAAGGATTACCTTGAGGCAGACTTCAATTCAAGAAGGCTGTATAATAGATCATTCACAGTTTCCCCTTCACTCAGACATCGCTTTAAGCTCTTCCAACATCATGATTGTACAAACTAACTACTCACTGGGCAGTTGGCCATCTTTGCTTCTGATTTTTAAAGCTGGAAAAACATGCCAGATATTATTAAATCCTTGTGATCCTGTTGTTCAGTTTGGAAAGTTATAATTATTATCTAAACTTTTATGTCTTCAATATGCTCTGTACCTGACCAGGCTGTTGTTGAACTGTTTCCAGACAGAGCCAGTGTGCGCGCTATGTGTTGCATATAAAAAAAAACTGTGCCAACGCAACATGGGTTTTCTTCTCCCCTTCTTCTGCTACCTGTAGAGATCCTCCCACAAGTATCCAGAACATTTGGAAGGAGCTAATCATCACCTTTGCACGAGTTTCTCTCACCTGCCTCTGCTGCCTCCTGCCTCCTGGTGGAATGTGCTTGGCTAAGAACTATACTGGTTTCATACAATACAGCTTTCCTTTTTCTGAAGTGCATTAAAGAGACGACATGAGGAACAGAAGACAGCATGTTTGTTTTGTAGAAACTTGCCACTGCTCTGTGTATTGTGTGTGTTTGAATAATTGTGTGTAGTGCAATTTAATGCTGAAATCAGAACACACATTTTACCTGAACTGCATGGACATTAAGAAAGCCTGATGTTGTACATGTGATTCCATGAAGTTGCTTTTTTTTTATTTTGTCAAAATGAAGACTACATGCAGTACTATCCTGCTGATAATTGATTAAACAACACCAAATATTAACTGAATTAAATATGAATCAGAGCACTGAAACAGTGACATCTTGTGGGCATTTGAACCGACTGCAATCCAGACGGCCGACCTCGTTTGTTGATCTCTCAGCAAGGAACATTCCTTGACCCCGAACGGGCCAGAAACATCACAGAAACTTGAGCAGGCTTTCTCTTGAGACGTTTTTTTTCTGTAATCAGTTGCTGCGTTGGTTTGTACCAAGTGAGGCTTTGACAGCAAAGCTGAGTAAACAGGAGCAGGAAGCAGAAGCTCCAGTGCAGGTGGAGAGGAGGATACAGACAGCAGGCCTGTGCTGTGACTCCCTGGAGCCCTCTGTACGAAAACTACAAAACAGGAATGATTGCTGAATGGAGCACTCAGCCCTTCCCAGTGAAGCCTTGTGACAGAATGCAGTCTGCTAGTCCTGCTGATATAACCCTTGTATCTCTGACGCTGGGCTAATGAAAGGAACCCTCATAAACAGACATACCAAACCACCATTGTTCCTTTACAGCTAGTTCGATTCCTGTATTTCAGTAGTCTCCAGAAAAAACATCTCTAATTACGTACGTTAAAGCATAACAGCAAAGAGGAGGACAAACAGGACACAGGAAAGCACGGATGAGTAGTTTAGTCAGCTTCCTCAACACTTGCAGTATGCCGCAACCTTCATCTCTGGAGGATAAAGGAAGCTTAAAAAAATAAACAAATCCATTATCAGCTTTACAAAACAATCCCAACTAACTCCAGGTGATCCCCTATTTAATCAACATCCACTTCCTTTTGTCTTTTTAGTCACAAACTAAATCATTAGAATGTTCCTGGAGATTAATCGTCTGGCTGGAGACTATTCTTTCTTTGAAGAAAGACATCTTTCCTCGTTTGAGTCTACTGTGTTGAATGGTCCAACAATAGCGCAGAGACCAGTGGCTGTGTTTGCACAGCGTACACAGTCAGACCCACTTGGAAACACAAAGGACTTCGCCCCCCTCCCCTGAGGGCCATTACTTCTGATTGTGGCCACAAGGTCAGCCTGCAGACCTTCCTAAAGGACGAGGCCCGGCCCCACAACCCCTTACTGGCTTCACTGCATATCCTGAGTTTACTGCTATGACAACCGACCGCGCAGCACTTGTCGTGCACTGAAAGCAACAATAGAAATGAAAATTATAGCAGCAAGTGGCAATTCAACGGCCGAGCACCAGACTAGCAATTAAGTCCTGAGGGCAAAAAAGGAAATTTCAAAAGTTGCACAATTTAAAATGATTCTGAAAGTTCAGACAGAGAATTACATTCATCTTCATGGTGAAGGTTTGTAAAGAGCGGACAGCATCTGGACAACTAGTCCTACAATTTTGTGTCGATCAGGACATTTTTGCATTCTGTATATTGATGTGTAAGGAATTGTTTTTCGGTTTGTTTGTTTGGGTTCTTTTTTAATTGTAATAAATAATAAAATCAGGACCAAGCTAACTGACAAAGGGATCACACACTTGATAGTGTTGTAAATGTCTGTATAGCTGTTGAGAAATTAAATGTTGTATTTGACTACTACGAACCAACAGACTGGGGCCCAGTTACCTAAGAACAATTTGAGATTTGTGCGTAGACACTGCAGAAATCAGTTGTTAAAAAAGACAAGACCAAGGTTGGGGAAGGCAACATTATAAATAATATGAATAAGGTTTGCTTGACTCAAAAAGTTTACTGATCCATATTTTGGAGTTTAAACTGAACTCACTTGGTGGTGGCAGACATGGCTGTGTAACCTCCAGATTCCTCTTCACTCTTCCTCCATCTCCACATTTCTAGTGAGGTGGTGAAAGAGCAGAAAAACTGATCAACCTCAATACACAAACCAACCAAAGGAAAATTGTTTCTCATGTTATGTTTTCTTAATGCAGAGGGGTTACATTTCTTTACTAATTTCTATGTAATGTTTTATTTATGAATAATAAACACTTTCATTTCACATGGTCTATTTCAAGTATGAGCAAGAAGTAGTTGATTAACTCCTACCTCACTGTAGCAAAGTTTGACGGCGCATTCCAGGTCCCACGTGGTAGACGTCAGCTCCTGGAGCTGATCCAAAGAGAAGCTGAGTCGGGTGCTGTTAGGACAAGAATTTGAGGAGCAGGCCTCTGGTATGAAGGGCAGCTCTTTGACTACAGGGCATGGGCTCTTGGAGTGCACAAAGCACTTGAAGACCTTGATGTTCAAGGCAATATCCCCTAGTGTGTGCCCTGAAATCTGCAGGAAACAGAGAAAAGATCAAATGAACTGCAACAATGAATCTTTCAAATGGGCATCAGCATTGAAATGTCTTGGACAGACTGACAATTTTATAAATTAGCTACATTATCCACCTTATCTTTAGCAAATTGTGAGCAGGATTTGAGTTAGGAGATGTGAAAAGGGGTAGAAAGGTTAGTTACCTCTGCATAAATCCTCTTGTCGCTCTGCACCTTGGTGCTAGGGTCCAGGGGAGAACGGTAGTCAGGGGAGGTGTACAGCTGCATCAACAGAGGCATCTGCTGAGGGGCATGAGTTGTATTGGGAATGACTGGCGTCGTTACTATTTCTGGAACTGAGAGAGAAATGGCTGAAATTAAAAAATAATCAACGAAAGATAAATCATATAATATTGATTTGAATTGCTTATTAGAATTAAAATAATTGGCCATGTTTAATGTAAGATTTGCTTTCAAGCGTGTTTTTTTGTATGGTACTTTTGATTGATGTGTGTTGTTAATCCTGTTAGTATTTGTGCTCAGTAGACTTGGAGTTGGCTCCTTAAAATGCAGCGTGCAAGCTCAGCTTTAACAGAGCAGAATGTGGAGTAACAATTTTTATGTCGGTAGACTATATTTTTTGTTTGTTTTGGTCATGTCCATGGAATAAACAGTTTTTTGCTCATTACCCTGTGTCTCGTCATTGTATATTTAACCAAGGGGAGTTATTAACCTCCAGAAGTGCTGAAGGAAAGTGGACATCGTAGACTACTCGAGTCAGAACTCTTTACAGAAGTGGCAGGGAAGGTTTTTAACAAGCTGCCAAGACACCTTGTATGTTTAATATGTTGGTTGGGTTAATGTTCTTTCTTTAATTTCTAGCACCCTTAATGCAGATAGCTGTCATTTACTGGTCACACTTTGCTATTCTACCTCTGTTTTGAGGTCTATCGCCCCCTCAGGACAAAATCAAAGTTTTTAGGATTTAGCAAAAACAGTTAAACTCAAACTGAGAACTTAAAGAAAACTAAAAAGGTTTCATTTACATTGCAGCAAAGCACGGCACATTGTGTATGTAAAAGATTAAACTGAATGTGATAATGATCATGATGATGATGTGATAATGATTACTGAAGCAGTCATTACTTTGTGACATGAATTGTGTATGGGCTATTGCTTTTTCCATCTCCTCTCTTTTTTAAAAAAAATGCCCTTGTCAAAACCAAATTTCGATCTCTTATCGTCTTACCTACTGGGTCTTCTTTTCCGAGAACCAGTAAAATCGTAGAGGCCTCTGGCATGAGTTCAGTATAGCTGGTGAAGGTATTGGCTTTAAAGTATATTAAAGCCTCCCTTTGTACACTCTCTGCAGTGTCATTGTTCACTGTAAGTTTTGGCTGCAGTCTATGTTCCATGGTGGGCAGCATGATGACATTGTTAGACTGTAGAAAGAGACGAGTTCAAATGAATCACTTAGAAACTGTCTTGTGCAGGTAGTCACTCAATAGAAAGCACATTTTAACAGGCATTGTTCGTGAGAAATCATTTAACTGTAATTTAGTCAGCTATATCACACTACAGACAACAATGTAAGCGCACAGACTGGAGTCTTTATCCTCTCAATAAATCGTATCTCACATGTGATTGTGGGACGATGAAAATGCTAACTTTAACAACTGGAGTGTGTGTAGGTGTAAGCTTACACCAAACTGGGTGTGTTGTAGGTTGACGAAGGTCCATGTGGTGCCCTGAGGGCCTCGCAGAAAGACGCTGGTCCTCTCACTGTCCACACGAACAAATACATTGCTGCAGAATGAAGAATCCGAAATTACAAGAGAAATTTCTTCAACAGCAATAGCAAAACAAAACATACGATGTGATTTCTTGTCAATCGCAAAGTTTACCAAATGTTGCCATTCTCTGGAATGTTTATGATGTGGAGCTCAGGTTCATTGCTGGGCATCTGTGGGGAGCAAGATTTGAAGGAGCCAGCCAAAGGCTTTGTTTCGATCTTCATAAAGTGTTTCTCGAGTGCATCTTCGCTTTCTAGGATGCAGTCCGGAGAGCCAGGTTTGGTTCCTGTAAAACCACAAACATTAATTTCCATCATTGTTCATTCATTGTTCGCAAAACAAAAATGACATTCCAGTGGAAATTATAAGCAATAAAATTACTTGTGCATGCATAATCCAATATAATAAAGAAGACAACAGCTCCAAAAAATTGACAGCCAGCACTTCTGTTTAAATACTTTATTGTGGCAGGGAGGTAGTGGCTGCAATAAGCAATAAGCCATTGCAATTGAAGCCTATTTTTTTCTATTTATTGAACAGGGTACTTTCACTGAGAGTGATGCTCTAAGAGTCCTGTCCAGCACGGCTGGTAACAGGACTGACAGTTTACAGCGTTTTACTCGGTAGCCAGCACTGGGGAGCCATAGGACAGTGTACAACAGGAGACCAAACTGCTAGGGCAGCCACATTAGCACCTTGTCTTCTCCAGTATGGAGGATGTTCCAAGAGCAGCCTCATGAGAGTGCATGATGCTCAGCCTTTGACCAAATAATGGTGACAGATGGTTTACGGGTGCACCCTGGTGCAGTGCTCAAATTGCTGCGCACATTTTGTTTCATAACACTATGCTGGAAATGGGGATGATACATGTTTCCCAAAGCACTCCATACAGTGCCATCACACCATTTGCAGCATTTTGAGCCCAAGTGCATGAGTGTTCGGAACATACTGAGCACATGGTGGTGGACACAGTGGAAGTGGATCATGTCCCAGGCCTGGTTTGAGACATTTTTCCACGATTGAGATTTGTTTCTATTAGAGTGCATCGAGAGGTGATTAAAGTTCAGTCATTAGTCATTATCTACTCATCCCCATGGTGATGGAAATGTTTGTTTCGTAGTCTGCAAAACATTTCTTGTGCTTCAAGGCAAGACAGCATTGCAGCACTCTCTTAAACAATTGAAGTAGATGTGTGGCTTTTAAAATGTAAAAAAACAACAACAAAAAAAACAAAAACAAAACATAAATGGCTCCATGCAGCTTGCTCGGGGTAATCCAAGTCTCCAGAGGCTCAGAGATCCCAAAGTGATTTGAAAAGACACCCACTTCTTGTATAAACCCACCCACTTCAGATTGAGTGCGAGCTTACGCTTTTAGCTTAGCACCTAAAGTGAAGATGGCGGCATCTTCTGAAATCAATATGGGATCTCTTGGCTTCAGGAGACTTGGATTACACCAGAGTCATTTTGTGTTTTTCTGCATCATAAAACAAGTCTCCAACTGCTTCAGGTGTTTAGGAGAATGCTGCGACACTGAATTTAAATTTTTGGGTGAACTCAACCTTTAACCTCACTGCTACTGTCCATAGAAAGAAACTACCAGCTCTTATCAACGTTCTTTGAAGCCTACAGACGTCTACAATAATTTTTACTTTTAGTTACTACATCCTGACTGGCTTGTAGCTGGACACCTCGAATTAAAAAGTAGTTTCCTTAACACTGCTAAACAAACCTCTTTTCCGCTGGCTATAAGATGACCTGAATTTCAAATCACAGACATCCAAGTAACCTTGAATATCAGGATTTTTTTCTTCAACGAGCCTTCAGCTTGGCAACATCCAGCTGTGTATTGCGCAGACTTTTTAAACGCCTACAACAAGGCCTACGCAAGTTCACCTAACACCCCATTACGGGCCAAGGGATACAACGAAATAGCGATGTACTGTAAACTGCTCCTCTGCTTGAGTAATTTGAATGCCCTTGTGGACTATGAGTCAGTGAAAACACGAGCTAAAATTAAGAGTGGCTGAAAACACAGCATTTCATCACAATTTAACCAGCACATTTAAAATGGGAAAAGAGCAGTATACAATTGCCAGACAGGAACGTTAACCTGTATCGCCCCACAGCTGATAGACCTGGAGAAGGACAGGCTTTCATAAAAACAAAGATTATAATATAACTCGTGCAAAATACTGTTAAAACAAAAAAAAAACCTTGGTCATAAAAGCAGCCACCACTATTCAGCATCACCACTGCTCACTTTTATCAAGACCCATGTCAAGAGCTCTGCTTTTGCTCAGACCGCCCTAAGGAGGCTTTGTTCGGAAATAATTGTGCTTGCATTGAGCATCCCACTGCTACTGCTGCTGGCAAAAGCAGCAAATAACATCCTTATTGTCCAGCCTTCACTCATGCCATGAAAGCTCACTTTAAATCATAGTGTTTCTGTGCCTCCATCTTCAGCATCATTGGTCATTTTTCCACCGCTTCCCATTGCACATTTTTTGTCACATGCAATGGCAGCATTGAGAATGTTAAGCTCAGTCCCCCAGAACTTTACCTTAAGAAGGCAAAGGATTTGCACTGACTACTTGAGATTTTTGTGAACAGGCGGATATTTGAGTTTCAAACATGCATCATTATAAGAGGTTTGCGTAGCTTTTAAATCAGCAGTAGAGCTGCTTATTTTGGAATTTACGGTACAAAATCAGTTTGGTTGCAAAGTCAACGCTCCACGTTGGTGCTTCATGTGCGTAAAATTGCTGCTGTTATTGCTCATGATGTTGCTTGGCTCACTGCTGTGTATGAAACAGGATTAGAGGATTAATTTTGAGAATTGTCATACATAGACCTGTGCTAATAAGTATCAACAGTCTTAGTACGTACATGTAAAATGTGATACGTGTGAGTATGGATACAACATGGATGGAAATATTAAGTGAGGAACTAATAGCCCCTAAATGATCAAATGCAAGTTGTCGATTTCTGGTCAGAAGGCATAGCTGGGCTGGAAAGTAGGAGTGCAACAGATCACAAAACTCACGGTTTGGAATATATCACTGTTGTGAGTCACAGATCAGATTAGTTTTAAATATGCAAAAGAACACATATATAACTTTGCTTTCCATCTGCTGACCATCTGTAAATGGTCTTTAATTAATTGACACCATTCAAGATGTCCAATGTTAAAATAAAATCTTAAATTACATAAAAATTAAATACTTAATTGTTAAATTAAAGTGGACAAATGACCCCATTGATTAGCCGGAGGTGTCATATCATGACTAAGTTATTGAATCTCAAGGTAAGGTATTCCTGTCACTTCACATTTTGCTGTTTTGGTAGTCTGTCCAACGTGACAATACTGTAAAGTAATTACATTATTATGTTTTGATAGCCGTTTGTGCTTATTACATGACCTTTTAACACGAGCCAAGGCAAATAGAAAAGAGGTTGGATTTTTTTTTTAGCCCTGCTTCCTTTGTTACTTTATGGTGTTTACAAGGTTCATTACTAGAAGGTAGGTCAGTTCAATTTATATGAATTATTAAAGTTGAAATACCCCCTGCCCCCGGAGGTCTTTCGAGTGGACAGCCTGTTAAACCAAACTCCATTCAAAAAGCAGGTGTTTTAAATTTTGCAATTAATCAGCAGTTCACACGCATGCTGAACCTTGGTGGTGGTGGTGGGCGGGGGCGTATGGGCCAAGGATCAACTATGTTCCATTACACCGCTTGGCAGCCCCAGATACAGTTTTAAGGTTTATTACATTATATTTTAAACAAGCAGAGGAGCTTAAAGGTGCACTATGTATTTTGGGGGAAGGAATTGTAATCAGAAGAGAAAGATCTTGATTGATTGATTTTTGTATGCCTAAACAAACTAAATAAACAAACTCTCTTCATTTTCATGACTAAATAAACAAACTGACCTTAAAGGAAAACAAAATTTCATACTGTTTTACCTTGTTTATATGTGGCGGACCCTGCCACCTTTCTAGCTTCAAACAGCGTTCTAGGGACCTTATTTTCCTCTAAGAACAGCTTGTTTATTCAGTTATGGAAAAAATAATTGTATTATTATTTAATTCATATTGTAAATATCAAAATCCTGAGTTTGAATTTCTTCTCCAAAACTACACAGTGCCCATTTAATTGAAGAGAGTGACAGTGTTTCTCCTCAGGTGTTATAAGAGGTTGCTTCCTCTTGGACATAATACATGGGATTTTTAGAATTATATATTTTATAGAAAAGTGAGACGGCAACATACTTCAACAGACTGTACATTCCCTCTTCCCTTTTGTAGGAGAGTGGACATATGGCAGCCGATGCTTGGCTAACACACGGATACCATATATCAAAACAGCATGGGGTCTGGTTCTGTATGTACAGCAACGTAGGGGGGCTGCCTTTGTTGTCACATCTCTCTGTCAACTCTGTAAATGTTCTGATGGACTGAGAAATATATTTTCTGGTTTAAAAAGAAAAATGTTAAAAGCAGCATATTTGATTTCTTCCGATTTACCCATCATTGGTTGAAAAAGCTGTTGTATATATTAAGACTTACTGAATAACAAGTATAGTTTTTCGGCCCTTTGGCTAAAACATAAAAACCCCAAAAGCCTGACAGAATATGCAGACATTGCTTTTTTAGACCAGCGTGGTCTTCATCACAGCACAGTGCTTTCTCAGTGATTTCATCAGAACACACTTAAGATAAGAGAAGAGGTTAGTAGGCAGAGAGAGCCCTGGAAACAACAGTGCATCCATCCTTGATTACAGACTCGCTGCTGAGTTATGTAAGCTGGAGCTGTATGTGTCGCCGACTGCAATTACTTTGCTCTTTTCAGCACCAGAAATATTGTCTCAGACCAAACAAAGATGCAGATAGCATATTCCAGATAAGCATAGTGTCAAGGTTGATAAATCTTAAATACTTTTAGGCGAGCAGGAAGTCCTTCTTTATGATGGAATCCTGTAATGCTCTCTCACTATGACCATACATTGTAACTGACTCCTTCCAAACTGGCGAACACAGCCCACAAGTAATAAAAAATATTTTGATAATATAAATAATTCTCACCATTTGTTCCTGTCAGTGTTACTTTCATCAGATTTCGGATTGTTGTGAATGAAGTCACACCCCCAAACTTCTGTTTGGCCCAGTCGACCAGCTCTACAACTTCAGCGGGCATCTCTTGCTTGTGGATGTTGTTAGGATGTTGATTAGCATGTATGCCAATTTGGGAGTTGTTGCTTACCTGAAAAGTAGAGGCCAAGTCAATAAGCTTCATTAAATACTACTTCCAGAAAGAGAACAGTCACAATCACCTACGTTCCAAAATGCACGAGTCTGTCTGTCACCCATTGCTACAACAACACAGAATTGAGTGAGTCAGCTTTATATTTATTTATATTTACCTCATGGCTGCTCACATTTTGTCATATCAAACATGTTTGCCCATCCCTCTCATTCTCCTCTATTACTCCACCCAACTCTCCCTCTATTCTCTGAGCAGGGTCCTGTTAAAAAGAAATGTTTATTATGGTTAAGTGTGCACGAGCCCAGTTGCACAACCCTGTTGGAGCCATGGTCTTTCCTTTGCTTCCTGAGTGGGGCCAGGAAATGGGACCTTTTTTAGCTTTGTGCGTCACCACAGTCGGCTGGAATCTGGCTCCATACAAGGTATAAATATATACATCCATCTCATCGACTGGACAACGCTGTTTCCTCGTCTGGGCCAATGGGAAATAATGGAGTTTACATTAAGCTCCACATGAATAAGAAGGCAGGGGAACAGAGGAGTGGATATTGTCTACAGTCGGCTTTTAGACAGTTAGACATATGTAAAAATGTGTTTTATTTCTGGCTCAACCTTCAATGTATCTTAATCTGTACTGATTTGTCCTTCTCTTCTTCAGCAGTCCAAAGGGCTTAAGTGGAAAATAAAGTGTTGTATAAGTACTGTGCCTCTTCATTTTGTAAACACTTAAACCCACTGACACAGTCCATTCTGCTGAAGGAAGCTCTTCAAACTTTTATAGGACAGTACAACGAGATCATTGGCCAGAAATACTTCTGGGAAATCTTCTATTTCAAGTGCAATTTTAAATTCAAATAAACAGAGGTGCAGACAGTATGATGGGCCTAGTATTTTGATACATGTTTGAATTATTTAATTGATTCATTTCATCAGCTTTAAAATCTACAATACATGGAGAGTGTGACACATAATTACTGGATTCTGACTCAACAATTATTCAGCTTCCTTTGTGTCATAGTCAATAGTGCAAGTGCTGTTGAGATGGACGTTTGAGGAAACACAGCTCATAGCATTTAACCAAAATGATGAAAATAGAAGCGTAGTGTATGCTGAGTAATTTTAGAAAGAACTGTATTTTCTATGAGTCATCCTGTTCATGTTTATAAAGTGTGAAATGCTTGTTGAAATAACAAAAATCTCCCTCCTGACCTGTCTGCTATGTGTGACTACTTGCGTGTGTGTCCTTGTGTCACAAAGCAAGACAGGAAAAAAAAATGTTGAAAGCCAAGTAAGCCCGAGGGAGTTATCAGCCTTTCTACATGAATATTTGATTGATGCAAGATCAAAAATAGTGTGAAGGGAAACTCCAAAAATAAAAGAGGGAAAACCAGTCACGATAGAACCAGGAAGACGGGGAAGGCCTGAGAGGACAGACGGGAAGAAAAAGGGAAACAATAGTCGTCATTTTAATGATAACAGTGGAATTGACCTTAGATTAGTCTCCATGAAATCAGTTCGATAAACTCAAAGATGTTTTCAGAGAAAAGCAAATCTCGGTCTGGAGGATATTACAGAAAGTTCTGATGATACTTTTTTTCCTGTAAGATTTCCTTGCAAAGGATGTATGAGTTATAGATGCTAAGCGGAAGGTGATTTATTTTGAAAATTTACCAGATGCTCTATGCTGTTCCTGCGTCTAACTTCCAGCCTGGCTTGATCCACTCTATTCGGCTTGACACGGGTGCACCCTATATGTTATACTAAATAGTGTGTTAAATACAGTAAAATACCTGTGACTAACAAATTGCTAATATACTGAACAATAAGTCAGAAGAGTCAGAAGACGTTATGTACAAAAATCTTGCTGTCCCCATGTTTTATTTTTTGTTTTGCTTTTTTTTTGACAACCCTGTGTACTGTGATTGTGACACTGTGCCAAGCTGTCAAGCCAGTGACGTACTTTCTCAGACGCAAAACAGATGCTGTTTCTCTTGCACTGCAATCTGCAGTAAAACACCATTATCCCCCAGTGATACTGCTCATCCCACGAAAACATCCTGCAGTCACAGGCGATGTTGTCCAGGCTCTCGACAGGACATGATACAGGATGTGGTGTCACGCTGCTGTCAGCGTATCACTAACTGATAACACTCCTATAAACATTTCATCATTGTGAATGATCTGCTGTGGTTTTTATTCTATTTATTTATGTCTATTTTTAGGTGTTAGTCCATCATTAATATCTGGATTTACAACACTGGTGACTGTTTTACAAGCATTTTCCAGCTTATTAAAGCTTCTTTCAGTGGTTTAAATCCGCATCAGTACAAAATAATTGACAAGTAGGTTATGAAGACACTAAGCATTAGTTTATCTTTGCTATTTTGTCACTGTGAAATTATTTTTGGGTGATAAAGTGGTAAAAAAGAGACAAGGCTTATGAAAAGTCTTCCAAGTGATGCATTTATGTGCGGGAGGAAAGCTCTGACATGTGAGAGTTAGCTGCCAAACAGCTTTGCACTCATGAGCTATTTAGTCATAAGCTCAAACATGGAAGACAAACAACAAGCTCTATCTTCATGATAGTGGCATGAATTAAGGAACCTCTTAGTTTTTAGAGGTTACCATTTGGCAGCAGACTGTCAAATCTCAAGTGTTCCCAGGACGACAATCCAAGACTGCGAAAGGATAAAATAAGTTTGCGGAAAGAAATAAAACTGATAAAATGTTCATTGTGATTCTTCCTCTTGAGGAAGTTTCAACTGTCATGATGTACTGATATGAAGTGACTGCCTGCAAGGTGAGAAAAACACATTAATCATTGCACAAAAGTGCAACTTTGACAAGGGAAAACCAAAATGTGAAACGAGGCAGACAATGGCTCAACAAAAGAGCACAGAAGGCTGAAACTGCTTACTTCATGAACCGGTAGGCTTTGGAAAATGTTAGTAATAATTTGGAATCAATTGTGTAGTAGGGTTCTTTCTTAAGTGGTTTAACCAATGTTATTATAACTTTACACAAGGTTAGGTAAGGTTCTTTGTCTGCAGAAGCTGTAGTCCCATGTCTTGATCACAACTGACTCTGATCAATGTTTTTCAGTAAGAAATTAGGTTTTTCATCATTAACACATTTAGAATTAATAGTACACTTTTAGGTGACCTCATTTATTTGGACACCTCAGTATTATTTCCTATTTAAGAGAGGCTATTTAGTTTGGTGATAAAAGACTGCAACATATTCTAAGAATGCCTTTATTTCAAAACCAAATTTAAGGACTTGGTGGTTTGTTTTAATAGCAATATCTTTTGTTTTATTCACCTTGTTAGGTTCACACCAATGCAAATTTAAATAGTCTGACACACTGCAATAACCAAACTCTGTCAACCACTGCAACACTTAACAGTATTATTTGTCTATTTAATTACACACTCAAGCGGGTGAATAAAAGTTGTTTTGTGGCCTCAATAGATTTAATTCACAGATACAATCTTAGAACACTGTGTTAAAGTCAGAAACTCTAATTTCATTGGAACATTAATTCTACAGCCGATTCCACCAGCCCATCTCGTTTCTGGCCACCCTTAAACTTCTCTCACCGATTTTATGGTGTGGATAATAAACACACAAAAACACACAAACTGCCTTGTGCACAGCAGCCACTTGGGAATATCTATGGAAAGCCAATACTGTCTCTTAACAGGCTCGGAGAGCTGCACAGCTGTGGCAGTTTGACTGTATGTTCAACAGCTGGCACTTGACAGAAGCTAAGTACAGCTGGAGAAAGCGCAAAATTATACAATACTGAAAAAAGAACCACTTAGACTGTTGTCCCCACAACCTGTTAATTTATTATGATTAGTTAGTACTCATAAAACAACCTTTTGTATCAATAGCAAGTTCAGTAATGGAATCACTTACAAAAGTGTAACATATCAAGCTAATTTATTCTCCCTCCTCTCCTCACACATCCGCCCATCTTGCATCCAGGAAAATGCCGGGTGTGAGCCTGAATGTTGTAGAAATGTAGAAACACAAAGAGGTATTACTTACGTAAATGTTAACACCGGCGTTGATGTTGCATAGAACATGGGCCTGGTTTGGAGATGTGAGGATGATGTTCATTGGCGTGGCATTAACCATCTCCAGAGAGAATATCATGTTCTGAGAGGAGACAAAAAAAATGACATATTCTAACTAAGTTACTTTAAAATAATCCCAATGTACTGTATTTAGTTAATGAGTTCACAACATCTAACTGTGTATGAAAGCCAGAGGGTCCAGAGTTTATGATTGTGTTGTAGGAGGTTGTAAGAAAGTTTGGCAGTGCTGTAAATCTCCAGGTGGAACACTGGGACTGATTAGGAACACAAAGAAATGGTGTGGCATAAATATCCACTCACCCCCATGAAGCCATCCATATTGGAACTACTGTGCTGCCTATAATGAGTTTTTGGTGAGTGTACCATGCTGTGTTTGCGCTGTGTTAGACAAACAAAGGGGTAAAATAAAAAAAACTAAGACTTTATGAAATGTTTTCAGTGGTTTAAACAATACATTTTGCCGTACTTACATAATTGTTAATTGTGCAGCACAGTGTAGGGATACATTATGCAGGATTTTTCCTACCATTATATGCACAGCACCAAGCTTTTTAAGGCATGACCTACGCGTGTATGTGTATCAATTTTGGAGTGCATCAAACTTAATAAATGACAGATTCATTTATTATTTGCACTAGCTTTTTCCCATTTTTGTACACGGATGTGGTAAAACACATGGAAAAAACATTATGTGAAATTTTCCACAAGCTTCCACAAGCTGTGCAGTCCACTCAAATGGAAACACATGTGACAGGCTTCGTTAACATAATATTTTACTTTACTGCCAAGATTAAAAATGAAAACGTTAGGATATAAACTTTACAAAATGTGAACTAAAGTGTGGGACTTTGGGAAATCAATGAGCCCTATATCACAAACAAATGTACAAAGTACTAATAATAATTATTATGCCTTTTTCGCACAGATTTCAAAATCTGCCAATATGCCAACTTCAAACCAGCATTCATTTTGTCTGTAAAATAGAATATAACAATTCCTCTACATGCAAACCTCCCCATCTGGCATGGAGTATCATTAAATGAACAGACCTCAAGCAGACGGAGCAGAGAGACATTTTGCTTGCAGCACTTAGTTTAAAAATAGTTCCAACTGCAATTTAAGTTTGATTCCATTTCTGCCCTATTGCAAAAATCAGTGGGGGGGATGTGACAATTATCCTTATTTTCACAACTGTGAAATGTCAACACATACACCTCTCCGGAAAAAGCAGTGCCTGTCATTTCAGGTGGGCTCGCAAAGACAGACAAGAAGCTGTCTTTGCTGTCTGCCTTCGTATTGACAGAGACATTAATGAGGTAATGCAGCTTGGTTCTATTCTTGAGTATCTATGCAGTCAACAAGAGGAAAAAGTCAAAAGCAGATCAAAAGGTATCAGAATCATATATTTACCTGATGTGCTGTGAGTTGCATGTTTTATGAATGTATGCTTTTTGTCTTGGTAGCATTTAAACTATGTGATAAATTACAATTTTGTGTATTTTTTTTTAAAAAAACATGCAGCCCAGTGTCCTCCACAAATAGCTGGTCCTGGTGGTATTTACATACTGTGTATAAGACCTAATTAACATAATTTAGCACATAATGTAATACCTCATTAACCATATTTCCAGCTGAGGGAAACACAATGGCGATGTGATTTGCTAATCACCACCACAGTCACTCTATGAATCAGCCTTAATTACCATGCTCCACATGTGCGTTGGGTAGTGCTGGTACCGCTGAGTTATGGATATAAGTGGTGGTGAGTAAACCTTTTCACTGAGGAATAATAAGTCTTTGAGTTTACAGACATTTTTTTCCAAGGTTGTCTTAATTCAAATAAATCCTAGTTCTAATTACTTTGACTCTCGTAATAGCCCTAAGATAATTGGGTTTAGAAAAGTAAAAGAGTCATGGATTTTATTTTTTTTAATTTTATGACTCAACGCATTAGAAATGAACAACAGCTTTAAAAAAAAAAAGAGCTTGGAAATCCAGTGTAATGCTTTTGTGGGAACTTAACATTCATAAATACAAATTTCTGCTTTCATCCATCTGTGATGCCTTTTGACACCAAATACTTTATTCTGTTTATGTGAAGGCGGATTGTTTTCAGAGCCAGGCCTGCTGGGTAGACAATGAGCATGCTGGGGAAACAGTGTGAATTCCTAATATTAAATTCATTTACTTGCTACCTGATGCTACCAGAGCTTGATCCAAGAGAATTATGATGAGCTCAGGCCTGTGCTATGGAAATTTTCAGACCAGTGCGGAACAAATTAGGTCTAAGGAGACCATCAACAAATTGCCTGTGAGCAAAGCACAGATGCATTGGAAAAAGACGCTTGCACGCCCAGTGCCATGGACAGAGATCTGTCATCACACACACACACACAGACACACACAAACCATATTAGCAATGCCTTGTACAGAGTGGGCTTTGCATAATGGCTGCTGCACCTCATAAATGTGTTCAGTCCTCTCCTTTAAAATATTGGCCAAAGGGAGCACTGCAATCCCAGGTGAATACATGGTGACATTTGTTACTGAAAAAACCAGGAGGCAGCATCATCAGTGAAAAAGACCTGCTCACTGGTGCCTCGCTTTTTGTTGTTGTTTCAACATTTCAACGAGACACTCGCTTTCCATCCCCAGTTCAGAATTTATAAAAAGACATAAAAAAACATAAGAGGGACCGAATTATAACCTCCAACAAGGAGGTTGCGTTTTTAAAGGTGATGGGGATCCTAAACCTGATGAGCTCAAATTACAGTTATAGTTGGTTTAAAATCTAGAGTGATACAGGGCTATTGAGTTTGTTATTGGATCAAATGGGTCTGTGGAAACTTGGCGGAGGTATGCGCTCTTCAGAATGCCATTCTAGTTGAAAACATGAGTCTCTATCTATCAAAGAAACTTTGCATTGTACTAACCCAATGTCTTCCCAGAAACACCACCTCAGTTTCACCTGAATCGTGTTGCATGACATGCAGTTAATGAATGAATGGCATTTCCTATGGAGTTCATTGTGCCTCACGCAGAGATAACTCAGTGGTGTTTTCCTTAAATACTCTTTCCTAATGAGCTTCATTGTCTTTGTAGTCTTGTTTCCCTCCCTTCATCCTTTTGTGACTTTCATTCTTTCATTTTGAACTCCCAGTCCTGACTGCCTCTGACCCTGATCACTCACCTTTGCTACTTTTGTTCCTGTGCTTTCAAGATACAATTGTTTTCCTCTTCAGACTTTTTTCTTTTTTCTCAAGAGCATTTTTTGAAGGGCCTTTGCTGATGCAGTTTCCAGTTATTCTTTTGGCTCTCTCCCTTAACTTGAATTGGCTCCGTTGGTCTAGTCTCGGCCTTGTGCCAAGAACCCGACTACCCAAGCCAGTGTGTGACATCAATGGGCCCTGTACAAGCAGCTCCTCCCTATGAATTCTCCTGGCCTGTGGCAGCCCCTTGATGCTCCCTTTATAATTCTCTGTGCGGTCAAACTGTGAGAGTAAACTGTCTCTGGCAGGTTGTAAATCAGTATAAAAAACAAAAGGGATGGGGAAGAAGGTGATAAGAAAAATTTAGAGGACAAAGGAGGGGGGAGGCGAGCGCAAACCTCCCGTCCGACTGGACAGTTTGGCAAGAGATGAAGACGTTCGCCTTCCTCTGTGTTTACAAGAAAAATCTGCTCTAAACAGACAGTCAAGAGCAGATAAGAGGTCTGTGTTAGGAGATCTCATGTCTACTTTCTTCTTTCGTTTGATAACACATCCACTCATGTGCCCACATGAGAACAGAATGTGTTAACTCTGTACAACATCCATTGCGTCACACGGATCCCGAGCCAAATTACTCCCACAAACCTCACGCCAGTTTACACTATTTTAGAAGATAACTTGAACAAACTCAAACATTTTGCAATGAAATGTCTCTTTCCCTCCTCTTCCACACAACATAATGTGTCTGGTTTTACTCTTCAGGCCTTATAAGATGACTGGGAGAAGCATTTCCCTCCTAATATGCTTTAAATCTGTTTAGTCATCAAACTGCTTTTTCTTCAAATTTCCAGTCCATTAAATATGCTGTAACACTGCAGTCCATTAAATGAGACTAAAGACTTGGCAAAAAGCAGCAATATTTATTCCAGTAACCCAGTCTGTGCGGGAAAAGCTCGACCTGCTTGCATAATGTTTGCACTTTTACTTAAAACTAAGTAAGGAAACACATCTCTTACAGACCCAGGTGCCAGACACTAAATGTGTCTTTCTGCAACATCGAAACTAAACTTCAGTATCCTAAAATGTCAAATTCAGAAGAATTAAATCTGAAAGAAAAGCCCTCATACTGTATAAATCAGCTTAACTTGCTGGTGAAAGTTTCCCTTAAGAGAAAAATGATGACAGGATTCTCGAAAGCTTTCCAAGAAGAAACCGAAGGATTTATAGAGGTGATGGATTCAGGCATTGTATTGCACTATCCTGTGCTGGTGCCTGAGCCTAGACTGCACATAGCACATCTGCTTCCCTCCTCATAATCACTACCAAATGAGAAAGAATGGCCAACAGAGTGAAAAATAAAAAGAGACAATAGACAAACAACAGTTGCTTAACACACGTTATGTGAAAGTACTACATAAAGAAGTCTAAGTGAGAACAAACAGAAGAAGCAAACAAACAGAGCACACTGATAAAGAGATGACTAATGTGAGCTGACCGACAATGTTGGACAGTGAAAAATGGAGTCTGGCACAACAATAACAACATATAGATTAAAAGTTTGCTGGAGTTACTTTCCGGTGTCATTCCCTAAAGCTAAAAGTTTCACAATCAAAAAGACCCAATACACTGTGTGCAATTATGGTCTGTGTTTGTTTAGCTGAAAAAGGAATTTCTTTAAACTCACAGACAAACTTGTGGAGCTGGGTTGCCACAGAAGCCTGTTTAGCGTATCAAAAAAAGCTGTGGCACGCTGACAAAGACCATAGTTCTGTTATGTCTGGCATCTGTTAAGGGTTAGTTAGTCATCCTGCTGATAAGGGTTGGACATGTTGTGTATGTGTTTACATTTCATAGTGTGTGAGGAAGGTTTTGAAGGGCTTATTTATTTAAAGGTTAGGGATAGAGTTTGTGCAACAACAATATTAGGTGTACAACAACAACATTAACCAAAATAACGTGAAAAGAGTGCAGATTTAGCAATGGACAGCTAGGAAAAAATTATTCAAAATTGACGCAGCAAAAAAATATTCTTTTTTTGATCAACAGATTCTTCTTCCTTGTCAAAACCTGGAGCCTACAGACCCAACAATGCATCTCAATGGATGACATTTCAGGCAGAGGTTCAGGTGTGTTATGCTAGCAGCAGCTAATTGAGCCTTGAACCAGTGTGCCACAGAGGTCCATAATCCAAGATTTTCATATTTTTTAACCTGTAGCTCAAACCGATGATGACTTAAGTGACATCACTTGAGGTGTTTTATTATATAGGACTCTCCCTGGAGCCACAGAAAGCTTTGTAAAATTTTGATAACATATACAGTAGTATTTCCTAATACCTATAAACAGATTTTAATGTGTAAAATTGGCTCCCGCATACCACCAAAATCATATTACATATATGTCGCTCCTTCCTCATCACCTCTTCTGACTCTAGTTTATCAGCTGACTCTACCATTGTGCACACTAACCTCTCATTAGGTCATTCTGAATCTGCCATATTTCTCCTGCCTGCCAACTAGCAGTGTTGAGTCAGCTCACCACATGATCCTCTCATCTGCCAGCTGCTCCTTGTTTGCGATTAGCCTCAGTATAGAAAGAGGAGAGCTATCAGTCAACCTCTGCCAGCTTATCCATGTTGTCTTAGCATTCAAGCCGTTATATGCCTTTCCACAGCAGAGATTTTGACTCATCATAGTTGGAAAACCACATAACTGTTCCATCTAAGTGTCCCAGTTGTCTACGACATTGTGATAGTGAGCCTAGGTGAACAATAGCAGGGCTGCAGTCAAATATTTTTTTTTTGCTTAGGCAGTTTCCTAACTGGGTAAAATGACCCAAACATATCTGACTGGCAGCCATGATAAGAGCTGGTCAAATTCTCTAAATGCTAAGGAAAGGTGCCACAGTGCTTCCTTTCATTTCTCCTGTAGCATAGATAACACTTGACGATAGTATTATGAAAGGAAAGGCGATAATACAGGCCTTGTGTACTTGCAGTGTGACTCTCTTGGCACCAGGGTTGTCTTTTCAAGTCCTTATGAATTCTCATTCACATCTTTCCTCGACCTCAAGACAAAGTATTCAGGAGGACATAGGATGTCTTTTTTTTTTTACCATTCGACAGCGGCCAATGACCCTGAAACCAAAGCAGCTAAATGCTTACAGCTTTTAGCACCTGTGCAAAAATGTGAACGACAAAATATCTCCTGTAAAAACAGCTGTTTCTGTTCAGCCTGTCCATGTTCTTCTGATAATTCCTTCAATCTATTTAAAAGGTTTACTTTTGTACCCTTGTCTCCACCATATTTCACCAGCTTCTCCAACTCCAGCTTTGATTGTAATGACATACTGCATGCAATGGGACAGAGCTCCCAGATGTGAACATAAAAAAAAATTGAATTCAAACATATTCCGCGTGTTTGTAACGATGAGTGACATGTTCTATTATCTGAGAAAGGTGTAAGATGCATAAAAGGGGAGCATGTGTTTAATGCATGAACTGACAGAAAGCTTCTTACGTGTGACTAGACTTGACATATTGTACCGTCGTCCACTGAAAAGGATGATTAATTAGCTGATGAGAACACACCCATGACAGACACTGGTATTGGATTTAAATGACAAGTGAGCTGAATTGTCAGCTTGACAGATAGCTGTGGCGTAGATTGTGCAGCATTTTAAATTTCTATGTTCGGTTGCGGTTCAGCTTTCCAATTATTATCTGGTCTGCTGAGAAGGTTTCATTTGCCTGCTGAATTTGACTGCTACCATGCATGTTAAGCAAGTAGTAAGGGTGCCGCATTTGTACTAAAAAAGTGACTTACATATTATCGTTCCCTGTCATGCAGATTTTTCACGTGTTCACATTTACATAATTAGCACTAGTAGCTCAGCGGCTCATTTGTATAACCTTGACATGCTTACCGCGGTGGCAAAGTTCAGGTTAAGGATGTGGACCTCTGCCTTGTCCTCGCTGATGAAGCTGCTCCAACAGCCAATTTGCATCTCACTCATGTAGACCCACGGGCTGCCATCAACTTTCTTTGGATCACATGTCTGATGTGAGGCTGAAAGAGATCAAGCAGAAATAGTTGAGCAGTGTCAGCAGCATAAAATCAAGTTACACTACATAGTCTCTTTCCTTGACCGCGCAAACTACTGCATAGATCCAACACTGTGACAGATTCCTTGTCTAAAAGAAGCTAAATTTGTTAGTAGTCATTGTGAAAGCTTGTCCCTGGTCTCAGTGTATGGATGTAAATGTGTGGGTAGGACTACATTGTTTAAAAACCAATCTGCCGGTTTAAGTTTATCAGACGTGTCAGGATACCGGGCTGCAGTCATCCATCAAGCCTGCTCACTCTGCTCTCTGCTGCGGGCCTGCTGTTTAACCTGGGGATCCGTGTCTCTAGAGGCTGAATTAATCGAGCCGAGGCTGTGCGGTCATGGATGAGGTTGGGTATAAATGCCTGGTGTTTGACCTGGGCTATGTGTGTCTGTGTATGTGTGTGTTCTATTGTGTTACATTGGAGTGAGTGTGCGCATGCACACGCTCAGGATAACCTGTCTGAAGTTGGCGGGGACAAAATATTCTTCTGCAAACTTCCTCTTTCCTCAAGGGGAACAGTGAAGAATACAGTGTGAAGGGTCAGATGTCTTTTCTAACTCAATCAGGAATCTCTTTCCCGGCCCACCTCCCACCTTTTGCTGATTAGACATGAAAGGGTCTGACTGGGGCATCCTGTGGTATTGCAGTCCTGTTGGCAACTAGGGATGGGTATCCAGTAAGGACCAGAACTAAATTGGTATCCCCTGAATCATCAGTACCAAAATATTGATAACCTTCAAGACAAACGCTGTTGCCATCCGTATTTATGTAACATTAATTCGTTCTAACATACCACAGCAGGCATTTTCAATTTCCTATATATAAACTGGAAATCGATTGAAATGAGCTGACAACTTCGATCATCAAAGAAAAATATCAACACTTGGCACAAAAAAATGGCACAGCTAGCTTATCGGTAGCCTGCAGCTGCACTTCCAGACACTTAACCTGAGTACACGAAGATGATCAACTGACTGGTACCAGAGGTACCAGAAAATACTTATTTGATTTGTTTAGAAAGAGGAATAGAGGAAACCAAACTTTCTAACAAACTGAATTTCTATCTTTTCCTGTTTTTTTGTTCAACCCCTGAAGGGTGGTATTTTTTTGATGAACTCTTGAATCTCTAGTTTTGATGAATATTATTTGAACTTGCTAAACTAACTAACTGGCAAAAAAGCCCCCAGGAAAAAGTCAAGCTGTTGTTTTAAAATATCCCTGTCTGTTTTCTGTTTTTTGTTGTTTTTTTTTAAAATGTAAATGACAGATCAACTGATCAGTTGATCTTAACAAATTCAGATGAGAAAGTCTAACAAAGGGCACAGCCATTAGTGCTAAAAATACATTGTGAATTGAAAATAGCATCAAATTGTGACCTTAATATCAGAACTCATATTGAATCTTGTATATTGACAATCGTGTGCCCCCCTACAATTTACTAAAACTGTAGTTGCACCCTAATGAAACAATATACAACAAATACGACATTCTATAAATCTCAAGCAGTGCAATGTGTTTAACTGCTTTAGCAGCACTGATGCTGATGGGCAAAACTAAAAAAGTGTCTCTCCTGACCTCGTCAAGTAAAGGTGACGCTCGTTATGGTTATAAAAATAAGTCTGTTGTTACGTAAGGAGACCATTATCTTCGGCTTCAAGCATTTCAAAATTATGTTCCTGAATTTGCTATGGATGTCAGTCAGCAGTCACTGTTTTGTCAGTGGATTGCACAAGTCAGACGCCAAAGTCCAACCCATTCTCCATTTCTAGAAGTAGTAAAATGACAGTGGAAAAAAACAGCAGAATGTATCAGGGCTGTCAAAGTTTAAGGTAAAGGATTTTACGACCCTTTACTACAGGGGAGTCCAGTTGGTTTAGGTATGCTCTGTAGTAAATAGCTGGATTTACTCCTCAGGATAAGGCCTTATAGCCACCCACCTCTCATGGGATCAGTCATAACCACTCTGTCCTGCGCCTGAATATTAGATAAGCCTATCTACAGTAAGATGTATATACGCAATATACGCTGAAGCATCCACCGTGCATGCCTCAATCACCCTCAAAACAGCTGGTCCTGAGGCACATAAGCGAGCAAGTGTGATATCATGACAGAAACAACTAATTTAGTAAGCAAATGCTGCATGACATACCGCTCCACTGACTTTTATGATGTATTTGGTCTGTTTACCCAGCAGGACGCAATCCCTCAGAGAGGAGATGTGGTGTAAAAGGAACTGATGAGAGAGAAAGAAAGAGGGACAGAGAGGGAAGAGTTAAAAGGAAATTGCAAAGTTTGGAAGGTCAACAGGATGTGCCTTATTTAGAAGCGGCACTAATCAAAGACCTTGGTTGAGGCAATGTCATCACTCGCCGTTGAGCAGAATGGACAGAGATAGAGATAAAATGGGATAGAAAGTGATGAATGCAATGAAAAACAGAAAAAAAAGGGAGCTTGAACATGTTACATAATCAGCTCTTTCTCCTGTTTTTGTTGTCCCCCACAATGAAATCTGGTTGGTGTTATGGACTCTTATTCATTTGTTCAATTCATAAAACCCCTGACCCATGATACCACTGATGGAAAATAAGTGCTAATGGGATATTATTTTAATTGGATCACTGTTGTGTAATTTTTTTAGAATTAGCTTTTATTAGCTTTATCTTTCGTGTGTATCCCCTTTTCTGTGGGAGTCAAACTGCCCTTTCGTACTATTTTACAGTCAAATCAAGGACACATTTGTCACTAATTAGGGGATTGAGGGGGCTGTAACATTCTTGGACCAGCTTCATGGCTTCTTTTTCTGCTGCAGCTTTTCTTGCAAATAAAGATGGAGAGCCATCCATGCTTCTTTGCCATCTCTTTTTCCCTCCCTCACCACAGAGGTCAAGGCTGGTTTCCTGTTATTCTGGCCCTCTCTGTTGATGTCTGTTGCTCAATATCCACATCCATAAAGTTGTTTCTCTCTTGTTCTGCTGTGACAGAGTCAACGGCCCATGACTGTCGCCCGAGAGGTCTCGATATAAATCAAACTGACTGCGTAAGACTGGGCGCGTGTGTGTGTGAGTGTGTGTGTACATGCATGTGTCACTGGTCTCCTCTTTACGAGTCACTAAAGGATATGAAGAACATTCATTTTGCCCTCTTGACCCCGGAAATGCCAATGGCCTCGCTAAGCGGTCTGCTGGTAAATGAGGTATAGAAGAACGATTCCATTCCCTGTCCTCTTTATCTACTTATATCAGTCCCCTGCATTTTCCATTCCATGAGAAGGCATGTTTATGGATGCTGGTGATTTCCATTTCGATGTTAGGTATAAGGGGGAGATGTGATAGAAAACATTAGGAGGCATAAGGGAGGGCAGAAAATGGCCTCAATTCATGAAAAGTGCATATAATCAGATTTGATCTTAAAGTCTGTGTTAATTCTTAATGCAAATTCCATTTCCGTAATTACACACATATTAAATTGGCATCAATGCCTAAGTAGACTCCTGCTAATTACCGTATTAACAACACTATATAGCCAAATTACCAGACTTAATAGGCACTTTGTTTTAACTGAAAACGTATTAAACATATTATAGCAAACTGATCAAATGCTTATGAAATTAAGACCAAAAGAGTGTGCAGCCAAAATCAATAATGGACAATTTGCTGTTAACGAAGCAGTCTTTAGAGAAAGCCCTTTTTTGTGGACCGTGCCAATACCTGGGAGTCATGAAATTACAGCATGGTGTGCTTCAAACTGCCCTCTGCAGTTCTGCTCGTCTGCAGCACCCTGGAGTCACAACTAACAAGGAGAGCTAGTGCTCCCATCTGGTGACTTCACATGTCCAGGGTCTGTCTGCTCTGTCTTTCCTGACCCTCCAGGGCATTCCTCAAAAAGATAGGAGACTAGTTCACCAAATCACAGACATCCGTTTTCCGCATGTGTTCAGTTGTGCATAGTACCATTAAGACAGAACCACTACTGTGACCATTTTAGGGCATATTAGGGTCAGCTTGACATTAACTATGCTCTGCTTCCATCAGTCAATTTTGCTAACGTCAGCATGTTAGCAAAAGTGTGAACTGCACTTCAGTCTTATTGATGTGGAGCTTACCCTTATAAAGTACAGCTTACATTGAGTCCAGTATAGAGCTAGTATTTACAGTAATATTGTTGTATTGTTGAGTCATTCCCATTCCCCCGATCAACAACATCCCTCTTAATGACTCTTGGTGTGCGCATCAAAGTGTGTCTCCATTGTCTCAAAATTTAAACCAAGACACTGAAAAAATGTAATTAATCCAGGTTGCCAACCTGAACATCCTAAATTAAGTTTCACTGCCCATAATTATGCACCATAGGTGCACTGAGGCCAGTATCTGTGCTTGGGCATTGCTGGAGTCTTGGTGATTAATCATTATTAGGGATCAAAGTAAACCTACACAGTGCTGACATCCTGTACTTCTCCTTCTTCTGCTGATTTTTGTCCCTGACAGAAACTGCTGTGACATGCTAATTGTTACAAATGCAGTACACAAAACTTCTCTGGAAAACTCCAAAAATGGGACAGACAAGAGGATTCCCAGACTGTCCAATAATCGCATAAACGAACATGTATATTTCAAAGTTGGGTGACCAGATGACGAGATGATGACGTGAGGCCAAGGTGTTATGTAGCTTATATGAGCAGTGTACTCACGTTTCCATCCCACAAAAATTACATTATGCTAACAGACCATAATTAAGGATTGCATTCACATTGTTACACACCATGTTAACATTATGGTGCTAAGAAAAATTGAATAGTGAGAAGTCACATCATAGTTCTTGGAAAGGATACACTGTGGCTCCTGACTGTCTATAACCTCACAAAAAGCAGAAGTTCCTAAATGTTAAGGCACGAATACTGTATATATAACTCACTATATTATCACTTCTCCTTTTAAAAATATATTCTGGAGTGTCAGCATCTCATTGGTCAGCAGAAATTAAAACGACCTCAACAAAATTTTTAAATGAAAGAACTAAACAAGAAGTGACTTCTTGGAATAGGCTCATTTTGTCAATAAAATAAAAGCACTTGGAAATTTGGACTTGCTGGATTGTAGATTGTTGGCTGCAATTTGCTGAGGTTACGTTTTCCACATTTACAGTGTTTTACAGCCTATGTGCAAATGATGTATTTGATAGAAGTGGTGTATGAGATTTGCTGTTAGCGCTACCGCCAGGACTGTTTATGTTAGCCTGCTACGTCTGCAAGTAAATTAAACATCTCGAGAGGTGCCAGCCTGTCTGTACCAATGCTGCCTCATCTTTGAGCATCGGTGCTGTGCCGACATCGCAGAGTACTGACAGGCAGTGGTGAGGCCTTGAATTTTAAATTTCTATCACACCTTAACTAAATGTTGATTTAGATTCAAGGGATTGACTACCTGCTGCCCAATAACTAGTGGCCTTTTTCACTCCCTAGGCGAGCAAGCAGGCCAGCTTGATTTCATACCCTGTCTTTCATGGCCTCCCTCATTGTAAGTCACGGTGGAAAGGAGCATCAGCTACTTGCCTACAGTTTAGATGCAAAATGAATTCCTGTACAACTTGAAGCTAGAAGGCATGGCTGCTTTAGAAAGAAAGAAAAAAAGGGAAAAAAAAAAAAAACAGAAGGGGAAACCCTGACAGCAGACAACGTCAAGACCAACTGTCTCCCTTGGTCCCCCGGGGTCGAGTAAACTGTTTGTGTCCAGGGTCGGACGACGGAGTCATGATGGGGAAGGGGGAGGGAGGGGTCAGCGGTCCTATCAGAGTTAGTCGGAGAGGGAAAGGGGAGCTTCAAGGCTGGCTCGAGTCTCTCTCTGGACTTCACATACACACACACATACACACACACACCTATTGTCCCTGCGTTTCCGCAACTGCAGATTGAGGCCTGACCATCCACAGGAAGGTAAACAAGCTCTTATCAGTGCTCTGCAGGGGCCTGCACTGTCCCCTGGCCTCTCACCCCTGCATACTACACATTACGCACACCATGCAACACACAAGCTTCCTGACCATCTCACCTCCCTCTCCCGAATCCCGAAATTCTATCAAAAAGAATTTTGCTGATTAGTCTTGTCAGTTTTAATGGCTTGAGACTTTTCGTGTGTGTGCCTGAGTGCCAAGTCCTGTGTCCAATGTTTGCTGGAGAGGAACTGAGGATGTGATAGCGGGTCTGGAGACAGCCTGTCTTCACACTAGCTCTGTTTACACCTCTGGGAGCCATTCGTCCGTCGTCTCATCATTGTCGGAAGCCAGCTGAACAACAAGTCCAACAGTGGCGTATGGAAGGTCTATGGCTCACTTCCGCCGTTATTCCCACACTGACTTTATGCCCAGTCTGCTGCTAGTAATTAGCCACTCCATATTGTTTGTCAAGCTGTACCGATTAGTCGGATAATCGATTAATCAGTCTTAAGAAAATTACTTGCCAACTACTTTCATAATTATTCGTTTCAGTCATTTTTCAATCAAAAATATCAAATGTTTGCTGCTTGTCTTTGTCATTAATGAGAGTAAATGAAGAAAGATTTTTGGACTGTTGGTTGGACAAAATAAAAACGGCAATTTTTTGGTATTTTATGGACTAAACGATTAATCATGAAAATAAACTGCAGATTAATTGACGATGAAAATAATTATTTGATGCAGATACATGTGATCATATGAGATGTGGTTCTTTGTAAGCAAGCAGCAGCTGCAGGCATGAAAAATAAACCATCATTTTTATGCGGATGCTCTTGGGTGATTTGTTTTATTCCAGACACCATCAGTTACTGGATAAAATGTGTCTTTTCCATTCACTTATGTGGTTACTTTTTCCTCCAATACGCTGACAGAGCACTAGCAAAACACAATTAATCATCTGAGTGTTAATTGGCGGATAGACAGACTAATTTAGCAAGTTTAATGCTAACTGCGAGCAAACCGCAGCAGATTGAAGCGTTAGAGATTCATTGCACAGTGGTTGCTCCCAATCATTCAAGATTAATGTAGCCTTGCACAACATATGCTTCATGTAGAACCAACACAGATTAGCCCGTTTTTCTCGACTGATTTTTGCCAGTAAATATTAATGCTTTCCGACATGAGGGCGGCATACTAATGAAGGCGCTGTTATTTTTTTATATACATATTTAAAGTGAGCGAAGTCAAAGGTAGGTGTTTCAAGTGTAAACAAGAGAGACGACACACCACCAAAGTGCACTACGTGGGATCAGAGAAGCTACGACTCCCACATCGATTGACAGGTCTTTTAAAACTCCCATGCCAGCCAGACAGCCAAATATTTGACTGATGCCGTTAGTTTGTTCACATCAGAAAAAAGAAGAATTTTCTATTATGACCGGTTGAGAAGCAAAAAAATTATATTATTAGTATGATTCCTCTGTAGTTCAAAGAGTACAATTTTATCCATAAAGACAACTTTAAATTTATATGGTCACATAAAACTTGCTGGGCTTCTACGAGCATAAACGTTTTTGATTTATCTCATTGAGAGATCTATGAGATGGCTTCAAGTTTATGATTTCATTTTCACTATTTAACTAATGGAAGTGTCACGACTAGGGAGAGTTGTTTGACAAGTGTAACTTTATTCCCTCCAGAGTCTGTGAAAAGATTATTAAGTACCCCGTGTCTGACTGTTGGATTTGTTGTAGTTATAGTGTATGAGCAGATTAAAATAATCTGTCAGATGTCTTGAGGCTTTTTTTTTCTTCAAGTCACATATTCCGCTTTCTGACATATCACAGATACACGAGCAAAATGAAAAATCCAATGTCCAAGGGTTTTTCTCATTGCATCAAACATACACACAACGTGCACACACAGACACACACAGAGACGCACACAGTCAGACATCAGAGAGTGATTTCAGCTCTCCGAATACAGATTGACCGGTGTGGCACCTGAATCAACAGGAAAACTACCCACCCAGTGCTTGAATCAAAAGGTTCTGCCATAATACAACACTGAGCTGCACACAGCACTGACCGTTTTAGAAATCAGGTTATGTCTAAGCAGAAAGATCGCATGTTGTCCTACATAAAAATGCCATGTAATTGCATTAACATTTACTATTATTGGTTTTGCAGGCATTTCTTAGGCCAACAGAAATGTTCAAAGCAAAGCCTCTTTCTTCATAAGTATAAAATCATGACATGAAGTATTTCACAACATTTTAGGTGAAGACATTTTGTTCATAGCTAGTCTGCCAGGGACTGATTAAGTGGGTGATTCTGCCCTGCATAACATTACCCTCATTAATCAAAGTCACTCGTGAATAACGTTTTTTAATAAAATGAAGACATACGATTTAAAACACTTTCCTGTTTTGCCAAAGATCCGAAACCCTCCCAGAAGTCTCTTTAACCCTGCACCTTTGACTTAAAGTCATAGGTGAGTCCGCTGACCCATCAAGAGTTTTCCCTCCGAGTTCTGTCCCAATGTACAGGTACATTTCCTGCGTTTGTGCAGACCCCAGCGTTGACCATTGGCAGACAGACCTTAAGATAAGAGTACATAATGCCATGCCTTATCTGCGCAGACAGCGGGCATGTTGACATGAGCACAAGTGGTCGCCATGCTGACGAGGCGTTTATCTTGCCCACGACTAATGAGCCATTCGGTGCTCGTGCAACTGCATAATGAAAAGCTCTGGACCAGAGGGCGCAAGAAGTTGTCGTCACACAGTGAAGATAGTCAGAGAGGAAATTCAACGGTAATTAAAATCAATTTTTGAATGTAGGTGATGTAGATTTCGATATATGGCATGATTAACCAGAATAAGGCTGGTTGGTTGGTTGGTTGGTTGGTTGGTTGGTTTTCAGCAGGATTATACATGGAGGAGACCCCATTCACTTTTGGTGCAGATCAAGATAAAGGGGTGAATCCAGAAATGTATTCGCACCTTTTTTTTGGGGCGGGGGGTTCTTTTTTGGATGTTTATCTCTGGGTAGTTGATCGCAGCAGCAATCATAAAGCTGGTCAACCTATTGGTGTGCATGATATAGCCTATAAATATGGGTGTGGTTTTTCAAATATTTTCTCCTGATGAAGATCAAAGTAAGATCAAACCGTTCAACTCTTGTGGCATGTAGTAAGTGTGCAGGCGTTAGCTTTTTCATTTCAGAAGCAGGAAAGATACAGTGAGGAGCCATAATCTGGAATTTGATCTATGATGGTGAACATTTTAGATTCCTGAACTTTTCACACATACTTCTGCACTGCTTTAAGAACCGACTATTAAAGCAGTGCTGGTGTGCCATTTAGAATAAGATAGGTCCAGTTATGTAACATGGAGGTGAAGATCAAACACTGTATAAGATATAAAAGAAAGGGTTATCGTTTTGAGATTTTAACCCCAGAAATTGTCTTTTCTGTTTTCTGCATGGAGACACTGTTTTTACACAATTTAACAGAAACCAGTGTTTTTGCAACGACAGCCAAAAATATGTTTCTGGTAATAGAAAGTGAAGAGAAAAATAGGGAGATATCACAAAAGAGCTGCTGAGTGTGCAGCAGATTAGCCAGAGTCCTTCTAAAAGAATAATACTGACACGAGAGATTGCAGGATTTATCTGTTTTTTCACCTATTTTCAATTATTCACAATATAAACTGAAAAAAAATCCCAGGTTTATTTCAATATTTAAAACAGAAAGAGAACTACCAATACTGAAACAAATCCCCCCCTTAGCATTATTTATCACCACTCAGAATTACATGCCATTCAACTGTGTTGCTTTTGGGATGCCACAAAAATCATTATGTATGTGGCATATATACGATAAACAGTCAAGTGTTAGCTAGTGAAAGTCATGTGGGAACACACAGAGAGGAACATAGTGTTAGTGAGGCTCTCTCGCACTGCATTCTGTATTCAAACAGAGGAAAAGCAAGGCAGTCAGAAATGGATTGTTATTTGGGAGGGGCATAACACTGGAGGAGATTGAAATCGGTCTGAGGCAGCGACAAGTGGTCGCGTCTCCCTGCCACCCAGTCTGACTGCAGGCTGAGCTGGCTCACTACAGTAAAACAGGGGAAGTGGACTGTTTTGACTCTCAACGCCATTTTTAACATGACGTTTTTTCTTTTTTTCTTTTGCTTTTGACTTATTCCACTACAGCATGCCTTCTGAGAAACCTTTGTCATTTCCTCCCATTTATTTTTGCTTTGTAAATCCCCCAGATATGTGGTGTTCTGTCAGTGTGATAAAGTCGTTTGTTAGTTAAGATAATGTATCATTCTCCTTTGTGTAATTACTCATAGTCTTTTATTTTCACTTTTTCTGACTTATAATTTAACTGGGTCTCCATATCTCCCCTGCTTTATCTCTGTCTTGTCCTTTTTCCTATCTCTCTGTTTTAATCCCCTATTTACTTCTCTCTCCCCACATCTTCCCTCTGAACTACTTATCTGCTCTTTGACAGTCACATAAATTTGACCCCCCACTCCCTTACTGTCTCCATGAATCAGTCTTTATGAATTCTGTTATCTCTGTTTGTCTGTCTGTCTGTCTCGCTCCCTTTCCCTCTCCAAGATTCATTTTCAGACGGCCCTCCCCTCCTTCTCCCGCGGCTCGCTAATCACTTTTGTGCTTTTCCTTCAGCCCGTGGAGGGAGACTCTGGGGTAGGCTGAAATGCAGCAGGAGGTCTGGCAGTTAACATCATGATGCCTGGCTCCCACTGGGAAAGTTGTTGCAGCAGGGGGCATATTCAACACTACTTCCCTGCCAGGAAATGCCAGGCACACAGTGGATAAAATCGCTGAATACAAAGACTGCAGCCAGACGCATAGATAATTGTTAATGTGTCCAACTGCTTCAGTCAGCTTAAGTGGTAGCGCTTATTGTGGTTGCCATTATAAAGTGGTCTGGATATCATATGAAAGTCTCTCCTATGGATGTACTATACAACCATCTTCCATATAATAAGCGGCACACACAGACGCTTAGAATTTCCATTTTGATTTCCTTTAAGACCCATCAGCACGGCAACGGTAGCTGAGAAAAATACATAAAGTATGCTAAAATTCTACCTCAAATGGACGCCCCACTGACTTTATGCATGAAGATCAGTTAACTCATCATGAGGAGCACTAATTAGCCTGTGAAAATGGTTACATAATGTCTTCTGTGTCTCTGGAGGGGCTTTGTCAAGTGTGAGAAAATAACTCTGATGATGTCATCGGAGTTATCTCGGCTCGGACTTGGAGACTATACATTTATAACGGAAAGCTTATGTATAATACACTGAGGATGTATGGTTTGTTTAACATGGGCATTTATCAGGCAGAGAGGGTCTGATAAAATACACTGTACAGTTGCATTATGGGAATGTTAGTTGTTTTAGAGCTTGAACTGTAAAACAAACTAAAAGTCTTGACTATTCTTTCTTAATCTGTCCCCCAACTATGGTTGAGGAAATCGCTGCAGTAACCCTTTCAGAGATGTCTGAATGTATTTGGAAGTAAATCATGTACATTGCCCTGCCTGAGGCAGATGTTATCACATCCATAAGGCACCAAATTAAATAAATGCCTTAAATGCCTTAAAACGGAATACAGTGCCAGGAAAGTGTTGCAACTGCCTAGGAGCCTTGAACAAATAGAGTGAAATAAACAAGATTTCGAAGAGTAACATCCAAGAAAAAGAAAAAAAGAAAACAGACAGAAGCCAAGGACAAAAGGTAATCCTTCAGCATGTTTTATTAAAAGGAAGGAGGAAGGAGAATGAATACCACTTTTTCCACAAAGGAATCAGCTCCTGTATGATCCTTGCACAAACAAATACCCCCAGTGAAATGACTAGAGGGATTTAGACAAACAGAGTAAACCTAAAGGCTGGACAGGTTTAAGGCCTTCAAAACAAACAGCAACATTTTAAACACAATTAACCTCACAGGGAGGCAGTGTGGTGGAACTAAGACCAATGTGATGTTGTCTGTCTTGCTGGAGCCTGACCGAAGCCTGTCCAGAGATTATGGACGAGCTGTAAACCAGAAAGACGAACCTGACTGATCCCAACGTAGAGGAAGCTTTAATAATCAAGGTGATGGGTGAAGCAGGGGTGATATCTTCTACGTTTGAAATGGAGCAAGAGCTGATGAAAACGGGATCTCGTTGTCAAATTAAGAGCTGTTTCTTGGTGATTGTTTGAACTGGCCTAACAACATAACCACAGTTTCATTCAAAGTTCACAGGAGAAGGCTGTTTAACATCCAGCATTTCCCATCGACCTTAAGAGTCTGTAAATGTTGCAGGATTGGTCAGATTTTTTGGAAGATCGTGGAAGTTTATCTCGGGCTGCATCAATACTAATATTTCCAACTATAGCCATGAAAATAATATATTACTGACAAACTATTGCCAAGTAATGTGATACTGTTGAAAATGCACAATAGCAGTTCCTCCATTAATCAGCCTGTCATCACTCTGCATCAGTCCAAAAATTAATAAATACATGACAAAAGCCATGTGGGTTGCTCCAAGGAAGAATCAAGTTTCCAGTTTCAGGAAATGAAGCAGATGAGTTCCAGATTTGGACTTAAACATCATCCTCTGGCTTTAATGAGTGTTTGTGGTTAGAATAATATTTAAATAATGCTTTTAGACATCACCAAAGGATTTCAAAGCTTGACATCAAGGGGGTGATGGAAGGTCAAACATATAAAAAGTTTCAGTAAAGCTAAAGCAAAACTGAGCTCGGTTAATACACAATATACCATGTCTGCAACTTGCCAAGAGTGTCATGGGATTTGCCACAGGCCTCAGGCAATTTACTTTTACTTTTTCTGTGTTTACTTCTTCTTTCGGAGAACTTTCACATCATTTCTGCTCCCCCAGCCGCACACAGCTGGCGAAGACCCTTTTAAACAAACAGACCTCGAATCACACTGAATATAATAATACATGGGAGCTGTAGTATTTCACAGCCCCTTATTTAGTCTGGGAATGTGCAAATTTGATTTCCTATAAAGTACACTGATGGCCTCAGTGTGTCACACCTAATGTTTGTGCTTCATTTGTTCCGACAACAAAGCAGGACTAAACCCAGGAGACAACATCAGAGAAAATGACAAATTAATATGACAATACTGGACTGCATAATGATGAATAAACAGCGGCTGAGACGGAGGAACTCATACATGTCACACCAATGTTTTGATTAATGCTTCAACATTCGGTACACAGGGTCAGAGTAACCATGCTGTCTGAGAACAGTGTCACAGCTCCCTCTGGGTCTAAACCTAAAGCTTGCAGTAGCAGATGCACAAATAAGAAGAAGAGAAAGTCTTTGCAACCTCTTTCAAGACAGAAAAAAAATGATAGCGGATTTAGGACTGTGTGTCACAGGGGCAATTAAAGCCGAGCTAAACAGCTCCTTACAGACTCCACCAGCAGACAGCGAGACTGGTCCCCTGCGGTGGAAGCTGCGTGAGGTCAACTCTACACAAGTCTGCCAGTTGGCCAAAAAATACCCCTGTATCCCTGCCACCAGCACCCCTGCTGAGAGGGTGTTTAGCACTTGTGGCAATACTGTGATTTGTCATATAGTAGGTCAACACAGAAGCCAGATTCAGCGACTGGGCTTGTTTTTCCGGCGCATACTCTTTTAACAGTGATGTATGCTCGCCAGGGACATTTCGCCGTATTTAAAAAGCAAGTTGGAAATGCCAACTTGCTTTTTCTGATGTATGTTTCTCGACACACAGTGTTAGTAAAAGGTTACTTGTTATTTGTTATTTTACCTTCAAGCGCAGCATTGAAAAAATGAACACAGACGACCTCATTTTGCTGACAGTTGATGTCAAATCTGTGTTACACAACAGCAGGGTGCATTCTGCTTTCCTGTATGGCATTTAGAGTCTGAGGGAAGTTGTACTTGTACATATGCACTCAGCTATCAAAATACTCTTGTAACAGAGTTTTCATATGTTATAATTTAGTGGGTGCATTTTGGGTGCAACAGATGTCAAACTAAATCTTCCTCCTGGAAAAAAAACTAAAATACTCCTCACTTTTGATACAGACATTTTTTAAACCATATCAGTACATTTGTAATATTACTCTGAAGATATCTGCACAAAATAATAAATAATTTAGCATTGTTTTATTACTTGAAAAACCATGTGGCCACCGCAAAGGCCAAATTGCTGCAGGGAAGTGAGAAGCAAACACCCCGAAGCAGCAGCAGCATTGGTAAGAGTGTGAGGCTGGATTACTGCCTGAGGGCATGGGGAGGGTCTCAGCTCCCTTTGCCACCTTGTATGGATTACAGGTTTGAGTTTGCTGTGGGCAGCCACAGGCAGTCGGTGGAGAGAGCGTCTGAGGGGGCCAGCAGAGGAAGATCACATATAAATCAGTCAGTGCCCCCACGTGTTTTTCTGGCTTCTTTTGCCTGGACTGTCTTCCAATAAATTATTCTTTATCGCTAAAATCTGAAGAGCTACATGAACAAATGCGTCCCAAAATGACTCAGTGGTTTCGTCTGAATGCCATTTGGAGCTATATATGTTTTGGATTCAGCTCTTGTGTTATGATATTTATTTCCCAACTCTACTGTTAAGATATTGCATGATGTATAATCATTGAGTTACTGTAAGAACAAACTAGTTTTCGAGCCAAAGAGATTTGCACATAACCTCTCTCTACAGACTGGTTGTAAAAATCCTGATTTAGTGTGCAAGAGGAAAACACCAGAGCATATATAATATTCTTTTATGTCTTGAGGATAAAATGATCTCAAAACCCAGGACAGGACAAGATAAACATCTGCCTTTGAACTTTACATTGACAGAAATATGCCCCGGGGGGCTCAAAATTCACTACATCTAATGACCTATGGTCTGTTGTCTTAGATCACACACTTCAATAAAAGCATGTTTTGGCATGAAATCCGGTAAATACTAGATATCTAAATTTCAAAACACTACATATCAGCAGAGTAGGCTTACCAGAGACTGCAGCAGTGATGCACAGAAGCAGGGCAAACCGCGCCATGTGACCCTCCATCTCTGTTAAGTTTGAGTCTTGAGGTGTTGGAAGAAGCTGAGTCTTGGTCTCTGGGGTGTGAAGTGCTGAAGGTTGAAGTGTCCTCGTCTAGTTGCAGAGCGGCGATGACTGTGACGGCGGAGGAGCAGACAATTCCAGTCTTTAAAGGTCGAAAAGGTGAGGAAGAAACAAGAGGAAAGGCAGGAATCAGTGAGGAGATGTGATGATGGCTGATAAGGATGTGATCAGCCGCCAGTCTCATACTAGAGAGTGTGTTGTCTGGCAAAACTACCTCCTGTGTCATGAAAAGGTTACAACACACATGTATTCTCGGATGAAGTAACTAAATAATTGAGAACACATGGGAGGTGTTGCTCAAATGTCTTAAATTCCTTCGGTGGGATGACAGGATTGTCCTCCTGAGACAAACCCCACAATATTTCTGCCTGTCTTCCTGGTGCACAATGAGGGTCTGGACCCAAAGGGTTATCTGGTGGTCACTAACTTCTGGCCCTGACTGTTTCAGGAAGCACTACGGCATCGCTTTCTTTAAATAATACCACAATGCCGAGATCAGATAAGAAGGAGACTGCTCTTGTTATATGATTCATATAGAGGGGAAAGGAAGAGCCTGTGTAAACTGTTTATGCACCTCCAAAGGAAAACAAAAAGTCACGTTATTTCCACCCAGACTTCTTACTGTAAGAGGGAAATGTCTCTAACTAGCAACAGAATAAATAAAAAACTGTACTTGGTAATAAATAAGACAGGCTTCATTTGTTAAACAAGTCCTCTAATAAACATGATAATGGAATTAATGATGCGTTCAAGACCGCCACCCCCTGCGATATCAAGCACCATTTACTGTCATTTAACCTTTGCATCAGCTAGTCAATTCAAAACGAGACATAAAACTGACTTGTCGGGGATTAAAAGAGTAACTTATGGGTAAGTTACTGCCCTCTGGTTTGACTATCAGGGAAATAAAACATCGCTCAGGCAATACGAAAGTGAAAACAAAGTTGTAAATCACAGCACGTACCTTTTTTAGATAGGGTGGCTTTCTCCAATAATGTAGGCTTTATAATCCGCGGGAGAGCATGTGGCTGCTTTCAGCGATGTAATGTGAACGATGTCAGGACTTTCCCAAGTTTTTGTGCTGGCTGGGCGGTGCAGATTTACTTTTGCACTCCCTCCCACCACCGGCCTTTTTTTCTCCTTTTTCCCTTGTCAATGCTGCCCCTGTCCAAGCATTGTCTCCTCTGGTCAACACAGAGTATATTAATAATACGTTTAAATATCGGGTTTTATATTAATAATATAACCGTTTAGCTGCAGTCTTTATCTATTGGTATAGTTTAATGTAGTTTCTTGAGGAAGGGATATGCAAACTAATAAAACAAGTGGTAATACATGATTGAAAATGCCAGAATTAGCCAAAAGGCTATTTTTCAAAGGCCTTTCAAAATATTTTTGGCTTTTTATTTTCATAGTCTTCAGTAGATGGCCTACCTCTGAGTTACCTGTCTTTGAGCTGGTTACATTAGCCGTCCGAGCAAAAATGGTAAACTCGTGACATAGCTAACGCTCTATATCCTTTTTGGAGAACACGCAAAGTAGCTAATAAAGAAATTTGACTTGTACATTTTACAAAATACGCTTTCTAGCTGAGTTGGCTAACGTTAATTCTAAGTGAGAAGATCAGTATCACTCCAATATCTGTCCGTTAGCTAAATAAAAAGCTATCTTACTCACAGTCAGGAGGCGGTTGACGTTAGCTTTTATGTTAGTTAGCTTTTGAGCTAGCTAGAAGCAGGGAGAATTTAAAAAAACAACTCAGCTACCCTGGCTCCGTCGAAAGATTAAAAAAATAATCCCAGGCCGACTTTAGTTACAAACTATTCTAACTTTAACTTTACAACTTGCACATTTATCAATTTATAGAAAACGTGTATAGTAATTGTGTAGTAGGACACTTAGTGGTGGCCTGGCTCTGTTCAAAGATTAAAAATAAAATAAAAATCCACTTACCGCTGCCTCAAAAGCTCACTTAATACCACGCTGTATGTCATTTGTTTGTATAAATGATTTAATGTCAGTTAGACAGTTTTAGAGGTGTTGGTAGATGATTTTTTAATTTTTTTTTTAACCTGGGGCAAGCTAGTCTAGGCCTACGAGAAGCTAAGCTAAGCTACCAGCTTGCAATTTTAGCATAGCCAAAGACATGAATGTGGTATTGGTCTAAAATAGGCTGAAGCATATTTTCTGAAACGCTAAACTATTTATTTAAATCGAGAGTAACAGTGTTGTCCCAAAGTGGAAAATAAAAAATTATCAAATAAGAAAAAAATAACTAATTAAATTTTGTTTTTTAAATTGCTGTAGGGCATATTTAGGGAAGTCATTACTTAAAAACCTTTTTTTATGTATGATAATTTGTGTTCTACGTGTTTTCACAAGCTATGTTAGTGTCACAATATCAGTCTGCCCCCACATACAGGAGCGATTGTAACAACTCATATAAAAGCGTCATATAAATACCAAGGACCACGATAAATTAATTAACTTAGCAATTTAATATTCATGACACACTATTCCCAGTTAGCCCAATAGCCCTAGTTGAAAATGTGCAAAATGAAATGGCTTTTAAATCTGAGCTTCAAGTGTGAGACATCACTTTTTTGCTCTGAATACATTCTTTTGTAGCAAATCATAGTTGTACTTTCCAAAGTGGACTAACATTAGGATTTTTTGAAAAAGGGTGGGTCTTACCATAAGAGACATGAATTTTGTGGAAGCACCTCATGAGTCATAACAGTTTAATTTGGCATCGGACTGCGACAGAACAACGGCGACCTGTAGCCTGTTAGTAATATCCTAACATTGTGGTCACAAACGTTCTGTCTGATTCTCTTCGAATCATCGGCCCGGCGAGATGGAAAGTCAGCAGGAAACGTGAGCAGGAAACGTCAAGGGAAACACCACCTCTTTCTTTTGGATTTGTTGTCTTCCTCTCTATTCTTGGCCGCTTCTGTGTCATTATTATCTGTTAAAATATAATTGTGATGTGTCATGTCTGTGTTTGATGTGTTACCTTGGGCAATAGTTATTATTTCTTTGTCAGAACTTGATTGTGAAGTGCATAAATACAATAATATCGTAAAATCCGACCCATTACAGCGTACATAATTGCATGTGCATGTTTCCAGAACCCTTACTGGCTTTCCACCTGCACATCACACGTGACACATCTGCTACAGAGCGCAGTGCAACACGTGTCTGTCTCTGTTGTGTTTGCAAATTAACTGACAGCAGCACTGATACTGAGGAGAGCAGTCACCTCGATGAGTGTTGTGATTAGTGTCGCCTCTCATGTTGCAACCTGAGAAGAAGGTTCAGATGTTGACTTGAATGTATTTCTTCTTTCCTTCAACAGCTCAGGACCAAAATTGTCCGGAGCTGTTGTCATGGTTTCATGATGCTTCACTGTGAAAGAAATCATTTTGTGGTACGTACTTTAATTTCCATTTGTCGACATAAATCCCATTCAACTACTACTGAGCTTTTGTGTGCCTCTGGGAGGCAGTCTCAGTGTAATTACGCTGCCAATAAGAAAATTATTCCCCTATTATCAGTTAAAGGTCAATGCTGCACTTTATGGTCTACTTACACAATGGATGCATTGTGTAATGCATAATTTGAAGATCATAGTAGGTCTGTTTTAATAGAAATTATTCACCTGTTTTCCGTTGCGGTTCTGTTCTTTGGTTATTAAAATAGAAGAAGACCATATTCTGCCCCAATTGCATTTTCAAGTGTAATTATGTTGGCGCTGCTGTGGCAAAGACAACTGGATCATTACTGTTTTCCGACTAACAACACAGTGTAAAACATGAGTAAATTCATTTGTTTAGTCTATAATGGAGATGTGAGAGCAGATAGAAATGGTGCCAGGCTCCCAGCCTGACTGGATCACTAGTCAGCCTTAATTTTCCCAGGAGATTTCGTGCCCGGTGGCAGACAAAATTGCATACTGAAAGCAGTGTTTATAGGAAACCAATCTAAATGTTGATGGTGTCATTTTTCTGTAGCTATTACATTGTGCAATAAACATTTACTTCCAAATGATTACATTAACAAAAAACCTGTCTATTGCCAGTATAATATGTAAATAAAGAGATTAATTTCCCTAGAAACGGGAGAAAAATGCTCAAAAGCCTGACTTTTTTTTCGTACTTCAGCACCTGTTTTCTGCCCGCACACAAACCTGCAATGTCTGAAACGTGCCTGACTTTGCACTGTGGAAACAACAAAGCTATTTAAACCACTTCATTATCATTTCCCTTAGTTTTTTTTTTTACCATTCATGCACAATTAATTGATGCATTTCTAAGATATCACCACATCTGCTGGAAACCAAATGAGTAAAAGTTGTCACCAGTGGAAAGAGTCTGATTTTTGTATGTGTTCAGTCAGGATTTCATTTAATAACAGTGTATTGATGTCTACAACAATTAAGCTATTATGGGCTGGTAGACATGGCTTTTATCTGAGGTCCTCTTTACACTTTTCACAGGAGTTTTCACTCATTCTGATTAGACCTCTGCCTAGGTTGAAGTTGGGTGGAGCTGTGAAGGGAATTACGTGACATTACCGAGACTGCCTTCCAAATCTCTCCTCGCGTACTCTTAGTGCATATAAATTCACCCTCTGCCATTCTGTGTCGCCGCCAGTGACGTCGTGAAACAATGATGATTCATAAGTGTCTGAAATCGTGATTTATCGCTCGTTATAGAGTAATGAAAAACGAGTGAGCGAGGGTGTGATTTCAGACACACTTCTTAGCAAATGATAAAGGTGTTAAGTGAGAAGTCGATAGAGGGTTTTTCACCGGAGGCATTTTGACTTGTCATAATAGGAAAACTCAGTCAGCAGTGACATTTAGGATGGCTCTGTTCTATTCAAGTGTCCCAGTAAGCCTTGACAGAGTGAGACTGAATGACAATGTAGCCAAATATCCATTGAAATTTAGCACAAATTTGAGCAGAATTTCAAGAAAGTCAGAAAATAAAATGCAGTTTGATGTGCGTTTCTGTCCGCTTCTGCTTTGCAAATATTAGACGTTCGGTGCACGAAAATTGGTTTAAGGTTGACGGTGCTAATTCTCAGTTCAGATGCTGTTAAACCACTGCAGAAGAAGGAGAAATGTGATGAAGCTTAATGTGTTATTTCATGTGTTAACCTGAGGAATTATGGTTAACGGCTACCATATGCACCCGTAGGTAAAGACAACAGCCAGAGAGAACAGGGGCCTAACATTAAGAGGTCTTCATCAATCCACAGCACGCAGATCTGATGTTTTCTTCTTTCATCATTTCTCTTCGTCTCAATTTTTCAAACTTTTCTGCCTCATCACAAACACTTTTCTGTGATATTTCAACTTTCAAGGTTTTTTATGCAGAAAATGTGAATGCTCGTGGAAACAGGTGAATGGAAACACACTTTGTAAGCCAATATGAACAATAGCGCTTTTCAGTGCAGACATTCTGACTTGTCATAGCAGACAAAGCACTGGTGACACAGTGTGTCCCAGTAAGCCATGCCAGTAAGTCAGCATGTATAATACCAAAGCGGTGGAACTGGCTCGGCTGAATGGAATGCAATAATTACCCGCCGGTGATGTTTTCATATTGTCAGTCTGTGTGCGTTTGTGTGTCATCCTGGAGCCACCTATTGTAGCATTTGCTTCCACAGGATAATTCAGATTATTTGGTGCAGTCATGAAACTCTACGGGTGTGGAGGTAAGATCAAGATGAAGGCCAGGTTCAATGATGGGTGTAGTCTGTCATCTCCATGAGTATTGAGTACTAATGTAGCAATGACTTTTGAGTACTCATGATTTGGAGCGTGAACATGTTGACAGACATCGCAAGATGCTCTCTAGTTTTTAACGTTATCATCCTGTCCTTTTCCCGATGACACGCCAAACTGTCTGGTGTGAAAAAAGGTATTCAGGAGCCTAAAGAGTGGAAATTAAGTATAATTCAGGCATCATTAATCTCATTATTTAGATCTGTGCTTTTGTGATATTGCTAAAATGTTTTACTTGAAGCCCACATTCCTGAGAGGAGGTAAATAAGTACAAACATCTGTGTGGGTGTAGCATGGTTATGTGGGACCACTGAAAGTCAGAACCATGAATAATTACAAAAGAGATTTGTGTATTTGCTTTGAACTCGCTGGATGGTGCTAGTAGTGTGTGCTGTGACCTGCATAATCTGCCTAACAACCTCCCAATCCTTTTACAAAAATGTTTCCTATCATAGTTTCATAATCATCTTTATTATCTGTCAATTAGTTCATCTTGATGAAAGCCACAAACGAGAAAAAGCAAAAGTTTGTCTTTGAGGTGCAGCGTTTATCTCCGGCTACGGCACCGATTGTAGTTTGTGTGGAAAAAATAGACCGGAGCAAAGAGTAGACACAACATCCTCTCTGCACCGAACAGACTCGGAGGAGTCATCATTCCGTCAAATCAACTCTCCACACAAAGTCTACTGGCAGAACAGAGCAGCGGCATAAAAGAAAAACACACATATGAACTATAACAATGCTACAAAAGAGTTTAGAGTTATTACAAAACACACACACTGCAGTCTTGCCATCTCTGTTTTGGCAGCATACTGTATTTGTGTGAACAGCAGCGCTGCACAACAGGAGGGCAGGAACAAGCTTTATCCTCTTCACTCGCTCTTCAGATAGAAAAGAGCTTTTTTTTCCAGTTAAATTTGTTCCTAATCCTGATTTTGAAAAATAAAAGTTGAAAGGAGTGTTTGAAGTGAATCAGAGCGTATCTGCTTTCCCATATACTGACTCTGCGATCCAGGAACACACTGTACCTGCAAATCACAGGAACGAAGTGCAGCTGCAAAACATGACAAAATGTGCCGTTACAAAATTCAATGCACGTGAGTCACAAATATGTCAAACAGCAGTCACAACTAGTGTGATCGCACTGATAAAAGCTCTTTATCGGCATCATCAGTAAACGGCTTAATTTAACTAATAATTCACGTGCACATGATGCTAAAATCGAGCTTGATGTGTACTTGAACTGTAAACACTCAACAAGCCTAATCTAGTTAATCCACAATTGCAGATCACAAGTGCTTAATGGCTAATTGGACTAATTGACGTGTTAGAGTGCTATAACATCCCACAGTGCTTTAACAACAGTCGTGCAGAAAGCCTTGTTTTGTCAGATTAGTTGATATTCTGCTCATTGACTCTGTGAACTTGCCTTGACCTCCTTCCTTCAGGCAGCGCGAACAAAGAAACACACATGGGATCGTACACTAAGTAGAGACAATTTCACTGTACTTGTACTCCGTGTTACTTAAATGATTGCAGTCCTCTAGTAGTTGACATGAGTTGGATTTAGAGGCAAATGTCACGGCTGGTATTCAACCGTGGCACTCCATCACATCTGAGGCTGGCCAAAGGACGCTTCTACAGTAGCACTCTCCTTCAATGGCTTTCCTTTTTATTGGAGCCTACCCGCAACTCTCCGACCCCCACCCATGAGTAGTGTTTCAATAACAGGAAACAATCGGCCATCGTCTTTCATCACAGGTTGACGCTGGTTCCCGCACGGTGCCACTGGGTCTCTGTGGTGCCAGCCAGCCAGTCCGCCACAGTAAAGAGAGAGAGAGAGAATCAAGTATGCGCCAGCTTTCTCGTTTCCTTATCGTCCTCCGAGGGGGGATCTGACGCATGGCCTTCCAGCGGTCATATCCGACACTGATACTCGATGAACAGAGGCCCTTCAACCTCACAGAGTCGTTGAATGTACATCTACAATCCCATAAGGCAGCTAATTAACAGGAATTTCATTATAGAAACATCCCATTTGCAAAATCATATCTCACTTTTGAATGTAATTCAAGGATTTTGCTGGAAGTGCACTTAGGTTTCAGATATTTGAGTGGTCCTGGTTAATTCTGCATGGGAGCCACAAAGCTGCATGTAATGTGACGGTCTAAAAAGAGGGTTATTTTCTCGGCAAGCTAGCCATGTTTAAAACTATGGGACTTTATTTCGGAAAAACTCTGTACGGTAATGTCAATGGTGAGACACAGGTACATTTTTGATCCAGTTTGAATTGCGCACATATGATGTTTGTCAATTTAAAAGATTCATTTGGAAGTAAAGAAAGTCACTGCTTTTCATACAGATGGTAAAATACCATTTAGCTTTTTGTGAAACTGCTTAGTGAACAACATTGTCTCGCTCAATGTATCACCAACACTAATATGGCCATCACCATAACACAGAAAAGGTCTTAAAGGGTAACTCTAAGGTCTTGGGGAGTACTACTGCATATGTGAAACAGTAGCGTAAAGCCTCTTGTGGCTCCAGAGGAAGCTGCATGTAATCTGATAAATTGCCTCCAGTGATGTCACCCAGTGGCTGAGTTGCATTGTGGGTAATGTAGGCGCTAGGTTTTGAAAAGCAGCCCACTACTCTAACATTACACTTCTATAACACCGTTGGAGTCATTATGGCATCTTGTATGAACAGGTTGGGTGGTCTACACTAACAGTAACATCCCTTCCCTCTTTAACTTGTCTCATAGTCATTTGACCTGTTCAAGTGATTGGCGAAGGCTCGAGGTCCCCCGTGCAAACACGGAATTTTGGGAAACTGCTTTTAGTTTTTGTTGTGCACACACTTGGAGCATTTTACAGCACATTCCACTCTTGAATACAACATTTTTCAGCTGTATTCTGTTGAGGTTTGTTTTCTCATCGATCATTGTTGTGTCTATTTATTCTTGACACTATTAAAAATGATGGTAATTCTTTGAAATTCAAAGCAACATTATGTAGAAATTGGCATTTTGTGATAATTTGGCACCCCCTGCAGTTTCTGAGTGCCACACCACTGTCATAAATACAAATCCCTGGTCTGTAACAATTTTTCAAACGTAATGTAGCTGTTATTTTATGGTAAAATATATATATATATATATATATATATATATATATATATATATATATATATATATATATATATATATATATATATATATATATATATATATATAATGTTGCTTTAAATGAAGCTTTAATAAATAAATGAATTGATGTATACATGTATCCATGAAGAGTGTGTGTAGACTGTACAGTATGTCTGTGACATGCTTTGATTTATTTATTCATTTATTTATTTATTGAGTTGCCTTATGCCACTGTACATTTTCCCCCTGATTTATCAGTATTACCTGCCTAATTGGAAAAATAGGTGCCAAACTGGTCTGTGTATGTGAAGGTATTACTCTCCTTTATAATAATGTGACACAGCAGCTACACAATGTGCACACACCTTTTAGGTTAGTCTTATCTGCCTTGGTGAAAGCCACATAGAAGGTTACATTTGCAGATTTGCATTTTTTTTTTAGCCCATTTCTATGATCGTTAAATATTTCAAGGATTTTAGGGGTGGAAATAAATTATTTTGTTGACCGTTGATGAATGGATCCTCCTCACATGATTGGAATTGTGCTTTTTTCACCCCCCATGTGGCTTGGTTTATTCCTTCGACCAAAAGTTAATTCATTTTTGGAGAGATCCAAAAATGAATTAGTCTTGCCGTTCCTTTATCGTGGGGCCTTTGCCTCGCTATTTTATTTTGATTTGATCATACAGGCTCGGTGACAAGATGTGGTGAGGATCGAGATGACAGTTTTACATCAAATTAAAACAGTTGTATAGCCCAGTGCTGTCTGCTTTACAACCACAGGAGGTCAGAAATGTTCAAATCCTAGAAATATGGACAGCAAGTAAATTGTCACTTATGAAATGGTGCTCAAATGTTCTGCACTTGGCAGCTCAAGGGGTTGTCCTCAGACTTCATTCCTAGAAGGTCAGCTAGTGTCCTCTTTCCCCCACATTCACAGACATGTGTCTCTTGACAGTATTTCTCTCTCCACTGTACGTGATAAATACCACTGCCACCTCCCTTCTTCCCCTTTGTTTTGCACCTTTATGAAGTAAGCGCAGCATTCCAAGCATTCAAGCAGCATCCTTGATGACTTTATGAAAGTGCTTACGGACGCCTCTTCTTGATTGACTTTCCGACAGACACATCCTGTCCCCCCTCTGAAGCCGTTTTCCTCTTCCTAATCCCTACAGCGCAGAGTCATGATCAGAGGTCTCCTTGGAGGGTTGTCCGGATACCTGTTGCAGTGTTTGCTTGGCCAGCTGGACGTGTGTGTGTGTGTGTTAGTGTATGTGTGTGTGTTAGGAAGGTGAGAGGTAAAGGAAGACCTGTTGGTCATGTCGGGGCTCAAAGGAAAAGTTATAATAACAGGAGTGAACTATGGCTACAGCCGCATGTCCTGTATCCTGTTGTGTCTACATGCTTCAGCACCTTGGCCATGTTTTCTGAACAGAGAAGCATTTCCTTTTTTAACTTTAAAGCACTGTAACTTATTTTTGTGTGTATACGTGGTTGTCCAGGAGTCCTCATAATGTATTATTAAATAGTAATACAGATTGCATGTCATCAGTTCGTAAATACACAGGAATCTGGATAGATGGTGCATTGTCCTTCTCTCACCATATCACCATGTTGCAGTCAAAGGTCAAAGCAATCTATTTATGCCTATATATCTATATGGCTTCCTATATAGATAATGTTTCTCTCTTACATTTACACATTTCCTATCTCCTATCTAATTCCATTACAGAAGTTCAATGTAAAGGGCCACATTTAATGCAGTTTTTCTACCACGTTGAATCCATGTGTATAAATAAAATAACTAGATTTGTGATTTATTACAGGAGACAGAATAACCAATTTGAAATGCATTACTTTTATGTATAGCACTTGAATAATAGACAGTTTAAAAGAACATTACGTTAATGTAGAAGGTGACCTTAACTGAAATAATTAAATAAGCACATGAGGTTTAAGTATAAGTCTGCATTAACTACATTTAATCAGACTAAGTTGTTTGATTTTTTTTTTTTTTTTCAGATTGACCTTCCTTAAATGTGACCCTTTACACTGAATAGAATTATATGGAACATTTACATGTAATTAAAAAAGTAAAAGTCAATGTTTTAGGCAAGAAAATAAAATGAGAGTTACATGCACTTATTTATAAAACTCTTCTTGGATACTCAAACCTCCCCATCGCAGCCAATATTGGTGGCCAAGTGCAATACAAAGTCTTCTCTTTACATAAAAGTAAAGGCCCCTAAATCCAACATATCCAGTGGTCTGTTGTCATTCCAGTCTGCTCTGCACTGGTGGTGGTATAATCCCACTAACCAATCAAAAAAAAAAAAAAAAAAAAAACGCAGCCAAAGTGCCTTCTTGGATGTCCCTTTGGCAGATAAAACAAGACAAAGTGCTGTCTAGGGTGCCCTTCCAGCAGAAAAAACAGAGCACTTCACCACATTTTGTCCTCGTGCCCTCTCGAGGGCACTTCACCACGTTTGGTCTGCCGGAAGGGTACTCCAGAGGGCACTTTAGAGGGCACTTTATCAACTATTGTAACTATTTCATTAAAAATGTATCACGACTTTCTGCACACTTGTGCCCCCTCCGTTTGCAGCTGGTGCCCTTTTTATTTTTATCGCCCCTGCCCCTCAAACATCCTAAGGAAAAAAAACCCACTAAAACCGGATACATTGATCTCAATCACTGCTATTAAGAGCCTACTTATGAATTCTTGTGAATGTTTTAATCCTGTTTGATTTGATTCATTAGTCAGTCTCTCGTCACTGCTTTTGTTTGTCATCTCCCCTTCCTTTCCTTGTACAAGGGACTTCTAACATCTCCCGGGCCGCCATTGTTAACGAGAAACTGTTTCTTAAAGGGGCCCCATGTAACAATTTATATGTATGAATCACTTTTTTATTGGCCATATGTGAGCGGACTGTATCATGATGTGAAAAATGAACCTTCTCGAGTGCCTCATCTCGGTGCCCCTCTCCGCTCACTGATAAAGAGTAACAGTAGCTAAGGTCAGTTTAGAAATGGAGCCTGCTAGCGTAGACTAACGACCAGTGTCCAGCACAACACAGAAGCTCAACAGAGCCCCTTTAATGTCCTGCCGAGTAAAGTAAAAATCACTTTTCCCTTATACTTTAATTTTCTTTTTGTCACATATACCACTTTATAGACAGCCATGTTACATATGTAAACCTTTATGAAAAAAATAGAACATTTCTGTGCTTTAAACATAGTCGTAAATGTATGAAGTGCATGATGATTGAGAAAAGCATGTTAAAAATTCTGGCCACAGTGAGTGATCTCTGCCATTGTTCAATGGCACAACCCATGAACTCTGGACTCGATATGACAGGTTAAAGGCGGGCGAAAAAAAAATGATTATGTAAAGTGCAGGTTTGCCCCAGAGTGAGCATGGTGCCTTAAAGGTTCAGAGATGGTTGACAGTACCATCTGGGATGCCACTTGGATGCATATACACACATGTCAAGCACAGAATGGGAGCTTGTACAAAGAAACAGATGGATTTCGAGATGCTGCTTTAAGCAGATTTGTTGTTGTGCGAGCTTCAAACTGTGGATTAATATTGCTGGAGTAGGAGTAGAGTTAAGGCATCTTTGAACCCAAATGGCCTTCAGTATTTTAAACCAAAATGAGTGGGAAGGGTGTTATATGTGTTGTTGTTCATGTTTTGTCCTTATGAAAATGATTCTGAGAAAATGATAAAAAAAATTAAAAAATAAATAAAACAACAACCAGACACAGCTCATCTAGTTACGTTGTTTTACTTCAGTGCATCAATAGCCTTGGAGACTTGGCCAAAGACCTCATCCACTGGCAGCTCAGAGTCAACCTAGGGAAAGCAAGATGACCACAAGTTATGTACAGTATATATTACAGTACATATATTTGATTTTCTCCATCACAGCCATCATACGCACCTTCCTGACAATGCCGCGGCCCTCATAAAAGGAGATGACTGGCTCGGTTGCTTTGTAATACAAGTCCAGACGCTTCTTGATGGTCTCCTCGTTGTCATCAGAACGGCCGCTGGTCTCGCCACGCTTCAAAAGCCTCTTGACCATGGTCTCTGATTTTGCGTCGACGTACAGCAGCAGGCAGGGTTTACCGATCTGGGGATCGAGACAGTTTTAGCTCGTAAAAGGTTGTTTCATTGCTGCTGCTGAGTTATAGACCAACATCTCACGCTCTGCCCTACCTTCTTCTCGAACTCCTCGCCCTGCTTCACCTCACGGGGGTAGCCATCAATAAGGTAGCCCTTGGACACATCAGCCTTGGCGATCATGGCGTCCTTAATCATGTCTAAGACTGTGTCCTGGAGGCAGACCCGAGACATTATGATCAACCTTGACAATGATATGGCACTTCTGGTAGAAAATACACCTGGTTGACAGTTTGTTATACTGACAGGTGTTCCTGTTATTTTGTCCTCTCCTTTTATATCAATGAGGGTAAGCTTGATGACAAAAACACCTCTCTGAATAAAGCAGTTCAATGCAAAACAGAACCACAAGCTACATCATCCAAAACTATGTTATTTCCTTCATATCTAAGCACATATTTTGTTTAGTATTGCACGAGTATACAAAGACGTATTGATACAAGTTGCAAATGATTAAAAACAATACTTTTTTGAATTAAATTACAGGTCCCAGTCTCTTACCAGGGGCACAAGCTCTCCCTTCTGCATGATGGCCTGGAGCTGCTTGCCCCTCTCAGAGCCAGAGGCCACCTCAGCACGGAGGAGGTCCCCGGATGACAGGTGGGTGTAGCCATACTTTGCGACTACCTTCTCACACTGGGTGCCCTTTCCAGAGCCGGGCCCACCTGAACAAAAAAAAAGACAGACAAAACGCATGTGAGGGAATGGCTGTTAGCATTGGGAAAAGTACACTAAAGTCATACTTGAGTAAAAATAAAAAATGTTGTGTGAAAATATTCCTTGAATTTTCCGAAAAGTACAAGTAAGGTCAGCCATTTTAACCAACGGCTTCGATACTCAGCTTTTTTTTTTTTTTTTTTTTAAAAAGCTGCTTTGGCTCTGATGCAGCATGCTATCTGATACGTAACTGGTAACTAAAGTTATCAAATAAACATAGTGGAGTAAGTGCAACATTTGCCTCCAAAATGTAGGGGAGTGGAAGTATAAAGTAACAGAAAATGGAAGTACTCGAGTAAAGGGAAAGTACCTCAAGTTGTATCTAAGTACAGTACTTAAGTTAATGTACTTAGTTACATGGATTCTGTGGTGCAAAATGAGACAAATTTGACGAAAGTGTACTCACCCACGACAAAGATGATCTTAGCATCTTTAATTTTGTCTGAAATGAGAAACAAAAGAGGTTACAAGTCCATAGAGGTGACAAAGCAAAGCATTCTTCTAATTAAATAAACAAAAAAGTAAAATGCACGAGTAAAATATGTTAGTAACAAACCATCTCGACAGTCACATGTAGAGGAAAGGCATTCAGAGCTACAGGTATTTTCCATTTTTCAGTTGCAGGGCACAGTGTCGCCTGGACAGCTTAGTGCTTTGACTGTTTTGTGCCATTACTCAAACAGTGTTGCCATGGCAACCATTGTCACCCAGTAATGTTATATAGCCAGGCATAATTGTTCACAGAGAACTACAGCTAAAGTCTGAGTTAATAATCTAACAAGAGAGTAACAAATACAAATAAAATACAAGATCTTAACTTGACATCTATGTTGTGTGGTAATGGGTGCAACTTTTAAATGAGATAATTGTATTATTATACAATGTTGCGTTGGTAATTAAATGGAACGTCATAGCAACCTATTAGTCTGTAAACAATGGAACATCATACCTAAGTGCAGTATCTTGTTTCTAAGCAATGTTACATGTAAAACTCAAAAACAACCAAAAGAGGGCGGTAGAGTCTGAGAAAACACAAGTCTGCTCCTGGTTGTTTTTTGCCTCCACAAGATTAATAATAAAAGTGTAAATGAACATTTCCCACATCAATAATCATCATCATCATCATCATCATCATCATCATCATTCTTGTGTGACATATTATTTACCTGCCATTGTGTTGGGTTGGATGAGGGTTTTCCTTCAACTGAAAGACAAAAAAGGAAAAAAGTTCACTACAGCAGGTATTTTGACCAAGACAGAAAGTCTAATAGAAGTCTACTGGGTTAGACTCTATTGAAAAGTGGATAATATGTGTAACAATACAAGGGTTAATTTTAATATCAACCCACCGCTCTTTGAAGAAACATCTTTAGAAGGAGCAACTGGTATTACAATCTCTGGTAGTGTTATTGTCATGTAAATATTAAAGAATACATTTTTAAATGTTTTGATCAATAGTGACTTTACAGTGAAGCCACACTTGAATGTAGCGTAGCGACACTACATAGCTTTTGTGGTATGTGTCATCCCTCATAATATGTTAGGATCATATTCAACAGTCTGTGGTTGCACCCTTTAATAGCAAATCAGTTATTGCAGCCATTTTAGAAAAAGACCACAACAGTTAGAGTCCTCGAACAGGAAATGACTTTTAGTTGTGTGTTCCTTGTACTGAGTGTATCTGAAGAAAACAACCATGGTATGGTTTCCTGTTTACACTTCTGTTGTAGCTGAGTTAAAGTCAGAAGAATGAGGAAGGAGCTTGGGGGAGTCAGTGGTGCCGGCATGTGTAAATAGATATCTACAAGTAGCTGCCTGCCCGTGTCATGTGAAAATGGGTGTGTTCTAACTTTAAATAACCCGGCTCTGCTCTGCAGGTTTTCAATTCCTTCAGCTCTACCTTTTAACATTGTTCATTTTACCGTGTTTCAGCCATGTAAACTTGCTTTATTGCTACCTCCTGGATTACTGTGATGATTTTAGCTGTGTCTGCTCTTATTGTACGTTTGTACCTCAGCACCATTGTATTTCTGGGGATATAAATACATAAAATGAAATGGAAAATAGTTTAACATCTGCTTTGGCTGTAGAGAAGCTGAATTTGAAGATCGGCTGAACTTCTGCTCTCTATTTTGCATGTATTCAAAATATATTTGTTATCATTATACTGATTTTTGCAATGCATATTGAGTCAGAATGCACAGTGTGTAGACCGTATACTGATTATACTAACTACTATGTAACAGTGATGTTCACCCTCCCGTACAGTTAGGCATACTCCATATTTGCTTGTCACCCAGTTGCTTACATCACACACGCACACATTCGCACTACGGTAATTAAGTAACCTTAGAGGCTGCTGGTATGAGTTTTGTGAAGCCAGATTTGTGACAAACGGCAAAGGGCTGATGTCTTAGGTTACCTGGTGAGGTCCAAGTTTGGCATGGTCACTATAGAAACAGGAACATTATAATTACAGATGTTTTTTAGGACCAGTATTGAATATTTTAAAGGGGCACTGCATAGTTTTGGGGAAGAAATTCAAACTCAGAGGTAATAATACAAACTCAGAAATATTTATTTTTCCTGCAACTGAATAAACAAGCTGTTCTCTGAGGAAAATAAGGTCCCCAGAACACTGTTTGAAGCTGAAGGGTGGCAGTGGCCGCCAAATATAAACAAAGTAAAGCAGTATGAAATTGTGTTGTCATTCAATGTCAGTTTATTCAGTCATGAAATGAATAGAGTTTGATTATTTAGTTTGTTTGGCCATAAAAAAATCATTCTCTTCTGATTAAAATGTATTCCCCAAAACTATATTGTGCACCTTTAAGTGTAATCATGGAATTTTGATTTCCACTAACAATAAAAAATAAAATACATAAATATAAGATATATTTGAATGTCTCCGACATATTTTTTTCTAAGCCCGAGCTGACAAGACATGCAAACAGGGGTGTGACATTAAATGATTCAATTTAACAACTTGAATTTGACCTTGTGACAACTTGGCTGTTTGCTCACTGGCACAGGCCTCCTTTTCAAACACTATAATACCAGATTGTTAAATAAACATTAAGGAATGTAGGGCATTAGAAAGGTTATATGAGTAGTTTCACTTAGGCGTAAAGAGAAAAAATATAGAATCACACCATGTTCATGCATGGTCCAGATGACAGATTTTTATATTTCTAGGGCTAACACGTTTCCTGGTTCAGTGCAACCGAGGCTGCATATGCTACTAGCTTGTTCTCTGGTTCTCACATGCGAAACCCCTCAGTACTGGTGGTGCTGCTTCTCAGGTGTCCAGTTTTATGTCAGTGGACATTAACCCTGTGCTCTTTCTAAATGTCACTTGGAGGCTGGCATCTGAGTCAGCACAGAGCCTGTTTGGGAATTCCTATCTGGCCTATTATGGTGTCATCGACAGTCTGGGTCCCCTGCTTCTTTGGCATGTCAGACGTGTCCTGGTTCTAATACGGTGCAAACCACATTACTTGGGAATTGTACTTGATACTGTGTGGAGTTATGGAACATAAACCTGCTGCGAAGTAAAACATTACATGGCTTCACTACAGTGTGATTACGCTGTTACATTTCCCAACAGAGGCTGTATCAGTGCTGGAAATGTAGCAAGATGTTTGAACTTCATGTGTGGACAAAGCCCTGTGAATGTGGCACTAAGATTGGATTGTTTCCCCTTTAAAATGGATGAATCTCAACAACATAAATAATGCAGTCCCATGTGACTGAGTGCAATGTAAAAGCTGAGTCTGCGAGTACAAGAACCTAATACATGGGGACACATTTTGACATTTGATTCTTTGTAATTCTATCCATGAATTGAAATATGGAGGTACTAGACTCTCCACGACCCCCCCACCAGAATCTGAGTCCACCTCGCCTGTCCAGCCCTCATGTCTTATTACTCTTTTTTAACATCTAAAAAAAGACTCAGTCGGTCTGCAGCTGTTAAGGGATAGCATGTCAACCATTCTCAAAAAGCACATGCATACTCCGAGTGCCCCTCGAAGCAACAGGAGTGAAAACAAAGTACCGGGCACATGATCTGTTAGAGCATTCTCCCTGTGTGCCGTTGGTAACCAAGGTGCACCGCAAATTAATTGAGCGTACTGTCCCTTTAAGGGAGAACAGGGGACCCTTTGACGTCAGTGCAGTGGGAGATATTCCATGATATTTGTGAAAGGATGGAGCGAGATAAATTCGGTGTTATCCGTGGCTGATGTGGACGTGTTTGTGTTCCAAATTGAAAGCTTTAAGCTCACTTCAATGTGCAGCATCTACTCACGGGAATCAATAGTACTCAGCCCCTAATCAGATGTTAATGACCATTACTGGGGCTGGAAGCATGGCAAGGGTATTAAAAGGCTAGAGCAGCTTGTATGAAAATGGCCTTGAAGGGGTGTAGGTGGAGGATACAGTGAACATGTTATCAGTGTGAAGACAAACCACCTGCAAAGAAATGTCAGAGCAAATGCATGGAAGAAGAAATAGGAATGGCAGTACATATTTTCTAGCAAAACCGTTATGACATCTATTGAGTGACACATAGGAGCTGCATGCCTCTGCACTATGCAGAAATGCCTGATCTTCTGACAGTGTCAACCATTTTCAACAGTGTGACTAACCAAAGTGACAGCTCCACATTACACTCTCTGTTACTCTCACCCTTCCATCCCATCAAATAGCCCTGCCCACTGCTCCTGCCAACACTCTTTCTCTCTGACATCTCTTTATTCGTCAGTCCCCTCTGACAAAGTCAGCCCCAGTCCCTGTCATTTCCTCTATGGAGCCTTTGTCCTCTGTACTGACCTCTCTTTCGCGCTGTGGCTCTAGATCCCAATGCAAGGGGGCTGCCTTCCCTGGATCCCCGTGTGTGTGTGTCTGCACAGTTCCTACTGCACGGCAGCCCTCCCTCCCCCATGCCATGCCTTTTTATAGCTCAGCTGAGCCTGCTCAGCCTGCGTTGCATTGTGGGTAAGAGGGAGGAAGAGCAGACAAGGAGAGGGAGGGAGAGAAGGATGATGGACAAGAGGAGGCAAGGGTGAAATTAGAGGCAGAAGGAGCCGAGGGGAGGGCGGGGGCAGAATGCTCGACTGTTGAGTCATTAGCTCAGATGACTTTGTTGCAAACTTAATTTAAAAAACGTGTTTTGTGAATATTGGAAAGTGGAAATATTCTTATTTTATTGCTCTCAGAAATATTTTTTATTGCTTTTTATTTTGTTTTATTTCTCAACCAATATTGTAATTTTTGTATCTTCTGAAGCCACTATAGAAATAAAGTTTATCATATCATATCATCTCTTGGCATGGCTGTAGGTTCATAATCATAATATTACTAGTGTTAAAACTTGAATTGAACAATTTACTCTCATTCCTGTGAGAGAATTGAGAGGTGTACCTGGAAAGTGTTGAATAAGTTGAATAAATATCTGCATGTGTTTTGAATAAATATTTGTACTGAATCTTTGTTATGCAAACCAAACTGGAAGTTAACCAACAGGTTTGGTCAGCCCTTTGTGCTTTGTTCCACCAAAGATTAGAGCTTGGGAAATTCAATCCATCGATTGTTTTGCTCTCAGTGGGTCTAGTACTCATTTTCCAGTTTACTGAATGTGACGACCTTTCCGTGCTATAGAGGTCAGTGTTATTCATGTTACTTTCCACAGCTGAAAAAGAGGAATTGGTGCGTACAAACTTTACAAACATGTTACATTATCAAACCGAAAGTGAAATAAAAAATAGAGCCCAAAGAAAACATCTGAAACGTTTTATTAAAAGCATGAGGGGACATATTCATGTCCTCAAATGGAACATAAATACAAAATATATTTATATGTACAAATTATGGCAGAGACAAATAGAAGCGTACCAGGTACTTTCTAAAAATGTTAATTCACAAAAAACAGAAAAAGACAGTATTAACTTTAACTCCCAAATGTGTTGTTTTTATCAAAGAGAGATGAATCAAACAGAACTGCTATGAACTTGGTACATGATCCATCCTGGTTCAGAATATCCCGAAGGTTCAGAAGCTTTGAGGTACAAAAATGAGGTATGCACTAGCAAGCCCATAGGTAAGGTCAAATAGTTTTTGTACAGTACCATTAAACAGATGCTCTGTACAGCAAAATGTTTCAAACTTGGAGTTTTCATAGCATCAAATGGATCAAAATGTACAGTGGGCTCTACCTGATTTTGATCACACACTAACTGAAAGGATTAGCAAAAATCTCCCCACTTATGCTTAAAGTTGGCAAAACTTTCCCTTTGAGAAGGAAATTCTCAGAGTCTACAAACCTACAAATATTCAAGAGTGGGAACAGACTGCACTCTGTATTTCACAGAGGTAATACAAAGTTTTGACCACAGGGAGGCAGCACATCTTAGATTAGACTCCTCAAAATATGACACATCCATCTCATCCATCGGCTTCTATTTCTATGTTAAGACAAAATAATAATAATAATGGCAGTAAGCAGTAGTCTGTTATCAGATGTTGAGAACATTATGGGCAGCGGACAGCATTACTTCTAAAGCTAAGCAGAAACACTAATTGGAGCTTGAATAATCACCCCGCGCTAATCTTCAACCTATAAAAGAAGCAGCTATTTGCGCAGTAACCACGGTTACTGCATAGAGATGCATTTTTATAAATGCATAAATGCACATTTGTCAATTTAAATTATTCATATTATTTTGTCTGAGTCAGAAAAAATGAATCAGTGGAAAGTTGAAACTGACCAAAGCAGTTTGTTTAACACTGGATGGACATCCCAAATACTGTTACTGCACAAATAACATCATTTTTCTATGAGCGGCGAGAACCACAAAAATTTAACGATAATGGCAGCGTTGATCATAACTGACCTGAAGACAGCTGGTTTAGACATTATCATTCATGTTTTTATAAAACTGGTTCAGATTTCAGTGCAAATCTGTCATTTCAACTCTGTTTTTATCATTAAATCTTTGTGATTTCCACGACTCATGCTGTAGGTCGTCCATATTACACGTTTTGCGCTTCTACAAAACACGTCTGACACCAGGAAATACAATCTTGAGTCTAAAAAATGCTGATTAAGGCATTAGATTGAGTACATAACTCTTGTTTGTTGTCATCCTGTTACCCAAAACTTATTTTCTTCTTCTCCCTCACCACCGAGCATCAATTCTGCTTGTTTTCCTGCTATATTTACACACATTTAGAACATAATACATCGAGCAACATTTGACAGGGCACCACCTATTGCACATGAAATTTGTCTTGTTATTAAAAATCTTGTTAGTTCACCCCTCAGTGCTGTCTTTAAATGTTGGCTCGCACGCTACTTTCACTTCTTCCACTTTTGTTTTCTTTGACATGAAGTTGTGCGGCATTCTCCACCAAGTCCTAGCTGGAGAACCCACCAGGCGGCTCTGGATCAGGGGATTCAGGGTCGTCCTGGTCATCTGAGGGCAGCTGGACGCGCTGCTCATCCATACGCTTGGCCTGCACTCTCTGGATCAGGCTGAAGAAGTCTTCATCAGGCACTGTGGGGGCGTGGGGGCCTGCCTCTGGTGGGGAGCACCGCTGATCATCAATCCTGGAGGACTACAATCAGAAAGATACATGAATTCAGACAAAACACCACTGAATCCATGTTTGATATTTGCTGTATTCCCTATACAACAATCCCCAAAGTCTATCAGACTTATAACTCAGAATCTGAGAGTTCTTGTCATATGTAAAATGTGGCTTTACCTGGCACTTGATAAGCATGTTGAAGAAGTCATCGCTCGGTTCTTGATGATCTCCCTCGCCCACCAGGTGTCCCAGATTGTTATGGGTGATCCTCAGGCCTGGAAGGTTACCAACATTAACCCGCTGGTCATCAAGACGGCGGCTCTGAGAGCTGGCAATCAAATCAAACAGCTCCTCAGTTTGGGGGGAAGTGGTAATTGCAGGATCTAGGAGAAGAGAGAAGAGCCCAATCAGTCCACATGAGTCTGATGTTCTCATGTTAAGTGGTTTTCAAAGAGCAAGGCTCAGCTCAACCAAACTGACGCCAGTAAAGACTGCTGGATACCAGACTGGGGTTGAACACAGCCTCTGAGATGGATGGATACCAGACGACTCACAGATGTGTGAGTATTTATTTTGTTTACTTATTAGACTTAGTAGCAAACTCGCCGTCTTTGCATTTCCAAGCTGAAACTACAGAGGGCAATCAGACTACCTCCTCCCACAGTAAAAAGTGGTATTAGGACACAGGAGAAGGATCGGGACTGGCTGGGTAGCATGCTGACTTCTGGCCATATCTTACAAACTGCCCCTTTAAACCAGCCGACAAAGGACTAAACAGGTATGTGAACGGTTTTTCTCAACCAACCTATCATCTCGTTCAGGGATGGCACGGAGTTGGCAGCACCTTCTCCGTTGTCTCCGTTCTGTGGCTCATCAAGATGGCAGCGCTGGTCATCCATGCGGCTGCTCTGGAACTTGCTGAGGAGGTCGAAGAAGCAGTCTTCATCGGAGGGGTCACGACCCAGCTTCTGAAAAAAAAATGTCAGCAGAAACACTTTTTTCAGCACAAATAGACAAAGACGGAACCACTTTTCTCTTCAATTACTTTCATTTTTTAGAAATTGAATCAAGATTTCGTTCCATCTTTAGATAATCAAATGTTCTCTATTAATAATATGAATATTGTAGGAGGAATTCTGCCCTGTTTACGATCAAATCTTTCTGAAAAGCTGAGACATGATACTGAGGCCAGTCCAGAACAACTGAAGTGTTCCAAGAAAATGTAGTTCACCTTTTTACTTGGCTACCTGATTAAGTTGAACTTTTCCTTGATCCAAGAAATATGACGTGCAGAATTAAACTTGATGCCAGTATGAGCTGGACGAGAATATTCACAATGGGCTAATCTGATTAAGTCACAAGGGATGGTCATCCTGTGGAGATTACCTTGGCCTAAATACTGAAGGTGCTACAATATCATGAAATGTCATGTAAAAATAAACAACCCATTTGTATTGAAGTAAAATGGCCCGCATAGTGGTACCCTGTAAAATCAGATGGAAATGTAACTTGCCTCTTTGTGCTGTTTTTGTTATATTTTAGGTTCATTTAGTTTCTAGACCTAAACAGACAAAACTGATAAGTACTTTTAAAAAAATGTTTTGTTGGTTTGAGCGGTGGATTGTTACACATGAGTGGTCCTCGGTTTTAAACTCAGTTGGCAGAGCTGGAAATGAGCTTATAGCTCCCATCAATGATTAGCCAATCAATTTTTCAATCCCTGATTGACTGAACGCTGTTTATGTCCTCTGACAGATCTGTTTGTTTGGAGAACAACAAAAGGTGCTCTCTCACATCATACTGAATGATGCTCCCTCTCCCGGAGTCACAGTCCAGTTAATGTGTTTAAGCTTTGCAAGTGAAATGAATAATTACTGCTTGATAAATGTTTTAGCTAAATTACACTGAGCGAGCAAAGCAGGTGTTTGACCAGTGATGCCAAATTATTCTGACAATCAAACTGCAATGTAATGAATGTCAAGTGAATCAACTATCAGATAAAAGCAAAAACAGTATCATAAAAAACAAGCTTTCATCTGTAAAGTGCAACAGACACAACTGTATTTCCTCTGACTTATCCAACAGATTTCACACGCTCTACTTACACACAGGCTCTACTTAGAAAAGTCTGGGCTCTGTTCCAAGAAGGTTTAGGAAAAGATATCTGAATAATTCTGCAGAGTAAAAGCCGGAACCCCCTCATATCTGGAACATGAACTGCTGTGACTTTTACTCACTAAACCAGATGAATAATTAAAACTGCCTCCTGGAACAGGATCTTGATCACATTTTGATTCGAGCTTTAAAACTGGGAAAATCAAGAGTTTTGTCTTTTGAAGCAGGGAGTTAAAACCTCCATAATATGGGCTGCGGCCAAAACCAATACAATCTAAAAATAAAATAAAAGCTTCCAATGCTGAAATTACTGGGAAAGGGCAGATTGTTTAACCCTGTGAACTCCAAGCTTCCTAGCAACATTAATTAACTAATTGATTCAATAGTTACCATAATATACAAGACATACATGTGATAAATATAATTTTAAAAAATCATCTGCAGAAATTAAAGCAGTAATTATACAACTAAACTGATCTATACATTCCTTTACTAAACTAACGATGGATTAGGACTCATTTTGACGGCGAGACGTCTCACACTAAAAAAGAACAACAATAACTACATTGTAAAAGCAATCTTCGATGCCTAAACATCAACCTCTCCCAAAGAAAGCAAATGTGAGACGAGGTAAAGGTAAGCATCACAGATGGGAAAACAGTCTGATAGTATCCCCATAATACATTCTTTTTGGCTATACTAACAAACTACCCCCAATAACAATGGGCCAATCAACACTCACGAAATAAAAAGTATTCCAACCGAGCCAAACTACGATACCACACCTTCAACTCCAACTAGTGGATGGAGTTTAAATCACTTTGCCTTACAGCGACATGTGAAGTAGGTCATCGTGAGCGGACACCTGATTTCACTCAACTCTACGCTGGGAATCTTCTATCGCAACTTTTGTTTTTTGAAAATCAAACTGCGCTTCAGACAAAACACAACTTTTTATGAAAGATCTTGAACAATTCTTAACTTACACCTGATCGACTCCCTGAGAGACTGAGTAATACATACATACATGCAGTGAAAACACACAAAGAAGTGTCAAAAATCTAAAGGAAAAACAAAGTTAACCTTTGGCGTTGTCTGCAGTCTGCTCTCATTCAAACTGTGAAACATAAATAAAACATCTTACCAGCAGCACTTCTTCTTTGTCCACTATCTATTCCACTTTCTCTCTCATGTCTCTCTGAGCTCTCTCGCTCTGTCCACACGCCTGGCTCACACCTCCTCCTCCCCTCCTTTCACCCATCGCTTTACATCACTCTCTCGGCCCTGCTGCACTCCCTCCCTCTAATTTCCTCTCCTCTTGTATCCCTCTATTCCAGCCGTCTTTGAATCTCGACCATCCACTCCCTCTTCCTCCTCCTCTCAGTCTCCCTCTCTTTCTGTCTCACTCCCTCTCTCTCTCACTCCCTCTCTCTCTCTCTGCGGCTCTCCTGCAGGCCATTTTTGTCCTGCTCACCCACTGTGGGAAAACAACTCATTATGGGAAGCAGGGGGGGTTGACCCTGTGGGGAGGGTAGCAGTTCTGTGATCAAGGTCACATTATCAGCAGGAGAGGGAGGGCTGGGAGGGGGGACAGAGAAGGGGGAGAGGAGAACGGGGGTTGGAAAGATGGGTGCAAGGGCACAGTTATGAGTAAATTGTATGCCAACAGTGGCAGGCAGCAGAGATCAACTACGTTCAAATGACAAGAACACCCCATGTCAGCATTCAAAACTAACATTACAAAGCTCCATTTTTTTCTAAAATGCACATTAAGAAAAAAACTTTCCATGTGACTGTAATTTACTACGATTATCAGCCGTGAGTTAAAGCGGTTTCTGTCCTCTGTCCTTGGCCTCGTGTCCTCTGAGCGGATCTCCTCACGTCCCTCTCTCTATTGTCCAATTAATCAAGTAGGCCAAAGGGACAGAACAAGAGAGAGGAGCACATGATGATGATGAGAGGGAAAGAAAAGAGGGAGACGAGAGAGTGAGAGGTAGGGAAATTAAGTTGTGTGTGTGTGGAAGAGAGAGAGAGGGGAGTGAGTTTGTGAATGGAGGAGGATAAAAGACAAAAGCAGTTCTTCCTGGATTATATCAACATCGTGCTTTCCAACTTCATGTTTTACATATGAGGGCTTAATTACAGATGAAGAGCAAGGGGGAAATAAAAAAGTTAAACCTAAAACACAATGATGATAAAAATCTGCTTGTAACTGTTGTTGTTTGATGACGTTTCATCAACTATATGCTGTATGCCATTACAGTCCCAGGACAGTTCAGTCAATACTCATGTACATGCACCAATCTATAAAATCAAAGAACTAACCTAAAGCAGATTGATTTTTCTTTTTGCATTGCATTGATGTTGCTGTTGACTAATAAGATGTTTGTATGTTGTTGATTTCATCTGGGTCATGAGAAATAACAATGCTAGAATGTGAACTTCATTCTGATAACTAATCTAATAATGTGATGGCATGACATCACAGGACATCTTTCTTTAAGATTTCTAGCTTTGAGGAAGTTCACAGACACACAAGTGTCTTTAAAAGAATGGCGGACTTGACAGAGGGTACGCCTCAATGTCATGAGAATTACCGACATTAAGCTCTAGATGCTATTTCCAGGCCCTTGTGATGAACTATCATCACGTAGCCCAGTAATTTTCACTTTTTTCTTACATGTCAGCTTGCTTATTACAACAATTAGCATTGTCACAGAAACACAGCATGATTGGGTGCTGTAGGAACACAGGCTTTTAAGGATACAACAGCTGCAAAACGGATTAAAAATCTAGTTCACGGCAAATGGAGCACTGTTGGTATTTAATGAGAAGACACCTTTTACACTGTATCTGACTTCTTACATCATACTATATCACCTCGTGGGAAATTAAGGGAAAATGTTCCCATTTTAATCTCTCTAATTTATCTCATTTTCTCTTTAAAGCAGAAGCCCTGAAGACATTTAAGACATAGGAGGTGGGGGTGAAAAGACAATAATGGAAAGTAGTTAAGTGAATTCAGCAGTCAGCAGTTCAGGCCCCCTTGATGCTTTCTCTGAGAGGAATTACACCCGTCTTTTCTCAGGTGGGCTCTCAGTGATTGAGTTAAAAGGTGGGTATATCATAGATTTACGGCCAGTGTGAACTAGGGGCTGATATTACATATTTTGGTGGGCTGCTTAACACTCTTTTCTAAAATTTAGAGCGTCAGAAGGCTTTTTTTCTGCCGTCAGCAAAAACATAAGAGAAAAATATCCAAATTAAATTCTGTATCCTCTGGCTTTTTATCAAATACAGCTGCAATAAGTAAGTATCTTACTTCTTTTGATACATACTTCACTGAAAACCAGACAATGTGTTATGACAGTAATGCAGTAATGTGTGGTGTTAGAGAGTGCAAAACTAATATTTCATAATCACAGTTTCCGTTCATTACTTGCACAATGTAGTGTGACGCATCCTCCACGCCTCAGTGATCACAGTGCTTTTTCATCCTTAAGTTAGCCGTCTTCACCTGCCACAGTTAGCTTTACATATCTGTTCACAGTATTTACCGCTTGTTTTTTTGTTTACTGCTCACTTCCGCACGACAGTGTACATCAGTCACTTTTGCTCTTCCAAGCACTGAGTGTAAAAAAGAGCCATAGAAATGTAACAGTAGCTAAGCGGAGTGACACTGAGGTGACTATCAAAATGATCAGAAATACTGTATACAACAACAAACAGGAAATACAAGATGTACAACGCTCAATTAACTTTGAAAAGTGAAGCAACTAACTCAACTGTTATCTAGAATGCTGACTGGCTCACCCCGCTAGTAAGGTGATTATCAAAACAATTCAGTATGTTAAAAACTCTATAAACAAAAGCAAACAGTTAATAGTGCTAACAATATGTAAAGCTCACTCTGACAGGTACAGTCAAGTAAAAAGCGCTGTCATCACTAAAGTTGGAGGCGTAGGTAGGGTTACTGTAGGGATGACACAGGAAGTAAACAGATGCGCAGCTTGTAAAATGGATATATGTTACACTAAAGAATTTCAGAACAGGTTAATACATAAAAAAAATATTAAAGCTTCAGCTAAAAACTGATGTTTCCAAGAATCTTTAAAGGAATAGTTCAAGGAAAACTTTCCTGCTGAGAAACAGATAAAAAGATTGATACCACTCTCATATTTGTAAGGTAGAGATGAAGCTATCACCAGCCAGTTAGCTTATCTTAGCATAAAGACTGGAAACAGTGGGAAACAGCTTGTCTGGCTCTGTCCAGAGTTAAGCTCATAACTGGCACCACACGAGGAACATAACTGGGTCAGAGCAGGAAGCTAATAAGAAAATAAGGTGACAGCTACTCACTGGCACTGGAGGCGGGACTTGCACAGTGATGTCATCGGTGTCTACAGGAGAGTCCAACCACGGCCTCTCATCTGATGACTGACTGTCAGGGTAGCCTTTTCTTTTGCCTGGCTGTGATTGCTGACTCTTGGATCTCCTGGGTATACTTTCCAATTCTTGGTTCTCACCATTCTGCAGTAAAAGAACACGCTGTTAGAGTGGGATTGATAACTCTTTGGGGAGAGATGTGTGAATGACTTTTACAGGCACATTTCTCTCTGGTGTGTCGTACTGACATGCGAGAAAGAGAAATTACCTTATCTGAAGAGTACTTCCACAGCTCTACACTGTCCATGCTGTTTCTCTTGGTGAATTTAGGTCTTGCACCTATGGAAAAAAATAAGCAAGTCAATAAACATTACTATATGTGTACAATCTCTCAAATCAAGCGTGCAAGGTGTTCTTTTCTTTTCCCTCCAGCTGCCTGTCATGTCAGCATTGGTCCCATGATGCCCGTTGTGGATATGTGGTGTAGGCAGACAACCAAGCAAACAATCTGAATAAGAGTCTGTTTACCAACTTTGCAGCAGAGAGGGAAATGTAGGACATGGGTGTGAGTTTCTGCCCAGAGGAGGGTTCATGAACGCAAACATCACACTAAAGCCAGGCTGACTGTACAGTGCTTCATTTAAAACGTTTCAAATACTCCTAAGCTCTAAAGTAAAAACTGTATCTTATGATTTGAGGATGTTGTCAAGGACAAAAGGACAAAAATCTTCAACTTTCCCCAAATATGTTCACTCCCTTTGCTTTCTCTCACATTTAGCCTCAGTTTAGACACAACACAGACAGTCGGTCTGTGATGTTTGTCTTACCCGAAGCTACTTTTACATTCAAATAGCTACCTTGTGTACATATGAAGTATTTCAGTTAGCTTACTCAAGCCCACGTGTTATTTATATCAAACACTGAAGTTGAAAGAGTAGAATCTACAAACTATTCAAATACATAAAGTCTGGTAGTTTTTTTCATTTTTCTCTACACTAATAACTGTAGTTTAAAAGGTGATTGATAAATGATTTGCGATTTACCAAACCCTTCAAACAAGTTTCTACTTTTGAAAACTGCTGATGCAAACAGTTTCACAGAGCTAAAGGCTTTCTGTGAGATGAGAGGGCAAGTACAGTTCCTAGACAGCTGCCCCTAACCGCAGTTTGCAGAGTGCAGACTGCAGACAGACAGGTCTCTGTTTTACATTCACATACAAATACAAGCACACGCACACAGAGTTGGACTTTTTCATCTGCCGCACCCTTTCCCTCGCCAGGACTAAAGGAAACGCAGTAACTTCTTTACACAAGGACAAAGAAACCGGGTTATATGAGTGCATGGTGGAGACGACAACAGTGGCCTCAAGTGAACCGAACTGAAGTCTTCGGTTCACTGAGTTGCTATTTCATTCCACTGTCAGTGAAGGCACCACAACATTCTTTTGTTTGTGTGTTTGTCAACGCAAACCTACGGTTGTATATCAATTTAGACATTCTTAGATATGTGGAATCTACAGGAGAATAAATCATAAGAGATGCCAACATGAATGCCATTACAGAATGTACAATAGACACCGGATTAAAGTCTAACTTAATTTTTACTTAATAAAAGGACATTGAACTTGTACAATGGTTTAGCAGACTGTATATTTCCCAGCTGAATAGCCAGTAGACCTGACTAATAGATTTAATTAATAGCCACTTTATCAAAGCTCTTCTGTTGAAAGCTCTTCACAATATGCAATAACAGCTCTTCAGCAACACTGAAGGACAGAGAGCAAAACTCTGTTCACACACCTCACATTATCATATTATCTGAACAGCTATAATTGGTGGGCACAGTAGCACTGTAATGTTTTAATGATACAGTAATAGGAGAGGCTTCCAGTGTTATTGCATTACCAACATTCAATAGAGGCTATATGACAAACAGATGAACAGAAATGAATGGCTCTCTTACTTAGACTCTCCCACTCTGTGAATTTGAATGCATACTTTTGTTTAAAGGAATAGTTCAACATTTTGGGAAATACATTTACTTGCTTTTTTGCCAAGAGTCAGATGAGGGGATCAATACCTCCTCATGTCTGTCTGTTAAATATGAAGCCAGCAGCCAGCTAGCTTAGCTTAGCATAACGACTGGAAACAAGGGGAAACCACTTACTTGGCACTTTGGGATGTCTGCCTACCAGACTGCATTATTTTTTTTTCCATAGACGGCTTTGCCTAGTTCAGCCTTACTGCACTGTGATTGGCTAGTGCTCGTTATTCTGCCAGTTGGCTTTCAATATATACCAGAATGTGAACGTATGTTTTTTTTATAGAAAGCTTTCTCGCAGAAAACCTTTAGGGGATCTATTATAAAGGTTGAGGTGGATGACTGGGTGACATAAGTACTCTCACCTGGAAAAACAGAGTTTGTTTCCTGTGTTATTCAAAATGTTTACTTATTATTTTTAGATTTACTAGTAGTTGATTTTCATTTTTGTTGACATTAGTTTCAGTTTTTAGTCACAGTTTGGTTAAGTTAAGGGCAAGAAAACTACTTGGCTAGGTTTAAGAAAAGATTTGAAAGCTTCATTTAGAGAGAGATACAGAACTGCAGAGTAGATCTCCTGGTCACGCTTGCGTAGAGGTTCAGTTAGGCGGGACTAAGCAAAACTTTCTTTATAGAAAAAACAGAATGACCAGCCCCTATTAGCTCACCAATGAACACATTATATCTCTTATGAAAGCGTAATAAGTTCTTTTTGTGTCACCTTGCATCTCAAACTCTGAACTGGAGGGTGACAGGTCACTCTCATTCACCCCCAGAGCCTCCATCAGCTGCTCCACATTCATTCTGGCCGTCAGTTCCCCATTTCTGTCTCCAATCTGAGGAAGAAATGAAGAGGCAACGACAAAGACACAAACAGGTGGAGTTGCGTTGCATGCAAGAGACAGTAACTTACCAAAGAAAGATTTTTAAATGGAAAATGTCTCACTTCTTTTGAGATGTCCAGGTGCTTTCGGGCATAGTGGAGAGCTTGTTTGTGGTTCGCCAAAGACACGTATGCATTTCCCAAACTCCAGCAGGCACGGCCCTCACCAACTCTAAGGAAACATGAACATTCAGACAAATGTTAAAAACTACTCCTTTGCTCATGCATGTTTGCATTAGATATTGCTCAGGCTCAGTCTACCTATCAGTAAGCTCCTGGGCTATATACAGGTGTTTCAGGTGGTAGTCGATGGCTCTCTCATACTGCTGCAAAAGAGTGTAGGTGTTCCCAAGGCTATAACAGGCCTGAGCCTCCATCACTTGGTCCCTCAGCTGCCGGGAGAGTTGCAAAGTTTTCCTTTAGGAAAAGAAACAGAGGGGTAAAATGAGAGAAGGAAACATCGAGGATGTGGCGCAGAAATTGGTTCACTTCACTTTTCGTCCACTAGATGTCAGACTCCACTCTTTCCTCACCTGTAGTACTCTGTGGCCGTGTTGAACTGGCCCAAGAATATCAGGGCATTGCCAAGGTTACTGTAGGCTCGTCGTTCTGCTGCTTTGTCCCCAAATTCTTTGGCTATGGATAATCGCTGTGAAAGACAGAACAGAAAGGTCAGGTCAAATCAAATAAATACAATCTGCCCCTTAATTTTAGCAGCTAAATGGTTTCAAATGTTAAATTCTCCTTTACTTTGCCCTATTATTTTCTTTTTAAGTCATGCACAAGCAGAGGCAATTACACCGGTTCAAGTCGCAAGCTCTGTTTGACACATGATTCTGTGAAAAGGTGTGCTGCTGCAGCAGCAGTGCATCAAATCAGCTCCTCTGATTACCTTTAAAAGCAGCGTGCGCCCCTACATGGCACACTGATAGATTTGTAATGGGAAGGAGAGGAGAGACCGGCTGCTCCCGCAAGGAGACAAGTGGTTGACAATGGAAAGTGACAGGAAACATGGGGAGACTGAGCCTGAATCCATGCTTGCCAGTGATTCACCAAGAAACCAATTTCCTCCATTTTTTTTCTACGAGAGACCATCAATCTCTGCACACTGTGTAATGGTGGATCGAGAATTCTCTGAACAACTCACCCAGGTGATATCTACTACTCTGCTGTTTGTGTTAAATCAGACTGTAATTATAGAAAAAAACATCACTTTCAACCTGGCTGTAAATTGGTGAGTCTTGCTAGTTTGCATGTAAAATTCCAGCCGGACTCAAGTCTGCACAAGGCGAACTAGCTGGGATCTTTTTTCCAACAAGAAGAAAATACTTGTAGCCTGTTTCTTCACTGAAATAAAGGGCAGTGTAGCCTTAAGGCCGCTATAAGCTAAAAGCTAAAAGCTCAAGTCATGCATTTTGTGGTAACCACTTGTTTGCTTCTGGGATGCACATGACGAGAGGCTGAACAAGATAATAACACACAGCATGACCACACAGCATGTTTTAATGTGTATGTTAATGGTTTGGAAGAGGCAAACCAAACATACTGTACATAAAACAGGAGGATGTGTTTAGATTTATGTTCATTATTTGTGAGACCTGACCTAAATAAGGGGAGATTAAAGAATACTCCCATAGCTCTACTCCCATCCACTGCATTCCAGTGCAATGTCACAGCAAGCCACCAAGTCACGATGCAGCTAACATGGTGAGTCACCTTGTGTTAGAAGCACAGTTCAGGCAGAATGTCACTGTTCTGTTCAAGCCACAACAACAATGCTGATAACTCTTATCTAAGCGCTAGTGCTGGTATATGATGTAGGTATATATGAGTTTCTCACCTGACGGTGAAACTTGATTGCTTCGACAAAGTTTCCCAGCAGATAGTGGGTATTGCCCAGGTTCCCATAGGCCCTCCCCTGAGCAGCTCGGTCACCTAGTTCTTTGACCAAACACAAGTTCATCCTGCGGAGACAAGAACACACCAATTTCACTGCAGTATATGAATTATAAAGTTTGTTTGGCTGATAAATCAGTTCATCTGAAATTCAAGTAAATGTTATAATCTGTATGACTGAATAAATCTTAGGGCAGTCAGTTTTGATGAGCCAAATCAAGTCTAGACTGCTTTTTGGTAAGAATTGTGAATGAACGGTGCGGCCAAAGAACAGTTTGTTATTTTTCCACAGATGCTCTCCATCCAAGTGAATTAAACTTGAGCAAACCTACCAGTAAAAACAACACATAAAAACAAATCCAGGTGTGCCAAGTGGATTTCAAGATGTATTCAAGAGTTGACAAAAAGGATAATAACTGCCAGAATCAAATCAAAGCTGTAATCAGTGAAACATGCCAATTTAAATGAAACTCCTGTTTGTAGTTTTGGAAAAGCAAAATAATCTGAATGTATCATCATTGCAGAGTTTTCTGCCTTAAATCAATTTTAACACCAAAAAACAGCAGTTTAACACTTTAAGTATTGACTGAGATTTCCCTGTTGTATATGTTCGTCAACAATACGTACTCATAAAAGCCGGTAGCCCTTTGCAGTGTGTCTCTGACATCAGGAGGCAGGTCCCCTGGTTCCTGGGTGCAGCCCCATAACTGCTGTTTTCCCTTCGCATGAAACACGTTCCCTATGTTATACAGTGCTCTGGCCTCTCCAACCTACAACCAGACAACAGAGAGAAATGAAAAAGATGGGTTACACAAAAAGGGAAAGGGATACAGTAAGATCTTTCTGCAGAGGTCTATTTATTTTTATTTTATTGATTTTGTTTTTTTCCCCGCGAAGATTGAGTGTATGGGTGCATTCTGGCATCCACACATGCCTACAGAAATATGCTCAAGTATCTGTTTTGATAACAATACATTTTATTTGTGCAACATCTTACATGATGCACAATGGATTCCCATATATTATTAAGCATAAGATTCAAGAACTTTTCAAAGACTTCCCAAGCCTCAACTCCCTCAAATTCAACAACACTGATAATGTTTATGATGAAAACTGGCTGGCTTTACATATGCAAACTTTTCAAACTTCTTTCCTCACACAAAGTATATACTGTAAATTCAAGCACTCTCAATGAGTCATGTCTACTTGTGCCTACTTTCAAAAACTTGATTTTTTTCTCCCCAAATTCACTGACTTTCAAGAATTTCAAGCCCCCGTGGGAACCATGAAACATAGAGTATATAAATGACTCAAAAATAATAGTCTATGGAGCAAATAAAGAATATGTGCAGAAAACTTCAGAATGTATTGTAGCTTTCTAACGTTTAAGGAGATGCTATAAATCAACATGTTTGTTACCTTGTCGCCCTGCTCTTGAGAAATATCCAGATGTCTTTGACAGCACACAACAGCCTCATCAAACCGTCCCAACACTTTTAATGTATTACCCAGGTTTCCACTGGCTTTTCCTTCTCCAATTCTGTCTCCTATTGTTCTGAGAAAGCAACAAAAAACACATTTTTAATGTTCAGCGGTGGAAGCACAGACTATAGTTTTTCCATGTTGATGTTGTTTAGTTAAGCGACAGCCATTAAGCTACTCTAACATGATTTAATTGCGAGATGCTGTGTAGTAAATTTTTAATTGGATGCTTACTTTCTAGGAGCAGGTCCCAGTGGCCCTGGTGAGACTAATGTAACAAGGTAAATCCCCCCGGGGCTTTGATCTGTTTCCTGCTGAAGTGCCAGCTGCACTCACTGCAGGGGACTGGATTACTCATATAAGCTAAATATCCAGCTGGTGGTAGTGGAGTGGTACTATATGAAAGTCCCCTCACTTTTCTTGGAATTTCCATTGTCTAACTCAGCGTCTGCATAATGAAATCCTTGATGCTCTTTATGCATCTGATAAAGTCAATTAAATCTGGATGGTAGCTAGAGTCCTTCCTGTCTGGGCCCGTCTTTAAACTGAATAGCAAAATCATCAGCATATCATTCCTCCTATACAGAGCCCTTATTGTATAAATGAGCAGACTGTACTGCAATGAATAACTATTATCCAGCTTCAACGCTTTCTGCATTAACCCAATTATAAACCATTATCAAAATAAAACGAACTGTAATTAAGTTTGACCAGAGCAGAATTTCTGTCTTTTCATTTGTTGTAAATTACATTGTTTCATCTCTTACAGTCATTGATGTATCAAACACTTGAATATAGTGAATATTTTTTTTCCAGCTATGCAGACTATCCTCAATTAAGCCAGATGATTTCACACTTTGTGATTATCGATATAAAGTCTGTTTTTTAAACAACAAAAAAATCATTAGAATCTTTAGTTTCCTTAGTATGACAAACTTGGGCCCTATGTTTACATATTCTGGTGTGTAAATTACTTTTTTAAACATTACATTACATAAAGGATCTCTATATATAGGCTTCTTTGTTAGTTAGACCCTTTTATAGTTTAACCAGACACAGGACATCAGAGAAGCAGCAGGAAAAAAAACACAACTTGTAGAGCCAGAATATTTTCACATCTAACGCAATGAATCAAGGGTTTATTTCAACCAAACTTGAGTTGGTGGTTGTTGGAACATTAGGAAGACGAACCAAGAACGTCTCGGTGAGTTTTATTTCGTTTCTCCTGAGTATTGTTTTTCACTATTGTAAAATGACTGTTTCTGTAAAAGGAGTCTAGTGGATTTGGAAACAGGGATGTAGCGTCTGTTTCTGGTTAAACAAAAAAGCCTATCTCTACAGAGATCCTTTCAGTAATGTTGTCCGAAACCTACAATAACAATCTGAACCTGTCAGCCACAAAAAAACAAGCTCTAATGGATAACGTTTACTTTTAAATGGTACAATGCTCACCTGGCCAAAGTAAGGTCATGTTTGTGGTATTCCAGGGCTTTGCCATACTCCTTGAGGTAGAAGTAGGCATTGCCCAGCTGGCTGTAGATGGCACTGAGGGTCTTTAGGTCTTCTGTGCCGACCTGCACGGCTGCCTCAAAAAACGCTGTTCCGCCTTTGAAGTCTCCAGCTTTGCACAGCCGCTCTCCTTCCAAGGCCAACTCCAGGCAGGAGGCCTCCATCCTGAATGGGGCACACCCAAGTTTACACATAACAGTATTAATATATGAGCGCTATCATACGGAGAACAATGCAGAGTGATGTGAACGCTTATTACATCTTATCATGGTGAGGAACAAATCCCCAATATTGCCATGACAACTAGGTCTGCGGCCATATCTGTGGACCGTTGCCCTAGCAACTGAGTCTAAAGCGCTAAGATGAGCACCTTGAAAAGGTGTTGCACTTTTTGCTCATTACTGCATCAGCCTGTTGTTTTCAGATTCTGGTTTATAAAGGCATTCAGTTATCTTGATTTATTGGTTGACTTTATCAAACCATGAAGCATATGAGATTATGGTCAAACTTGCATTTTGTGTATAGCAAAGCTTTATTTGAAAATATATTCATTTGCTGATATTGTTCATAGTCCCTGTGAACATGAGGCAAAACAGCAAATCAGTAATGCTGGTCATTTCTAAAGCATACTAGAGGCAACATGTTCCAGAAATAACAATCAAAAGATAAGTCAAGAGGAGTCTTCAGACCACTTCTACAATGCATTGGTTACCATGGAAACTACTGGATCAGTGACGCTGACTCAGTAAATGTAAAAGGAATATTAATTTGGCATTGATTGACAACTTCCTTTTCATTAAGGGGACATCTAATTAAAGTTTAAGATAAAAGTTGGAACATATTTTAATAATTTAATATGTAACTGTCACATACACATAGAACTATTATTTTTGAAGTGTTTGTGCAAAATAAATCAGACACCTGGGGTTATATAAGAGGACTTTCAAGAGATAAAAGACTCATGTATCAGAATATTGATGAATCAAGCCGAAAGCGTGTGTGTGTGTTTGTGTGTGTGCATGCGTGAGTGGTCTTAAGAGGCACAACAATGCCTCTTCAGAGAGTTGTATCCAGAAAGTACCCACCCCAGATTCATTGTATAATCCAGGATAAACTAAAGACCAGCCCATTTGGTTGCAGCTCTAAATTCCACATAAGGTACTAGAATGTAGAGTTAAGCTCAGGATTATCCTTGAATCTAATCTGTTTCACAATTGGCACCATTCAAAAGTATAGTAAAAAGAGATGTGTACCATATGTAGTTTCACCTTTAGGTTTAACAGAGAACTTAGAGCGCGATTCATCGGTTTCAGACCACACTAAAAAGAAACACTTCACATCCTACACTTCTTGACACTCCTCCTCTTTCATAAAGTATATCTTGCAATTATTTATTTTCTATTTACACTGATCAGGGTTTTTTTTCAAATCTCCATGTTCCACTTTTCTTCATATGGCCATTTTGCAATTCACTAACATACATGATTATGTGAGGGTTACATCATTTCACGTGCACTCAAACCACTACTTTGATTACTTGTGAAGACTATAGCAGTTTCCTCAGTACTTGTCCTGTTGTGTTCTGTAGCAATTTTGAAAACGGCACATTATAATGTCTCTTCTGTCTTGCTGCTGGCAAAAACATGACTGCAATTGTAATGGTAAGCACTTTTCAATCGCAAAAGGGTTATTGTAACAGTTAATTAACAATAATTGTCATTATCAACAACATGATCTTTAAGAGTGGTGGGAAAAATTGATACAGCAGAGTATCACAATATTTTGCATGGTAATATGTATCAATACACACAGAAGCCAAGTATCGCTCTTCAATTCTATGAATCATTAATACTGCAAATTATAATTCAACTTTTGATACTAGAATAATGAAATCAGTTCCTTTTTCAGTCCACTAGGGCTGGTGATTCCCGTACGATCTGATTCCGCTGTGTTGGTATTTATTCTGGGATATCATGATTAATGTTGCTCCACGAACATCATTAAACTGACCAATTACATTTTTTAAAAGGTCATAGCTTAGCGACTCAATGAAAAAATACCAGAAATATATGCACATGGATGAAGTTATCCTTTCAGACACGTTGTGAAACTGTATATTTAATCCTAATCTTTTCCTTAACCTAACTTACTTTGTTTCCTAAACCTAACCAAACAGCAACAGAAAAATGGAAAAAGAAATAGAAATTAAAAAATGAGGTTAGTGTAAGTGAACAGTATAATAATATGTTCCACATGGGAAATGACCGCCAGTCTCCTAAGTAAGAGTCCTGCACTTACAGCTTGCTAGAAATGCGGACTGTCACTTTTTGTTGAAATGATGTTCCTATAGCAACATAATCACGATGAAAGTTCTGGAACAGAATTAATTATGATGTTCTAGGAACAACACTGATACAGCAATATCAGGCATACATTGATTCCCCCACCTAGTGATCTTCTGGTTAACTTTTCTGAACTTGTCCTTATTTAGAACCAATATGCTCACCAAGGTGGTTTGGTGTGCAAAACCTTGCTTGCTTATTAATAGAGACATGACTAGAACTGGTCTTTTTACTGTTCTCACAGTACCTGTGTTTTTGCTTGTTTCGTGTTTTGTCCACAAACACCTGTAGCTCCAAGTGTAAAGGTTTTAGCATCGATTGAGGTCGGGGTCCGTGGTGGACCAGTCTACACATCGCTCTCTCAGCTCCAGTCAAAGGGCAAGGCTCAGATGCCATGAGGTCAAGGGTTGATAGACTAGCTGTGTCAATGAATTTGAGAAGTTAGCAACTCTTTACAATGAGACTGCAGTTCATTCAAACAACGCACTTATCACTAATGATGCAATGCTGAGCCTTTGTGTGAAATCAGCTGATACAGCTAATCGAGATGAGATTTCTACTTTCAGTCCATTAAATTACTCCATAAAGAGTCCACAATGTCAGCAATATTGCAGCAAACCTGGACAAAATCCAACTGGAATTTCTACAGAGAGTCCTGGAGCAGCCAAGAAACACATCTGCTTTGCTGGAGATTGTTCCAAAAAGTGAATGGTGAAACCTCTACTCACACAGTCAAACCAGTCAGGAGGGAATTTTAGAAAATTCCATGAAAAAGCAACTGCATTTCCTTGCAAAAACATGTTGATTTAAAAGTCTGCAGAGGGCATGTTTCACTAATCCAACTGAACTTAATCAAGAAAGTTGAGATTTCCGTTGCGGTCATGCCATTCAACTCTTACTATCCCCAACAGAAATGTGTCCTCTCCTTTGATCCTCTTCAACCTGTCCTCAGCTGTGACAGCCAGATCCATTGTTGTGCCTTGCCATTACAAGTCACGACTTAAAAGAGGGAGAGATGCAGTGTAGGGAGCATTCTGGGTAAGAGCAGGGGCACAGTCGATGACGACAGTACGAGTGCAGTACTTCTAAGAATGACCGCTGCCCCAATGAAAGCCAGAAAGGAAGGATATGAGAGAGACAGTTGCTAATCCAAGGACCTGCACCTCCTTGGTAGAAACAAAACAGTGCACTGATTGGCCCAGACTAATCCAACTATCTGCTGACCCTGGCAGAAACATTATTAGGTCAGCAGCCGGGACAAGTAAGGCTGTGAGTACAGACGAGGCAAAGGACCAATAAATGTCATGTGAGTCCACGTTTTCAATTATTTTCCCTGAAAAGAAACAAAGGCATGAATAAGAACTTCATGTTATTTTTGTTAGACTTAGTAATAATGTTATTCTTGGTGAAATTAAAAAAAAAAAAAAAGTTAAATGTTGTATTTTGATTCCAACTCCTTACAAAGCAAATAATAAAGCAACTACTACATGACGTCCATGAAAGTTTAAAGCAACAACATGTAACTTTCTGGCGATGACTTCCAATTCACCCCACTTAATTCAACAAATTAAATAAGTTTTATTGGGTGAATCCACAACTTCTAAAGCAAATTCAGTGAAATTTCCACTTAATAATGGATCTCACATTCAGCAATGTCCAGCAACAGGTAAGCATAACCCCAAGCATATTTTTGATGCTGCCAAAATGCAGATGACCTACACTCAATACTGTGCCAGAACGCATCCTGTGTAGACAAACAGAGCACTGAAGCTGCTGCTGCTGTACCATCCTGCTGCTCACGCAATGCCTCATTTTAATATGGACACAGTGTGAGACCGTGAAAACGCTAAACATGTATTGACACAGATTACATTAAAAATTGTTCTGTTCCGTTTGGGTATCAGTAAGCCATGACAGCATGCAGGATAACTTAGTCATTCAGCTGAAATAGCAATATGAAATGCAACCACAATTTATCAAATCTCAAAAAATGCCAATTTCTACATAATGTTAATGTTAAAATATTATTCAAACTGTAAGATGCGCCTACACAGGCGGGTTCACACCATGCATACGCTGTGATTTTATGATTTGAGAGGCTGTTTGTGTATTTTAATCATTTCCATGGACGCAGTAATGTCACTCTCCAATGGAAACATAATTAAACATTTGGCTTCTGAAATACATATGTTTAGACAGGATCTTAGGATTTATCAGGGCAGCTGCTTCACGGCAAAATATTTCACTGCATGAATCTGGACTGTGTGTGTGTGACCTTTCGATGTGTAGAAGAACACAGAACATTAATTAACATGAAATACTAACCGATCCTGTCGGTGTGTCAGGAGTTTTAAATAATCAATGAAGTAAATCAGCTGTTCCTCGTGCGCAAATGCGCATGGTAATCTAGAGACACACGCATTGTTTCCGCTGCAGGAGGATCACTGCAGGTAATGTCGTTAATATTTTACCTCATTAAAGACATGTTTCTCCCCTCTCATCCCACGAGTTATTGATCAGGATGATACTTTTTATGACCCATCCTGCCTGATCCATGGACTGAGAGCCACGCACACAAAGAGTTAAGCACAGCAGCGCTCCTCCTCATCCTCAGTTAAATATCAGTGTATTTTTTCATATGCAGTCAAACAGAGTTGTTGATGGGACAGATGATTGTGAAACGGGCGGGGCAGAGGGTCCAGGAGCCGAAGCTCACATTCCTGTCCCTCAGCGAAGAGGGTTTAATATGCTCCTGGTCCTGGAACACCTGGCTCGTAAAGAGAATGGGAGACAACACTCGGATTGGTTTAATGTTTGTTCCGCCCAAAACCAACCCATGACCAATTCCCTTTTGCGCCTTGCGCCACACTTTGTGCCCAGATTATCCGCCATTTAATGAGCAATATGGACTTGGACACGCGCTATACGCACTAGCACTTTCCACTTTTGACCATGCGTAGTCTGTCTACATAGGGCCCATACTGTCTTTCTGGTTATTTATTAAGGAGTAAGATTACAGATTACTCAGGTTTCAGCTGAAAGGACAGAGCTCATGCACCCAAGGTGAGTGTCTGAGGTCTGACACCAGGGGAGGTTCAGACTGCTACATTTATTCTCAGTTGAACAGAATGTCACGTTCAGTTTGTCACGTACATCAAAAGACAGAAAGAAAACAGAGTGAAAGACAAGCTTCAGATGTAGCTTGTGGTTTTTTTGTCTAACCCAATGGCAGAATGTAAAACCATCAGATACAGCACAGTGGAAGGTACCAAGTGTCATTAGGTCATATTCAGGTCAGCACATAGAGATACAGTTTGAGCATAACCATATATAGTTATATGATAAAATGACATTACAAATGAGGTATGACTGAAATACATCAACTTAAATGATGTGTTGATATTTTATTTTTAAATTAAATACAATTAACCAATGAGTAATAGTTTTGTAATAAAAGTTACATTGCATTAAATTTCCATGCATTGAAAATGTATCTTAAAATTAAATATATTGAATTGATGAGTAACAGTTTTATATTAAAAGTTAAATTGTATTTAATTTTCTTAGAATTATATTTTAATTAAAATAGAGTACTGGAGTAGTATATTCCTCCTAGGAGAAGCCACTATGTTGCCTGCTTCTAGACATATCATTGTGTCAGTTAGCTTTGTTGACCTTCTGGGAAAAAAACAAATTTGCTGACCTCCTCACAACAGATGCTGATACAGCAGGCTGAGATCATACCACCTTCTTTGATACAATAAAAGTGGTTTGACCTTGGGGGTAACTGACCGTGGCAGTGTCTACCAGATGGTCTCTTTTGTACCTTTTTTTCCCTTTACCTAACAAACACAAACATTAAAAATGAAAAAAAATCATAAATATACCACTACTAGAGCAAGTGAACTTTAACAATTGACCCATTTTAGGACAAGAATAAACATTAAACAGTCTTAGCCCTCATTCAAAGGGTGATCTGAGGTTACCAAACTGTCTTCATGGCTCATAACAAGTACATCTTGCTGTTGTTGGAGCAACATATCTAAGGCCTAGGGCAAAAACATTTTAGGTAAGCTGGCAATAACAGAAGAAAGTCACCACTATAACACATGGGAACTGGTTACCACTGTAGATAAGAGTCCTTTAAAAAAGGTGCAAGGTCATCTCTTTGGCATTAAACAAGAGGGACTTAAAATAGCTACATCTACATCTGCAGCTGTGGGGGAAACGCTCCAGCTCTGAAATCCTTCAGTGGGAAAAAGCCCAGAAATATTGATAATTCCAGTTGCCAGATATGAACAAGTCGCCAAAGAAGGGCCCAGAAAGTTGTAGAAGGCATCAAGGCCACTCTTCAGTGCAAACAGGAAAGTGGATCAGGCACTAATAGCAGTAGCCAGATGATAAAAGGTACTAGGTCAATGCAGTTACAAAGCATTACAGAGGAAATATGTTTATAATTGTATTATTCAACTTTAAGTTGTACTGATGCTGCACACAAAGGTTTCAGCATGTCCTTGGGAAGCTAACAGACCTACTAGAATGAAAGGAGATGTCATTTTCTTTTGTGTCCTTTTGCTTTTCATACTCGGTCTGACAAGAACAGGTAGATATGAACCAATGGCAGGAAATTTCATGGTTCAAGGACTATGTCTTGCAGTGTCAGATGGAAACAGTTCAGAACGGAGGAAGTATACCATAAAATAGAAGCGACTGAACTGTTTCCATCTGACAACAAGGTTTCAAGGAGGTAGGCTAGAAACCTTGCATCTGTCCAATCAAAGGTGGATGCACAAGCTTTGCAAGAACATCAGTGAACTAAGTGTTTTCTTGGGAGCATGATAGTGATGAGGAGTAAGACAAAGACTAGGCGAAAACCACGGCTACATTCCAAGTCTCTTTTTTGATATTTTCTCCTCACTCCTAACTTTGCCTGAATACAAATGTCCACCCTCTGGACTTTAGGACTGAGTCCTAAGGGGCTTCAGTTGTACGCACTGTGACGTGTTCACTGTCATCACGTCAAGTCTGCAAGGGCGTGAGACTGCCAGGCTAATAAAAGTCAACGATAGACAGGCCTTAAGACTACAATAATAAAATAAAAGTAATTTTTTAATAAAGTAATTGTTTTTACACATTTATAATACATTCTACAATGTCACACCCGTATTGCAATGAATTCTGGTGAAGTCAGCAAGTGGACTGTCTGGAAGTCTGCAGAAACTCTACTTGAGGGCCCTTGTGGACTGGATGGGTTTGGACAGCCCTCAGCACTTGTGGACTTCCCGCGAATGCTCCTGCAAAGTCTGGGAGTCTGCAACAGCAGCAAAGTCCAGCCTCTCAAGATGCAACCCTTGTTTTTTACTCTGAGGTCCGAGGAGAGATGAGGAATCTCTGACGAGTCATGTTCAAGGATACACAAGAGCAGCCTTCAGACTTCCAGTTGAACACTATGATGTACAATACTCCACCCCTACATCTGGCATGTTTGATGGAGATGTCAGACAAAGCTCCACATGACGCTTCAGAGGAAAGGACATCACATATATTTTCTTCTATCATTACATGGTTTCCTTGCATCTTCTTAGTGGAAGGGACTAAGATGCGAGGAAAAGATGCAAGTGAGGGAAACATGGATGCAATTTAAGAGACTTGGGATGTGCCCACCTAGCCTGGTGCAGATGGTGTAAGGCTAGGGGCCTTTGGAAACCAGGACAAAATTGTAAAACCTTAAGTTGTAAAACAGATTGTTGAAAGAGGGTGTAGTCTGTAGAATGCCTGGCAAATTGTTTAAATTACTTAAGCTGTTCAGTCACAAAGGTAGACGGTGTCATACATTAACCCTCATTTTGATCAAAGTCAGTAAACTAAAAGTCATGAATGAGAGCTAGCTTGAGGACTAACTGAAAGACAAAGCAGGATTAAAAATAAAAGAGACCAAGAGTGAGTAAAAGACATTTATGACAAAAAGACAACAACACAAAGACAAAAACAGGATTATTCTCCATGAGAGGATTTTCACAAAGTGACTTTCATTCTTGCCATCTTTGTGGTTGGCGTAAGAATGGATCTGAGCAGTACAGTCGGCCATTCTCTCCTCTGATTACCACTCTAATTGGTCTGTTTGGGAGACACTCATCCCATAATAGCCTGCCTGTGGTCTAAGAGAGACAGTCTCCCAGTGCTGTTACCATGGCAGCACAGAGTACAAGTAACATACTGGACAGGTTTCGGAGAGTAAGTTAAGCTGTTGTGTGTAAGCTGAACTGTGCCATGTTTGTTCTTTTGGTGGAGAACAGCATAATGTGAACAATGAACCATTGTCAAATCATGGATCACAATTCATTCATTGTTGATATAAATATGTGAGGATCATGTTCTGCTGCCACTGTTATGCTGCAAAAGATAAGAGGGAGAGAAACTTAAGGCTAGGGTTAAGTAAGTAAGTTCAGGCATGAGCACAGTAGCAGTACTGTAACTGCAGGCTAGATTAGCTGGACTAGGATATGGTCTGGCAGAAAAAGTCAAAGACCACAACCTATGACAGTCTGTCCATAAATGGTGTTGTGCTGTACCCATTTTCACATACTGCAGGTTATAGACAATACCGTATCTCTTCCTTTCTGAGAGACAATAAGATGTAAAACAAGATTTGGGGCTATGCTGCGTGCACTGAAACAGGTCATGTGCATTTCAAGCAGCTTGAAATATTCATGGGGGTGATCTTAATATAACAAATAAAGTAGAGTGATCAACCTATTCCATCTGATACAGCTAGAATTGGGACAATTAACTCATTCATTTGTCAATTGATGGAGACTTAATTTTGATGAGCAAACAATCTTTTGAGACATTCTTCAAGCCAAAAATGCCTCAAATTTGGGAGATCAAGCTCTTTAAATGTCAGGATTTGGTGGTATTCTTGGTCACATATGATAGAAAACTGAATATCGTTGGGTTTTGGACTGGTGGTTGAATAAAATAAGTTATCAAAATAGATCACCATGGGCTCTGGTCAATTTGAACAAGCCTTTCCCATATTGTCTGACACCTTACAGACAAAACCATTGATCCATCACTCGCGAATCCAATCGTCAGATTAATCAGTCATGAGAATTATCATTAGCTGCAGCCATACTCGCTTCACATCATTGGAAATTATAAAAATTGTAATCGTCAATTTTTACTATTTTCTGATGTCTTACTCAATAAAAAAAACAGCAGGTTAATTGATTATGGAAATAATCATTAGTTGCATCCATAGATAGAGCTTTTAAAACCTAAATACAATTCAACAAATTCTGCCATAGACCTATAATGAAATATATATATACCAAAATAAAATACCCCAGATTATCGTCAGACATCTTTAGCGGTGAGATACCCATAAAAGGTATATAAATAATTTTTAAAAATCCACTTTGAATGGTAATTAGTGTTCAGATATGCAACAAAAAACAGATTATGCGCTCTGAAACAAGTACATTTGGCTGATCTAATTTAATTAAATTCAATTTCTTCACAAAAATATTAATGAATCCTCACACCATAGTCAGGGCTCTGTATTACTGTCCCTATTATTCTTGGCCTAGCACAGAAACTCTGTGCTCGGAGTAGTAATCCAGCCATAATTACAGAGTGCAAAGGCTAGTTGTCAGGGAAACCTAAGAGAAACTCTCTAGGAATGTTTTTTCCTCTTGCAGTGCATGTCTCCTGCAGTTAGAGCAGCGCTGTCTTCTTCTTTCTTCTGTTGTCTGATTCTCTTGTAAAACAGCCTTTTTTTTATTTTGTGTGATTCAGTTGCTCTTAACCTTGTTGCCTGTGGCAAGTTTAATAGGGCAGTGACATCCTGTATCATGATATTGATATTTAACCAATTGTGCAGTTAATTGATAACACTGAATGTGTAAATGAGACAATGAAAGAGGTAATCTCCTGCAATGTAAGTAGAAGTTTAAGCTTTCAGGGTTGTGTCTATCCATAACCTCCATAAATCCTTACAAAATAAAAGCATTTTACAAGATTTTTTTGTTGAAAAAGACCACACAGATAATATCCATTTGTGGCTCATCTGTGTTTCGTCATAAACTACAAAAGCATACACAAACACTCACACACATCTCCAACCCTCATTGCAGAAAAGGTCATGTATTGACTTTATCTGTTTGTGAAATAGAGGAAACGCAATCAAAAGGGTAGACCTGGCCACGTGTGTGTGCATGTGTGTACATGTGGGTGAATGTGTTTTTGTTTGTTAGGGATATGACAACCTTGCTGCTCTTTATGTCCCCCCACAAAGAAAAGAACAAGCTATTAACTTACACCATATTACCTTGTTTTGACTTGCAGCGCTGCCCTCAAACAATTTCTTGGGAAAATGTTACCATGCAGTCATTTCCTTAAGTGTTTGCGTAATCCATGGGCAGTATATCTGATTAAGTCTACTTGACTAATTAACAAAGATGTGAGGGGATCCTGATAAAGTCGGTGTTGAAGAGATTAATAATGTTCAAAATGTCAAAATATAAAACAGAGACTCGTCATTCTCAGAAGTTCTCCCAAAATCTGATAAGTCGTGTGTAAGATACACCATGACTCGAGGGAAAACAACAGACATCTGTCCTATAGACTAATCAGAGCAACCGTCAAAGTTGGCCCGGCACAGAGGTTGAGTTGGCCTGCCAGACAATACAATTCACTGTTTATGCTAATTTTTTAGGTGAAAGGTGCAGGAGTACTAATTCATAATTATTTTTGAGAATCAGAGCATATCGACAGAGTGGGACTTTATGCTAAAATCCAGTTAATCAAGAGAACTTTGGAGCTTAGTGCCATTTTACATCTTAACAGTACAATTCAATACGTCCACTATTATCCAGTTATAGCCCTCTGAGGCAAAAAGTTTGGGCACCCCTGGTTGAGCTACAATAAATATGAATGCATTTTTGGTTAAAATTATAGTTAATAAGCTTCAGCTAATATTTATTGAACTGTTACGAAACAATGAAATGCTTTATAAACCATTTATGAAGCTATTGATTATCAAAGTTGCAACTGGTTCTTATAAACCTTTACAAATGTTTGATAAATGACTTAGAAAGCATTTCATTCTTGGTTAACGGTCAAATAAATATTAACTAAAATGTAAATACCTATAAATTCACCATTTATTAATGATGGTTACTAAATGTTGCCAACATTTGTTGCTTTTAACATCTCAAAAGTGAGAATTTGATGTTTTTGCGTGTCAGATATGACATTAAACTGAATGTATTTGGGTTTGGACTCTTGGTCTTAAAAAATAAAGATAAAATAAAATAAAGAATATGAATGCAGTTAGTAGTAATCGATTCATCGATATAAATACTGATAATGAAGCCCCAGTCAGAAAAACAATAAAAATATAGTACTTATGTTCATATCTACTGTATGTTTTATACGTGTTCAGTTCAAACTGTTTTATGGCATGCAAGCAGAAAAAAAAGCAAGATTTGCAAATGAGTGGGGACGTGGTTATCACGTACACACACCATGTATGGAAATAAGGGGGTTGAACTGTCAACATCTTGACACTGACACTGTATCACCCCACACACAATGTGTCTCATCCTGTCGGTGCACACACACGCCTTGACTCTGCACCTGCACCCACCTGTGGGCACGTTCAAACCAAAGCCATGTGTGCTGTCAGACCTGCACAGTGTACACACACAGATTCACTCCTTCACTACAGTATATTCTCCCCCCACCAAGTGTTCACATCATCATGAGGCTCCTCTCAGTCTGTACATTCCAGCCACAGCAGCTCGATGACCCGAGCCAGGAATGAGGCTTGGAACCGGGGCTCTGGCTGCGACTGTGGCGGGGTCTTGAGCTTTAAAAATCAGTGAAAGCTGGCTGGTCAAGTTCCTGCCTGCCTTGCCTTGCCTTGCCTTGCCTGGCTCCTCCTTAGTAAGCAAAAGCCCCGAGTCGAGCTGAGCTGAGCTGAGCTGGCAGCCTCTATTATTCTCCCTCGTTTCTGTCTCGTCAGCCGCTCCCTCTCGGCTCTTTCAAGGACAGGCTTAGGTTTTGAAGATGTACGTACCCCCTCACCACTTCTGGCTCCTTACCTTGAATGCAGCCTCTTGCTGGCCAGATCCTGGTCCACACCGTTAGCAGCCGACTGAGCCATAGCGCCGCTGCTAATCTGCCTGCCTCCCTCGGTTGCTTCCTCCCGCTACGAGGCCCCCTTTTCCTCCAGAGGCAGCTAACCCCTTTTTCTCCTTCTTCTTGAGCTTCTCTGTCACTCCCCACTCCCCCCGTTTTCTCTCTCGTTTCTTTCCCACTGTCTCCCTCTCTCACCCTCCCCTCGTCCCTCCTTCTCCACAGCAATGGCAGCTGGCTACTGAGGAAGTGAGGTATTGCGCAAATAAACCATAAAAACACACGGCCCCTCCCCCTAGGTGACGTCACGGGCTGAGGGGGAGCTTGCCTGAGTGTGTTCAACATGTGCAAACCGTGGAGCTCTAACACCTTTCATCCTCACTCCAGCCATGCGTTTTTATTTTCTCCAGCGTTACATGTTTCTCTCTCTTTATCTCGTTATAGAGTAACTTACAGAGAAAGGCAACATTTTACTGTCACCTCTGGTTCAATGTTTCCAAGCCTGCTTACACTCCACAGATGGGTGTGGTGGTTGGGTGTGGTCACAAGTGTGCTTTGTTTTTTACCTGGACTCACACCAAGCCCAGTGGCGGACTCAGAAAAAAACAAAGGGCAAGGACGTTATATTAAATCTGGGCACAGCGTTGGAGGCAAAATGGCTCGGCTTCCGTGTTGAGGGGCCCATAGAGCGTGCGCGCTAGAGACATCCGCCGACCGAGCCGGCTAACTTCCAGTTAAGTGCCAGGCTAACTTGAATGGGGATAAAATAATTGAATCGTGCGGCTCTTCTTGACTTTCCAGATTTTATTGGACCAAATGGCTAAAATTCTGACGGTGAAACGTGTCAATTCTCAGGGGATGTGACGCTCAGAACAAATTATCCACCGTTTCACAGACGCTTCTTTCACCTTGTTAGCTCACGGGAAAAGTCTTTTTGGACCCCAGTGCATCATGTGAGCGCTCATCCTGGGGGCTTGGTAGCGAGGCATCGGTGCACAGAAAGTTGATGCAGTTATAGAGAGCTGAGGTCACGCTCCTTCCAGTGGACCCTATGGGATCTCATTTCAGAAAGACTTTGTAGGGTTGTGAATGGAGAGAGACGGATCTTTTTTGATCCTGTTTGAACTGTGCCAGGTTGCACATGATGTTTGTCAATTTAAAAGATCATTTTCCAAGTTAAAAAAAGTAGCAGGTTGTCATTAAACTAATGAAATATAAGCGTAATTATAACTTGAAACATTGTAGAGCTGCTCACAAAACAAACTTTAATACTAATTTTCTTGAAAATTAGTAGTATAAAATGATGTCAGACCCCTTTGCTCATTGTAAGAAACTGTTTGAGAAATTACGGTTTTTAGGGTCTTGAAACACAAAGTGAATGTGTTGCTGGTACTGTTAATCCCACTGAGAATCAACCAACAAGTATTTAGCACAACACAGCTTTTACCTGCTCTACATTCACTGTTTTTAGCTTGTTTGAACTGTCTGAGTTAACCTTCCTCTCTCAGATTGAGTCCCTCGCCCCCACTGCCTGACTCTGGGCAAGCATCTCCCAGCTGAATGACACACATCAGTATACCTTACAATACCCGAGGGTGTGTTGTCTAGCAAGCAAAAATAAAAACAGGTTTCCTCTCAAGGCTCCTCCTTTCTGTTGGACATGATGTAGTGTAGCCTCAACCAGATGTTTGTATCTGGATCATCATCCCCCAGGAGATTCAGGTTCTCCTTCTCTCCCTAGTTTGCATGCGATCATGTTTCTCTCTCCCTCAGGGTGTTTGTTTGTCCCGAGTGTAAACCCACTGTGACGTCACCCATTGGTGCGTGGACTGCTGTCAGTATAGAGCTATACAGCTATGGTGATCTGATAGCAGAGTCAGGAGTCCCAAACTGCAAGCACAGCAACTTTTTTTTTGGGTGTCGTAGCTGCGGTCCACCTTGTTGCATCTTCACCCCACAACTCAATTTAATGCCTCAACAATTAGATACTTCCACTGTTCAACAAACAGCCAGCAATAATTTGCATCTCAAGATATTTTTTGAAACACATCTGAATATATTAAAAATAAGCTTAAAGTCAGCAGTACTCAACCTTTTAGGCTTGTAGCCCTGTAAAATGAAGTGTTGTCTACTTGCAGACAACCACATCTGACTATGTAATAAGTCAAATAATCAAAAAGTACTAAAGAAGTATTTAGAGGCCTAAAGATGTAAAAGGTGTAATTACAGCTACTCAAATTACTGTAATTAAGTCATTCTTTGGTTTGGTTTTGAGTAATTTTACTCGTACTTAAATGCATTACACCATGTAATCTATTTAGTTACTTTTAAAATCACAATTAAGTGCTGAGTACAGTTTGTATTCATGTCCAAACCTCTTATCTGTGTTTTTGTAGGCAATTTAAAGAGGTGACTGTGACCACTGAGCAGAACAGCGCAGGAGTTGGGACTCATTTAGACTGAAGATTTGGAGAAACAGAAACCCCTCTGATTGAACGCCTGCTGCACAACAGTTAAAAAGTAATTTATACTGTGAGTAGTGTTTGAGAAGAAAATTCTTTTACTTACATATCATCTTAATGCCAGCAGGCTTTACTTGTAACTGAGTAGTAGTTCAGTAATGTAACTGTATTAATATGTGAGTACAGATTTTCTTTTTACCACTGGTATTTCCAGTAATGTACAAGACAGAAAGCACACACTCGAGGAAGGTCTGATTAAATACATCATCATACATCGTCATTTTTCTGTTGCGAATTAGATTTATTCTGTGACTACTCAGATGGTCCCCACCCGAAGGTTGGGAACCACTTCCTCAGCTAAAGGTTAATTGGTTGTTATAAGCACATATCGACAATATAATGGAAACACGAACACAGGTCCATCCTTCTGCCTCTGCTTCAAAAGTAGATGTGGGATGCTTAACTGTTGTTATTTCACACTGTACATGCTACTTAGAGCAGAGTGTCTGGAAAGTTGCTCAGCATGCAGACATAGACTGTTCCCCGGGGCTCTAAGCCATTCTTTCTTAATATTTATGTCATTCAAATGAACTATTATCTATTACTGATGTTCATTTATGACACTGCCGTATGGAGTCAGTTGCTCACACGTTACTTGCCAAGTTTTACTTAGTTAGTTTTACTGTCAATGTGTTATAAAAGCTGTTGAGCCATGTTATTTTTGTTTCATCTAAATATATCAAAACGATTTCCCATCCACTCTGAGCTTCACATAATGTAGAGATGTCTGCAGTACCTGATGATCACCATAGGAGGGCAACATTGCACTACTGAATGACAAGCCAGGAGGGACAATTTGTTTCTGAACGCTGGAACTTCTACATATAAACTACAGAGGGTGGACACAACTACATGAACACCTAACAATACATTTGATGCCCAAATATTGTTTTTGCATTTCTTTTAATTTTAACTTTCGCAGAGGCCAAATTTAAATTATTTCCGATGCCTTCGTCCAAAATGATGCCACTTGCAAGTCTTGTCAGGGCTCTTTGGGTTTGGAACAATCTGATGAAGAAATTATGTCAACAGATAGGCACTATCACCTTTTCAAGTCTTTGATATTGCTTTAATAGTACGTTTTCCTTTCTGATATTTGAGTTTTTGGTGTTTTGTTTTATTTAATTCCAGCAGTAATTACAGGCCCCCCTTTTTTAAATTCATGACTGGACATATTTCAATAATTACATTTATTGTCTTCTATTACTACTGCTCCACATCGTCGACCTGTCACAATATTTGTTTGAAAATACCTCATTGCATTTCACATGTACGTGGACTAGTGCCGAGGCACATAAACATGGAGGTGTGTGTGTATATATATATATATATATATATATATATATATATATATATATATATATATATATATATATATATATATATATACATATATGGCAGCAGAATAGTAACTTGATCATATTTTATTTATTTAACTAATCCCTCTGTATTTAATGAATTATTTGACTGTATTTATACAAACAGGTTTGCATGTAATTTACATATTTTTTAAGATAATAACACATTCTTTATTTGGACTTGGACTGAGCTATACCACACATGCAGCCCTACAGTTAGTTTTGTTAGGTATATAGATGTTTTTTGTGCTGCAGGGTTGACAATGTTTTGGTTGCAGTCCATCAGGTCTTATAGCTTTCCACTATTCCTTAAAGCTCCTCTGGCAACATGACAATGTATAATGAGATTCAGATATGTGAAAATGCTGTTAAGGCATAGAGCCATGCATCCATGTACCAGACATCAAGTTCTTCCCACTAAATGGAGGATAAGACAGAATAATTAATCATGTGCTTAAAAGATCATCATTTATTAGTAAAATCAGGTCCTCTGTGAATTTTGTTATTTGATGCAAGAAAAGTCATAAAATAATGAGTGAAAGTTCTATATTTATCCCACTGTGCTAAACTAATCAATTTTCATTCAAATATATAAATATTATTGTGAAACTATTTACAATTTACATTTTAATATGTATTCATTAAACTAATGTCTTTTTAATCTTATGTCAGATTTCTTTATTATTCAGAAATGCACAGACAAACTAATAAGGAAAATGTCCCTAGAGGACAAATGGCCATGCAGCGACTAATCCTCAGAGTACTATATGTTTATACTGTATTTGTTGTTGTCTGCTATTATAATATTGCAATGGAGACCACTCGTTTTAATGAAATCCCACTTGTACATCGGAAATAATAAGCTCCTCAAAACAGCTACCGTACTTCATACTCTTAAAGTCTGCTGTTTTGCCGGCTCACTTGCTTTACGTTTTGTTGTGTTTTGGCTTTAATCCTCCAGCCGTATATCTGTAGGATCTTGTGCATGGCGACAGTAGCAGCAGCTCATTACAGACAGCAAGGAGCAACAAAATGAGATTGAGGTAAGCTGATTTCAGATTTAAACTGAGCAACTCAAATTTGTTTCTCTTTTGTGTGGCAGAGCATTTTACAATAACAAAACCATCTGCCTGCATCTATTAGGTACTCTAAATGTTGTATTGTTTTTCACAGGGTTATTGGAACTGCAGACATTACTTATGTATTAAAGGGGCCACCATTTTCCTTACTCCTTCATGATATTACTGTATATTTATGTGGGAAAAAATGTAATTTCGCCATTGTTCATTAATGAGTACATCACTGACCATGAGTCACAATGGTTACATTTATTTTCTCTCTTACTGACTTAATTTGTGATGCTATTTGATCCTGAAATGATGTCATATATGTTTTGTAAAGTACCTAGAGAAATAGAGGAAGCCCTGCTTGCAATAACTAGTTTCGTCTGTCCCAGGAATCAGGAATGCATTTTCCTACCTTTTACAAACATGAAAAAATTGAAATAAAGATTCTACATTTTTCTGAGTGACCACCTGAAAATATGCAACTGTCCAGAAGGGCTGACTAATTGCTGTGTTATGAAGTTTCATCACTGAAAAAAAAAACACCCACTGCACTCAGGAAATTAGTGTGGGCAGTAGATTGGTTAAATTAATCTGTGTTCCTCTTTCATATGGCGGCTTAAATTTTTCAGGATTTTGAGACATTTGTTTGTGGCAGCAATTGTGTGATTGTCACCATTAAGGAGCCATAGGTCATCTTGAGCATCTGGGGATTAGTTTGTGCCAGCTTCTCATCGCATAACACAGCTCAAACTGCATAAGTACGTGTTATACCAGCAACACACCAGGAGGATAAACAACCGGTACAGTGTTTTTAATGCTGCTGTTGTTGACGATGGCCTGAATACTCTTTGAATTAAAATGTCCAGAACATCTATCGGGCATCAGTGATGTCGGCGAGGTGAGGTGTCTGCACGAAGCCCAAAGGATCCTAAAAGACAACACCTGCCCCAGCAACAGTCTGTTCACCTTGTTGCCATCTGAGATACAGAAGTATCCGCTGCTGTACCACCAGACTATGGAGCAGCTTCTTTCCTCAGGTTGTGAGGCTTCTCAGAAAAAAACAAAAAACAAAGTCTTATGTAGCATAAAGGGACTACAACTTTATTTTATTTTATTTATCCATTTCATTTCTCAGGGACCGTGCATATTGAAAAAACATTGCTGTAAATATGCCAGAATGAGCCAAGAGGCTAGTTTTCATCCGTAATCCCTGGCGTGGTATAACATTGGTAAACTAAAATCAAGAAACAAGTTTAAAACAACGTGATATAATCATTCATGCATTAAAGAATATGTAATAGAATGACAAATAAATTATCCTTGGATGCCAACCTGAACCAGCATCAGTCAAGACTGGAGCTTCGGGACTCTGTAAAGCTTTTGTGGGTGCCAACCCTGATAATGAAATGTAAAAATGCATTTTGCCTGTTTTCACTGTTAAAAGAGACAGAAAGCAATATGATCTTTTTAAATGAATTCACTTGACTTCAGCTAGTTAGAACAGCAAACTTGGGTAAATTCATTCAACGGCTTATATCCAAACTGGTCCTCATATTTCCTCATATTTTGTAGTGACAGCAGGCAGTCTGATAGACATCTAGCATGAGTAAGTCGGCTTAACCTGATGATAGTGAGGGATAAGGTTAAAGACAGAAAAATAAGGTAACCAGTAAAGTAGAAGCCACCAGAATCTGTGCTTCCACTTGTAACTGGTGCTATGTGTTTTCTGTTGCGCTATACTACAAAAGAAAATGAAAGCCTTTGGGTTATTTTGGCTCATGAGAAATCAATAACCAGTGGGTTGGTGAATCATCTGGTAAGTTTTTTTGTCCAGAGAAAAAGAAGCCTGCTTTCGCCAGGCCGTCACAGGCCTACACTATGTGTATGAAAGAATGAAGTGAAGGTCAAAACCTTTTTAATGAATTAACGTAAGAATTGTTCACCTTTAAGACAACGAGCATGAATCACACAATAGCAGAAAAGTCCCCAGATATATAGTTAACAAGTTTTCCACCTATAAGACAGCAAGAGAACGCTGTAAACAGAGATACAAGTTAAAACCTGGGTGTGAAGAAGGAGTAACACATTTTTGGCTGCATGCTGTTAAAACAACACCTACATCATTTCCAAGCTCCGAATACATTACTCTAGATGGGTAACAACACGCAGAAAATAATTAATTGCATTTGACTTACAGTAGGTGTCAAGTGTAAAATATGCAGACTGTTAAATATGTAAAGCTTGGGCTTATATATGTATAGATTAAGCCAGTTTAAGACCATTTGACCTCTTATGTGAGGCAGTCTGAAGATTATTTAAATCTGTGCCCTCACTGATTTAATCAGTGGGATTTACAGTTTTCTAAAGACATGCATGTAAACCTTTTAACTTTGTATTATTTTTCAATTTTATTATGTCATTAATATTTCTTTTCTTTTTTTTTGCATTTCATATATTCAAAATCATGTACCCATGTAGTCAACTTTGAGTGTTTTTGGGATTAAATAAAGTAGTATATACACTTTAAATGTACCAAGTTTATTTCAGGGTTATATTAATTATCACACTTATCCAAGCACACAGTATGATTTTTGGCACACAATGACATCGATAAGAACTAAATAAATAAATGAAAATGGAACAAATATTTGTGGTTATAACATACTGCAATATGCAAAAGATATCCATGAACTGTAAAATCAAGATTAACCTCTGACCAACCGATGAATCTATAGCATCTTTTCTCTACCAGTGCTGTTTCACTTACAATTACCCATCAAACATCTGGGCTTTTTTCATGTCTAAAAGCAGGGCAGCAGGCCTGTGTGGTCCATTCTAATACACTACGTTAAAACCTGCCTATTTAATGTGCATTTTTGGCCCTAATGATAAAGCAATCTCTCAACAAAACTAAGTGATGACGGGGAGGCCGCAGGGAAGGAGAAAACAATTTGCATAATGGGAAAATCAGACCTAATCTTCACCGGAACCTCAGCCTGGGAGCTCGGAGAGAAGATGAAGGGAGGGAGAAAGGGAGGTGAGGATGGTGAGGGAAGGGAAGGGGAAAAGCAATGGATGGGCCTTTAAATCTGAGAGTCCAACTGCAGCTGAAGTCTCTCTTCTTTCCTTAAACCTCAGTGAATGTCCGTTATCTTGCAGCAGTCCCCAATGACAATGCCTCCAACAATCCCCTCAGTGTGTAGAGGCATAGTTGAGATTTCTATAGTGTTTAGCACGTTTACATCATGGCAAGTGTTATTTTTAGCAAATATATCTTGTGTGCATCAATTGCTGTGAATATAGAATTAATTGCAGTTCACAGATTACATGTAGCATACAGGTATCTTTCTTTTTATTTTAAAATTTTACATGCATTTGTCAGACACACTCTATTGAGCTTTACACAGTGTATTTTAACTATATTGTGCACTCAACATGTACAAGTAGATTTTCTTAAGATGACCAAAGGGTGGCAGTGTTGTTCATTCCTCTCTGGCATGAGTTTACTCAAGATGGACAATTGTTGAGGTGAGGATTGTAAAGTACAATAACAGCACACAGACATGGAGGAAATGGTAGCATGAAATTGAATCATGAATTGTGAAAACTTAAAAAAAAAACACTCACATGCATGTAAGTTACTGTATAATATTTTCTATCATTGCTCTTCCCATTCATGCTGGCACTACAAAACTGTTCCCAATGTGAATGTAATGTAAGTGATCACGAGGGACATAATTTAGTATCTCTGTTCTGCTAAATGTCCTCTTTGTGATCCAGACAATGCTGTGCTGGACACAAAGATGTACTTAAAAAAATGACTAACTTTGGATGATACACACTTAATTGTCTACCTCAGTGCTGAAGCCTCATACTGACTTTGTCTGACCCATGGCTGTAGCTACTACAACAACAACATCAATGCCCCCCCACCTCCCCACCCCTGACCTCGGCCCCCATCAAAAAAAATCAAACTAATTTCCTGCTATTCTAAAACTGTTTTAAAATTAACTAACAAATGGCTTTTTTTTTACATTAATGTATAATTAATTAATCCACTAAAGCATATCTGTATGTATATATATTTATGTGTAAAATATATGGATAGGGATGTGATGTGTCTCCTGCAATACACATGGAAATATCTACAAAATATTATCAATATCGAAACTCTCACTTCCCCTGGACAATTCAAGATAATTATCTGGAACCACTCACCACCTGAGTGTGCAACTGTGACTGTGCAAGTAAGTCTTTATTCCTGATTAAAGTTGAAGTTCAAAGAGACAGTTCACCCCCAAAACAAAAGAGTATATTTTTCCTCTTACTGTTGTGCTATTTATCCATCCAGATCGATTTGATATAAATTGCTGAGCTTAGAGATGTCTGTCTCCTCTCCAATATAATGGACCTAGTTGGCACTTGGCTTGGGTTGCTCAAATCATCAATTGAACTTTCATTTGAAAAACTCAACACTAATGTCTCTTTCCAGAAAGAATGACCCCGTTACTCAACATAATCCACAGATCTTGATGTGAGCAGTTTCAAGCAGGAACTATTATCTTCACTGCACTACAAACATATCAACGCACAGAAAGCTCACCTTGCCGTGGCGTTTTTCAAGTGTTTTGTTCTGAGCATCACAAGCTGAATACCATCTAGTTCCTTTATATTTAAGGGGAGATTTAAGTTAAATTCAGCACTTGATTTCAGCTACAATCTTTTAAACGGAGGGATCGCTTTCAACGACGTATTTCTGTCATCAAGGGCTACACCTGTCAATGTGGCAATATGACTTCCAATGTCGATAAATGTGCAAACACTTCTCACCTCCACTGAGTCATGTTCAAGTTGGCATTTCACGTGTTCTTCCACAGATTTTCGACCTAAGGTATTATCTGCTCCGGCTTACCTTACGGTTGCTGAAAACAGCATATGGGGACAAAAATTATTGATTTGTGTTCACAGATTACTCTCAGCCCCTCCTGCCATACTGAAAACAGGGATGTGTTAATCCGCTGTACAATCAAAGAAAGTTACTATCACATCAGGAGATACAGGGAATACACACACTGGGGTGAAGCTGATCTTTTTCAGTCAAACAGTAAAAGGTGGATGAACAGGAAATTAGTAAAGCTAAATACTGCAGCAGAGGGTGTGTGTGTGTGTGTGTGTGTGTGTGTGTGTGTGTGCGTGTGTGTGTGTGTTACTCAGCATTGTTTAAGGAGTGCAGGTAAGCATCTGTGTGTGTCAGCTTGTCGCATGTGTATCCATACCGTACTGTACATCAGCTTATACATCATCTGTCCATGCTGTCTGTCTGTCTGCACGTATGCGTGTGTCACTCTTGTCTGTCTGTCTGCCAGCGTGATAATGCTGAGCCCCTCGTGAAGCCGCTTGCATCTCTTGTTGTGGCTCCTTGTTCTTGGCCTACTTTGGGAGAGGTGAATTGAGGGCAATTCGAGTCTATGGGTAAGGGGATTAGGTCTCCAAACATGCTCCTCTCCAGTTTGGGATTTTGCCCTGATGCCAGACACTTAAAGTCTGCCAGGGATTAAGATAAAGAGAGAAGTAAGAGCGGCGTGTATTGTGGTGCGCGTGGGGAGATGTTTTCGACAACAAAAAAAAGGAAGAGGAGGGGCGGGTGGTGGTTAATAAAAAAAATAAGATACATGGTGGTGATATGATCTAATAAATCTATGCGGCATTTGTTGACCTATTTGGCTGCGGCGCGTGCCATGATGTCGGTCAGTATGTTTTCAAGGGATAAGACACAATAAACGAGAAGCTGTTCTTTTCATTTCCTTTGTATTAGTGGATGATCTCCGCTTAATTCAGAGGTTTAATTAGGAAATGGCTCGGATCTTAGCTCAATATTGTTGGTATCACAGTTTTCTGATTAAGGGGACAAAAGCAGAGTCTTTGCATCGCACATGAGCATCGGGTGTTAAGAAACATCCCAAGAGGAATCAGAGTCCATCTGACATGAAGGCCCAGCTTACGAAGTCGGCATGTGCCACCTTGTTTCACTCAATTTTGAATCGTGCAGTAAAATAGAACATCGTCTGCATAATATGACATTCTCGTTCGACAAAGGTTTGCTGGAAAACTGTTGAATCTAAAAGGACTCTCAACAGGTGCAATCAAGAATAAACAAACCTCCCCACTTACATATTTTGCACTGAGAACAAAGTGGCACATGAATTATTTATCACATAGGATGATAAGAGCATCAGGTTGAGGTATTAGGGCTCCTGAACCTCTTATAGGAGTCTTCGCAAGAGTCTGTCTTTTCCTTTGTCTTGACAGGGTACAGGGGGGTTCCTCCACCCCTCCACCCTGCGTCTGGAGGCTCCTCCTGGGTAAGAGGTCGCTGCTCCATCACGCTCCTCCAAGAAAGTGGGTCATGAGTCTGAGACTGTGGGATTACCGACCGTCAGGCAGGCGTGTGCCGGGCTGCCCTCTTATCCGTAATGTTTAGACCCCCCCCTCTCCTCCACAAACCCAACCCCTCCCTTCGGTGGAAAAGAAAGGCACACACACCCTCCACCACCCGCGGGTACACAAACATCCATAAGCCTGTTAGCCTAAGACAATTCAGAACTGACTCCCAATGCACCATCTCTGTTTGAGTTATTGAGGAAAAAGTGTCATGTTGCAACTCCTTAAAAGTCATGTAAATATATATTCACAACAATTACAACTTTGTATTGTTGTTAAAATATAAAACAAATAGCAAAATCTTTTGGTACGCCATCCTCAGATGTGTGATTTGTACACTGTTCCCAATAAACTGTTAAATAATTTACCAAACCCCAACCAGCTCAGCAATAATGACATCTAATAGCGACACGATGATAAATGCCAGCTTTTAAACAGCTGACCCCGTGATACTAATGGCAGCCTGGTTGTCCTGTATGCTCTGACATGGAGTATGATTAATCAGCAAATAAATTACTAATAATAAATACATTCATTTTGCAGCAGAATGATCACATCCATCATCCGAGGTCACTGTTGCCTTGTGCAGCCGCTAATCAGCGTCCCTCTCTAGACTTTCTACCTGCTGATGGCAAAAGAAAGCGATACACATGTAAGTGAGGGAATGTGGAGACTTTGAAAGGAGGATGTAAGAGTTGGGAAAAGAACGACGGGGCAGGTGTATTGGTGAACATATAATAGGAGTTTTAAATGAAGTAAAAAGGAAATAGTTTGTTGTGTTTCGGCTGTTTCGTGCCGAAGAGAGGGAACTATAATTCACTCACTCATCTCATTGTTTTGGTCCAGATTGGGGTCCAGCTCACTCTGTGTCTGGGAGGGTTGATTAGAGAGAGAGAGGGGCGAGACAGAGATTTCAATTAGAGTTCAATTATAAGCACTGGCTGCCACACATGACCTCCTTAAAGATCCTAACACGGCTCTAAATTGAGCCGTGGTGTCTCGTTCATCGGCTCATGTATTTTTTGTTATACTAGCGGGTTTTATAAAGGTATAGACATAGATAATTGAATTTGTATGTGTCCACAAAATTACATTATGACTCAGTTCCATACAGTAAGTGACAAGACAGTAATATTATTTTGTCAGTTTTGTCTGGAATGTATTCCTGTATTTTTGTAATGTATTTTTGCGAACAAGACATGTAATTTTGCATCTGTTAGTATATAACACAAATCTGTGTTTTGTGAGTAAATAATGACTGAATTTTCAATCATTTCTTGTCTTCCACTAAATCTATCCGTAATTTTACACAGCAAAGCAAAATAAAACCCTGAGTGTAACTTTTAGTTTTGGGAAATGTTTCTTTTGAGCCTTCTCACGCTGCTTAAAATGTGTCACTATTATCCCTCAGTCTAGGATAGTATTTGCTGCTGACTTGTTGTCTTCACAATATCAACTAAGGCTTTATAAGTTTGCATTACGAGTTGTGAATTACATTAATAATGGCTGCAATTGTTGGTTGGTTTGTGAGCAGGATTACACAAGAACTACTGAAGAGATTTCCACGGAACTCGGATGGAGGATGTGAACTTGAGGTGCGAATCCAGATAAAGAAACGGATGCAGGAATTTTTCCCTTACTTTCCTTAACATTGCTTGATAGGGCTTTTTTCCCCACTGTGTTTTCAGGGAATAAAGCATGAAAAAAATCAGGTGCATTTAGGTTGCTGCTATCTATGGTTGAGTACAAAAGGGGCCTGTTAAGCCTTGGTGGGGATGTGCACTCTACTTAGTGCCATTGTAGTTACAACTGTGCTTTTCCAGCTATGATGAGTCAAAATGTCCATCATTAGAGAGACCTGCTAAGATGTGGAATAATTACTCTTCATCTAGGATGTTGTTAGATCATATAATGAACATATTAATAATCAACGATCAGCATTCTTATGGTTTTGTAACATAAAAAATGTGGTCAAGATGCAGACATCAGATCCTTACGGTCTTATTTAAATGAGTGATTATTTCATTCATTTAGATAGCTTTTAAAAGTTATTAAAAAAATGTTTTCCCAAAGCCTGTTTTCAAAGACTTCTTGACTACTTTACAGGTGTTAGACAACATGTGTGGAAATATAAATTTGTGTTAGCTGAGAACTGGGTTACCTGGTCTTTTTAACAATTGCAGAAACCAACAAGATGAAAACTTACATTTTCTACAACAAAGAAACTTTAATTAGCACGGACTTCTATCAATAAAAATTCAGAATAATGCAGCAATTTTCATATATTTGATCCCATTAAATGGTCTAGCACAAACCAGTCCTTTGCTACACAGAAGCCTCTTTTTGATCAAAACATGGCACTCTGCAACACAATAAAAAATATCCTACCAAGCCTTCCAAAGCTGATTACGACTTGATAACTTACTTTAAACCAGTCCAAAGGTGTAAAGCTTGTATTACTGCTAAGCTCCTTAAAATCAAGTATTTTTACCAAAATACACCACCTGCAAACCAGACAGACCCCACAGCAGGCCAACATCTGTAATGACAAGCCGGGTCAAGCCTCAGCTCTGCCTGAAAGGTTTGAACTCTGACCTCGCAGGCATTATGGCTCTGGGGTGGCTTATCATTGCTCTAAAATGCTGATATTTCCCACCCTGGACAAAGACGGGTGAAACACAACGCAACCAGTCGTGTCCCCAGACGGTGCGTCGGAACTGAGTAACAGCATCCCCCCCATAGAAATGGATGGACAGTTGTTGGCCTTTATTGTCTGAGCATGAAACCAGGGACACATGTTGGGTGGTAAAAGTGTCAAGGCCTGACTGAAGGGCCATTGTATTGGTTTCCAGTGGTAGCAGTCAGCCTTTGTTCCCTGGGTTGTTCATCATTAGCATATCAATATTCAAAGGGGCTGATGCTGGGCAGAGGTGGCAGCCTTTTTAGCCTGGAGTAGACCCTCATGCACAAATAATACAACCTGTGTTTGACTCTTAAGGGCCAGCTGTTGAGTTAAGAAGAGTCATGAAGCATATCTGATCTGAACGATGAGCTCCATTTTTATCTTTTTATACAAATCAAAGAAGATCAATTCAGATGTCTTACAGTAGTCGTGAGACACTTCTTAACCATTTCTCCAGCTCTCTTTGGTGAATAACAAAGGGCTAAATGGTGTCACCCCTTCCACCCCACCTCCCTCCCCTTCCTCGACTCAGGCCAGCTGACCCCAGGACTGGCAGGCCGGGGGACAGTTAGCCCTCGTGTGTTACTGTGTGTGTGTGTGTGCGTGTGTGCGTGTGCGCGAGGGGCAAAGCCACCAGATAGTGTCGGTTACTCCGAGGGCCAAGCGGAAAAGCGGTTGGGCAGTTTAGCCAGCTGCTGGGGGAGCGAGCCATGGCTGGTCTGGTCAGTGAAACCTTGCCAGATGGAGCCATTTCAAAACAATGAGAGCTCCTACGCTATGGTTGAAAACTAGAGGCTGGTTGCTCAGGGGACGCAGAGGGTGGGCCTTTATCTACAGTAGATGGTGAGGTGGTTGGGTTTGGTAAAAAATCTAGAATTATTTTTTTTTGGATCAGCAACTTATTCCTGCAGGATTTTGGTTTCCTTAAAGTTGTAGCCCAACACTTTTAGTGACTGATTCAGACCCTAAAATGTATATACAACATCTAAATAATGTTAATAATTGGATAAGTTTCCCCCCTTCTTCCATTCTTTTGCATATCCCCCGTCAAGGTTTGCTTTTTCAGATTCAGATGTCATTCTCCTGCTACCTTCCCCATCCTCTCACTTACTATTTCTCCATCTCTATCTGCCTCTGCCTCCGTCCCTCCAGACAGCAACAGGCTGAGGTGTCCTGGGACTACTCCGCTTAGGAGTTACCAAGCCTGGGTAATGAGGCGTGTGATTGGTCCCCTCCCTCCCGAACAAGGCCAGTCTTTGGAGGACATGATTGATCATGACAGGGGCACAATGGCAGCCTGGTGTCAGAGGGGTGCCATGGGTGCACATGGACCCCCCGCGGTAACACTCAGTCACTCAACTCAGCTGTGCTTAAGCAGTTAGACACACACACGACACGTATGCACACACATGTACACAATGCGGGACAGCGCAGAACACAGAGGCACTCGTGGACACACGCAGGCATGTATAATGGCAAAGCAAGACTATGGGCTCCAACGTGTGCATGTGTAAATCTCCCTTGAGAGACGAGCAGTAGACTTTAGGCAAGGCCTTTTCCCATCCTGATCGATCCTGAATATTTACAATATTGATAAGGTAATAATACAAATGCATAAATATTTAGCTGTTCTTAGGGGAAAATAAGGTTCCCAGAACGCTGTTTGAGGCTAGAAAGGTGGCAGGGTCCGCCAAATATAAACAAAGTAAAACAGTATGAAATTAAGTTGTCCTTTAAGGTCAGTTTGTCTATTCAGTTTATTCAATCATGAAAACAAAGAAAGTTTGTTTATTTAGTTTGTTTAAGCACGAAAATCCGTCAGTGACAATTTTTTCTCTTCTGATTAAAATTGCTTCCCAAAAACAACATTGTGCATCTTTAGGTCTTCATCAGGATTATTGTCAGCAGCATTTTTTTTATCAAGCCTTTATTTCATTGATGCAGTGAGCCCTTCACAAGATGGAAAACGCTGAACAGTGCTCTTTAACTACATTACACACGGCTGTCTTAACAATTTGGCTAAATATAATTTATAGAATGTTATTGACAAAAATATACCATTAAGTTCAATCGTGTTTTAAGGGATTTTTCTTTTTCCTTTCTCTTAGAATATAGCTGGGATCAGACCAAATCACTTGCATGTTTTGTTTTTGTTGACACCTGCAAGAAAAAATGGATGGTTGGTTGTTTGAGTGGATGGGAATCCTCTGTCAGGGCTGCAACTGATGACTATTTTTATTATCGATTAATCTGCCGACTACTTTCCCACTAAATTGATTAACTGTTTAGTCTGTAAAAATTTCAAAAAATGGTGAAAAATGCTCAGAGGCCAAAGTGACATCTTCAAATTGCTTCTCATCTCCAACCAACAGCTCAAAACCCCAAAGGCTCTTTATATATTATCATAAATAAAGAATAAAAACAACAAATCCTTACATTCAAGAAGCTGGAACCAGCAAACGTTTAACATGCTGCTTGAAAAATGACTAAAACGATCAATCGATTATCTAAATTGTGCAATTAATTTCCTTTTGATCACTAATTGTTGCAGCGCTGTCCTTTTAACTGCAAAAACACAAATCTAAGCTTTTCTGTTATACATGAAACACAACAGATCTGAACAAACATTTGCATTCATAAAACTGTTCCATTCTGTTTTCAGGTAAAGTGCCCTCACTCGATGGGAAATGGAGGTTTCGCATGCAGCGCGCCGTTTGTTCTTTTGAAGTCTCATCTATTCTGATCCGCAGGGCACTTGTGAGCCTGTTGAACTGGCTCATATTCAAGGTCAAAAATCAAGTTCTAATATGTGCAAAAGGCCGAGTCTTTATGGAGGACCATTAGTGGCTGATTGCAGCTGCTTCCTCGAGTGGGGCCCAGGTGTGTTAACACTTTACCAATTTCCTGTGATGATGCTCTAGGTTTCACAGGGGACGAACAAAACAGGATAAAAGCCTTGGCATGTTTGAGGGGGCTGGCTCATTATGGTAAATATTCATGGGAGGGAGCCGAGGACACTAGAAATGTTTGTGGAAGAAAAGGTCTCTTTTTTTTTTCTGGATTGACTCAGACTCCTTATAAAACACACATTCATTTTGTTATAGTATATCAAAACGATAAATTACAGAATCACGATGCTTCATATTAACTCACTTATTTTTCCTAACTTGAGAGATCTTAAACATGCATAAGTCTCCGCATGACTTCACAATGCATCTGCAGAGACTCTTCTCGTAGTGCACGAGAGGAAAAGGAAAAGCAGCCCTGTTGTTGTGCTCGTAGTCTAAGCTCCTTTTGACGCTGCATTGGCTTTAGGTTACTGTGTACATCTTCCAGATTTACAAACAGTCCTCCCTTAATCTGCAGAAGATCCACACCAGAGATTATACTGGCCCATGAAAAAACAACAAAAAATTGTATTCGCTTCTCTTCCAGGAAAACAAACATCCTCTGGTTATTTACTTTACTTTATTTTTAAAAATCTTGACATCATGTGAAGGACATTATGTGACTTCCTGGATGAAGGGGAGAAGAGAGAGGGTGTGAAGTCAGTGAGACTAGTAGAAAGAGAGGAAAGATAAAAGTGGTGGGTTCCTGTGCAACTTTGGGAGGCTAATTGCCCTGAGTGGACTAATGAAGAGCGTAGGTCTAATTGGCTTACAGCACTTGTGAGCTGGCGTGCTGGGAGACTAAAATTGAATCAAAGCTGTAGGACTACGTCAGAGGAGCTGTGTGCTGCTGTGGTGGTTAATTGGCGCGGCGTCAAAGGCAGGAGGCATGGCACTCAGCCAAACAGCCAGCCGCACGGCCACCTCTGCGCAGGCGCGCGGCTTGGCTCGACATTTTTACAGGAAAGCATAAATTAGAAACGGTTTTTTTTATAAAGGAAGAACTGCTTTAAAGTCAAATTCAAGCAAAAATGTCTTTAATAATGACTATTAATCAGATGTTTTCTACATATGTGGTCATATGTCTGAATTTAGCAACAGAAAAATCAGTTTTCCTCCTTTTCCTATTTCAAACTTTTACGCGTCATTGATTGTAAACTAGGCCCAGCAGTGAAGACGTGTTTGGAAGAAACTATGAGCTGACATAACGGCCCGGACGCTCACTCCACTTGTGTCTATTTTTATCTGAACAAAAGAGAGACGCAGCGATGGAAAAAACGCACGACAACAATGCCCCGCAGAAATGCCCACTTGCCCCATTGTGCGCCTTGAAAGACGGACACGTGCACCACAACACCAGATCAGGAGAAAGAGGGGAGGGCAAGTGTGTGTGTGCGTGTGTGTGTGTGTGTGTTTGTGTGTGTGTGTGTGTGTGTGTGTGTACGCTTAAAGATAACCACGGGAGGAGGAGGGGGTGATATAGAAGCGGCGCACACGCCTCCAGCCGCCTGTTTAGAGAAACTCCCCTTTCAGCACCCTGGACAGAGGCAGCCGCTTTACTTTTTCTAGCTGAAGTGAAGTCTGCCGGGCTCACACACACTCTGACGCTCACACACACTCTGACGCTCACACACACACACCGTCTCCACCTCATCTCCAGCTCGGAATCAAAGAGCAACTTGATGAATATTCAAAGTTTCCGCTCTTCGGCGGCTGACGACAGGAGAAGAGAGATCGACGGTTTTGCAGGAATCGAGCTGCAGTCGAGCAGAGCTCAAGTCTCCCTCCAGAGGATAAATCTCCAGTAGCTTGTTACGCATCTGTTTTTTTATTTTTTTTTATTATTTTTTTTAAAGAAAAGTCGCAGGCGTGCGTCTTTCCTCGCTGCTTGGATCATCGGGACATCTTCAAAAATGTTGCTTGAACACCCGGGGTCAAGTTGTCAGAACGCCGGAAATTTCTCCCGGTACAGCTCGGGTCAAGGTAAGACTCTAATTTACCATAATGTCACTGTGAATTTGCTTTTTTTTTTTTTTTTAAGGAAGATAAAGGCAGTGCTGAGTTTTAATTGGTGTCCTGGGGTCCGTTAATGAGGTATAATTAGACGTGAGATGGCGGAGGAGACAGCAGATCAGCACAGCGGGACCTGTTTTGGCTTATTTAACTCTGACAAGCGTGAAATTGCGCTTGGGAAGTGTTTTAATTTATCGTGGAAAGCAACCACACATCTGTAGAAGGACACAGACTTCGTTGAAGTTCCCATCTCGTCAAAAAAAATATGCTTTGTGTCTCCGAGCTCGTCAAAATGTGACGCTTTGGGGATGCTGCCCTTCAATCCCAGTGCGTCATTATTTGACGAGTTGGGAATGAGACTCAAAAATCAACTTTTCCTTACAAATAGCAGCTTTAAATGTATTTCAAGGTTGGGAATTTGCGGCCCAAACAGGACGCAGACGTTAAAGAGCGACGCAAAGACGCAACAGTTGCAGAAACCCCGTCTATTATCCACCGACTCCTGACTGTTTAGAGGCGCTTCGTTGTGCGTTTGCGTGCGGGAGACGTTATGAATCTGTAATGAGCCCCTCATTGTTGGGAGAATCACACCAACAGATGTTACGCGCGTGCTGTCATGGCACACCGCCGCCTGCGGTGGTAACGGGAGCGCATGGAGGGCGCAGGAGGGAGCGGATACACGGAGGGAGAGGGAGAGAGGCCGCCGGTGGCGACAGGCAGCAGGCGCGGAGCTGCTGCTCTCCATCACGACGCAAAAAAAAAAATGCTCAACAGGTGTCACATTCCGGCCCCGACAGGTGGGACACCTGAGGGCGCGAGTGGAGAGAACAGTGGTCGGGTTCAAAGCTGAATTATTGGTGGATAGAGGGGGAAAGGTTTTTGTTTTTTAGTGGCAGGAATGGATGGAAGGTGGTGTGTGTGTGTGAGAGAGAGAGAGAGCAGAAAATACAAACCAGGTAATCTAATTGATTTCACCAAGAAAAAAAGAAAAATGAAACCAAAAACGCAATTTCATCCCATCATCCTCCCGACTTTTCTCTAACTCACTGACCATTACTCTGATGGTCATTTTATCGCTTTGTTGTCACATTACTGTCGGGCCGCAACCCCCCCTCAAAAAAGTGAGCGATCAATACGACATCAAAATTATTACAAAGCTGAAAAGTAAGAGGGGCACCCACGAGCCCCCTGCACCTTTCTCCAAAAGGCCTTTCATATACTCCAGAAATACAGGCAAATGGGACATTGATTTTAGATTCATCAGCGGCCCGCGCGCCCGGTGGCACTACCCGTGATTTCCCCAGGCGCTCTTTTGTGCCAAAGATCAGTGTCAATAAAATTCATTGGGGTGTTGGCCCGATCAACATGTTATTGAACAGCCAATCTCTCCCCTAAATAAACACTTGTCTTTGAGCACTCAACACGCGAGATGAAGAGTGTGTGCGCGTGTGTGTGTGTTTGTGTGTGTGTGTGTGTGTGTGTGTGTGTGTGTGTGTGTGTGTGTGTGTGTGTGTGTGTGTGTGTAAGATGTTTAAAAACACTTGACAATTGATACAAAGCTTATGGCACACATGGCTCCACGAGCAAGTGCATTAAATCCATTTAAAATGCCCCTTTTGCCCAATAATGATGATAAGAATGTGGTGGAGTATTGATAGTAATAGCAACAAAGTGTGACAGTGCTTGCACCTGTTCAGCGGTTATTTAATTATTTATGAAAAAATAATAGCTGAGCCAGTGCTGCTTTTATTTTGTCTAAGAAAACAATGTTCTGTCTGCTACAAAAAGTAATGAATTAAAGGTGCACTCTGTAGTTTTGGGGAAGAAATTTAAATCAATCTTCCTGATTTTTTTTTTTTAAGCCTAAACAAACTAAATAAACAAACTCTCTTTGTTTCCATAACTGAATAAACAAACTGACCTTAAAGTGACAACACAGTTTCATACTGTTTTACTTTGTTTATATTTGGCGGACCCTGCCACCTTTCTAGCCTCTGAGAACGGCTTGTTTATTCAGTTATGGAAAAAAAAAATTCTGAGTTTGAATTATTGCCTCATTAATGTTGTAAATAATAAAGAGTTAGAATATCTTCTCCAAAAACTACAAAAGAAATAAAGAAAAGTAGCCACAAGATTGTAGTATCCCTGAGCACCCTACCTTTTTTTCTTCCTTTACGCCTGCCACTACGTGAATCTGAAATAAAAATTGATTGACATGGTGAATTCTCGCGAGAATCTATTTTGGTCATTTACATTAAAAAAAAAAAAAAATCAACATTACTGTGTCAACTTTTCTTGTTTTTCTTGCCCACTTCTATTTTTTTTCTGTTGTTTTTTCTGTGTATTATTGTCGTTATGGTTTTGCAACTTGCAAGCCACGCAGAGATCATTAACATTTCAGGTAATTCTAGCTCAAAACAGTGGAGAGGATATTTGTCCTTAACTCGATGGAGAAATATTAAAACTGTTATCAGGATTAGTTGCAGAATATTTGACTGTACACCTCATCTTAGCTTTTTTGTGTAGATTTTGAGCAGAAACTCAGTTAAAACAAAAACAAAACAAAACAAAAAATGTCTCTCACATAAAAAAAGTAGATTTTATGGAATTAAAATTTAGTATAAAGTAAAGTGAAAGAGGATGTTTTCTTTTTCATGTTAGTAATGTAACAGGAACATCTCCTCTGACTAACGTTCCCACCCATCAGTAAAACTCCATTGGCTCGTCCCCCCTCGCCTCCTGCTCCTTCTCCTTCCGGGTAAAGGTGCTCACTCAGTAGGTGATGTTAATCTATCTCCCTGTCGCCCGGGAGACGGCGCAGCTGTAATCCTGCACAGGCTCCAACACAGTGAAGCGTTACCAGCCAAAACTCCACCGCACGCCTGTGTTCCGCATTGGGCCTATACGCACATTTGGCTGCTTTTTCGCGCATGAACGGGGACAGATGACACACAGGACACGATTTGCGTTGATGTGAGCGTAAATCATGAGCAATGGATGGAAGTGGTGAGTCTCCAAAAGAGGCGGCGAGTAACGCGGAGATGCTTCTCGCTCTGCTGTCTCACAGCGAGGAGCTGCGGAAAGGTAACCGCAACACAAAGTGATCATTTATTCGTTTTTTTGCGGTGTTTGTGTTGTGAGATTGTTTGTGTACAGTGAATATAGGCTGTCACTACTGTAAGGATGATGGATGCTGCAGATGTGCTGTCGTTTTAACTCGGCCAGACTGTCCTGGGAGTTTTTACAGCTGTTGACACGAGGGACAAAGTGCCATTTCGGTTGCTCCAAATCTCGACAATGCAACTTTTACGCACCAGGCTTTAACCTTTGGTTCATCCCGAATTCTCGTTCACATTTTTTATATATATTTTATTGTATATTTTACGCACTGTTTCTGAGGGTGAATCAGGCGTAACACGTTTGTTATGACCATTCAGAGGGGTTTACAGGTTGAGGAACACAGTTTCAAGCGTGGACAGTAAATTGAAGGATTTCTAGATGGATTTTTGTGAAGTGGCTGCATGCTTACTGTCTCCTACAGTTTTAATTTCCATTTGGACTGAGCTCCAAAGTTTGATTAAAAAAAAGAGGAGACTTTCGATTGGGATTTGAATGCATCTACTCATATTAGTAATACAGTTCGGACACCTCGTCTGCTCGTACAGTCGTGAGAGCGCAGGGCCGCAGCTTTCTAGTTTTACAGAGCGCGTTGAATTAATGATGAGCTGCGTACACCTGTTCTCGACGCGGCTCCGGGCGCACTTGTGCAGCGCTCCAGAGGAACCGCTTCGTTAATGTTGCATGAATTGTCCACAGCAGAACAATAGCAACGCGATTCCTTGCACGGATGGAATATGAAGTGGTTGAGCCTCCTTCAATTAGTAATAACCAGGCCTGATAACGTCCCTCTTGACATTTTGGTTGTCCTTATTTTTAACTTTGTTGTGTGTGTGTGTGTGTTTTTTTTTTTTTTTTTAAATATCAAAATATCTGACAAAGCTGCTGTTCTTAACACATCGTTGCTGCGTAAAGAAGGCCCTCCTCAGATGGGGGTTTGTGCTGTTACACGCTGGATCTGCTTAAAAATTGTGTAAACGTGGCTGCTTCCTCTGAAAGATTTTTGCATGTGACAAAACAATAACCAGCCGAGCAATGTTCGATTAATGACATATTGATGCTTTAATTTATACCCTGTTTAGTGATTTGAAATACCTCCCATAATTATGTTTTATAAAGGATCTTGCTGCAATATTTTTGCTTTTATGCTCAGAATGGCCTCCGTATATATATCAGTCTAATATAAAAGCAGAAATAAGTGGACGAATGCTCATTTTTATCATGAATGTTTGAAAAAGTAATTTATTGTCTGTTTATTGCACCGATATCCAAATGTATTATATATTTATAATTCTAAAACATCTTTTTATAAATTCATCACCTTTTAAAAAATGTGACTTATTTACTTATCCACGCTTCAATGGTGAAAATGTGAGTTTGGACAATCTGCTCATGTTTTTATTTAACTGGGGATGGATTTACTGTACTAATTATCTTAAGCTGCATTGATATGATTGAAAATGATAGAAAACACGGGATAAGTGCACGCTTCCAAACATCCATCTTCATTTTGATTTGCTTTGTGTTTGTCTGTGTGTTCATATTACGCTATGTGCTTATTTTTATCTGCTTTAGTGGCATTTAGCTCCGGCCTGCTGCTGTAAAGCGGATAATATAGCCTTTGTGCTTCATTCACTTTCCCGATTTCATCAAAGATCTGTGGATTTAGCAGCAATTTAGCTAAGTTTAGTTAATTCTAAGTGAAAGGAAAGGAGTGATGGTGATGATGTAGTGATTATGGCAAACGCAGAAAAGAGGTATGATTTTCTGTTTGTTTGTTTTTGTTTTTGTTTTGTTTGGGTTTTTTTTTTTTTTTTTTTTGCATTTTAGACCGTTTCATTAATCCATACATGGAAGATAAATTGAATAATAAACTAAAATGCAAAGAAAGAGGAACAAAAATGGAACAGTGGATCCGCTCCAGATAAAATACGGGACATTCTGTAGAATAAATTACAGACAGAAGCACAATAAAAGACCATGGTTTAAAAAAAAGAAGAAGAAACAGTATAGGCCTATAAACAAAAGTTGAGCTTCAGATGGGATTAGCAGCGTGTTGTCCTAAATGGTAACTGTGCGCATATTACGCACAATACGCAGGTTCACTTGCCATGCGCGTCCCTGACAGTTTTTTTCCTCCCACGCCATCTAACATATCGATGTATCGTGAATGGACCACACTGACTGAAGTGATCCCATCGTGTCTCCTCCCGCAGAAATCCCAGTGTGCGCGGGCTGCAATCAACACATCGTGGACCGCTTCATCCTCAAAGTGCTGGATCGCCACTGGCACAGCAAGTGCCTGAAGTGCAGCGACTGCCAGGCGCAGCTGGCGGAGAAGTGCTTCAGCAGGGGCGACAGCGTCTACTGCAAAGAGGATTTCTTCAAGTGAGTAGCTTTTGAAACATTTTGCGTCATTTATTTGTTTTTATCTGCTTTAAATTCTCACGATTAAAACGTGTTTTGTTTTTTTATATGAATTGATTGTAATCGTCTAATTTCCAAAAAGGAGATTCGGGACCAAATGCGCGGCCTGTCAGCAGGGCATCCCGCCCACACAGGTGGTGAGGAGAGCGCAGGACTTCGTCTATCACCTGCACTGCTTTGCCTGCATCGTGTGCAAGAGGCAGCTGGCCACAGGGGACGAGTACTACCTGATGGAGGACAGCAGGCTGGTGTGCAAGGCCGACTACGAGACCGCCAAGCAGAGAGGTGAGGAGGGGGGTGCACCTGGCCACCAATCAAAGTGATTGTTATTAGTTGGATGATTGCGACACGATGCAGTGTTTTTGCGTCATTTGCAGGCCTTAATCTCTAGGTTTATGTGATAGTAAGCGTTGTCTGTGGTTCTGACGTGACAATGAGGTCACCCATAAAATGCTGACCCACCTGTGCTAATTGCGTCATTGCCCGCGGATCAATCGATGGATAGCTGCGTAAAGCCGGAGGCCTGGGAGGCTTACACTTGCACTCTGGTGGCGTTGGAAGGAATCAGCTCTCAATAACAATTATTATTGTTCCTGAGTAGAGACACAGAGGGAGAGGAGAGAGACAAGATGAATGTTCATGTGTTAGAATCTCTGTGGCATCATATGCATTGGTCGCTTAATTCATAACATGGACAAAAGCATCTATAAGGCCTTATGTTTAATACTTTGATACATGCAAGAACTGGTTCAAATACCTAAATGTGTCGCAATCTGGAATTAAATTAAATGACACACAGTTGTAATGTGTTTTTTTATTGTTTTTTACAAGCAGCAGTTTCCCACTTTTTAGGCAGCAGCAAATTAAGTCTAAACATAAACAGAGGATTTTCATGAAAAAGTTTTTTTTTTTTTTTCATTTTTACAATTTAAACTGCTTTGAGAAAGGAGAGACACACAAGACCGACACATGATTAAAAACCCCATTCACAAGAAAAATATGGAAACAACCGGCACCTCTGAAGATCTTTAGTTAACGTGTCTGGGTTTTGTTACATCCAACTCTCGGCAAGAAAGAAAACAGGCCAAGCGTATTTCCAAAAGTGTCAAATAATCCCTTCAGAGGCCCAGTCTCTCTGCACCTTACCACTTTGAGTCATGCATATTAGGAAGTTTAATTAGTTGTCCTTAAATTTGCATTATTGTAATTTAAAAAAAGGTTTTGCTTTGAGAGAGAAAGCTTAAAGGGAGATGGAGAAGTCAGACACATGATAAAAGTCCAATAATGAGAAAAAGAAACAAGTCAAACCAATGGAAATGCATGCTAAATAAAAAAACACATGTTACAATCTGCAATAACTGTTCAAAGTGTGCAGAACGTGCAAATCGGAAAACATTTTCTTAAAGGGACATTACACAAATATTTTAAGTTGTTAACAAACAGGTTGTAAAAAGTTTAATTAAGCCATATTTTAAGAAAAAAAAACATATTAACACCAAAAACATAATTCATGGACCTGCCTACCTTACAGTAATGGTAAGTTTTTGCTCAATGACAAAATATTTTACAACTAGACCGTTATTATAATACACAATTTAAGCTGAATTGCTTTAAAATAATCAATTTAATCAATAAACTTTAAAATCTGTTGTCAGGAAATATTTAAAACACTGTTTATATGCCCCAAAACAATTTCATTAGATACGCTGATTACATTAGCCGGCGCCACATTCACTTTCACTGAAAAACCCCAGCAGGCTGTGTTCCTCATAGGGCAGACTGGCCACGCTTAAGTTTTATCTCCCCATCTGTTTGTTTGAATTTACTGCCCGACACCAAGTGTGGATTTATGCAGCGAGTTAACGCAAGTTTTCACTAAAAACACACACGTTTATTTTACTAATGAGAGGGCGCAATTACTTGGGCAGCATCCATTTGGATGATGGTTTTTGTATTTTGCTGTGCTGGCCAACAGATGTGCAGACATGATGCAATTATGCGCAGGATGCCAGATTTTGGTTTATAGGCAGAGGGGGAATTTATCCATTCATGTTAAATTAGAAAGTTGTATATTATACAGGCTGGTTTATGCTATCAGTTGCTCTGAATATGTGTTCCTATCACAGATTTTTAAATATCAGACCATAATCTTTAGGTTATGTGACTCTATATGGGAAGATCTCTTATGATTATTGTAATTATCATATGTATTTTTGGTATCATGTTCTTAGAGACAGCAATGAATTGAAACACTGTACACTGACGTATAATACCAACCACTATTAGATAGTGAATATTACTATGTTCATTATCTAAATTACTTTATTTCTTGTTGATTAAATTATTGCAAAATTGAACCATTTTTCTCGCGATCTCGGGCCTGAAAACATAAACACTGACAATGTTGAGGTGCAGCATTGGCTCATAGCGTGTGTTGTCCATTCATTTTTTTCAGAAGCAGACTCGACTGCAAAAAGACCACGAACAACCATCACCGCTAAACAGCTGGAAACGCTGAAGAACGCCTACAATAACTCTCCCAAACCTGCCCGTCACGTCCGGGAGCAGCTATCATCGGAGACGGGCCTGGATATGCGGGTTGTGCAGGTATATTATTATCCATTAAGGGCTATTCCATTAGTGTCTTGACTGCATTATTATCAGGGGACAATTGTGGGCGAACTGGCACAAGCCTACTGTACTACTAAGTGCATGCGCGCGTGTGTGTTGGGGGGGAATTTACGGCTAGATGGAGTAAAATGAAGTCCACATGAAAGTCAGCACGGTTTAAGTGCAGGCTCGTTAACAATGCTAAGAGGGCCCCTCGCATATTGTCTGCCGCTGAGGAGCCTCACGCCGGTTGCTAGGTGGTGGTCATATATATTGTTTTATTTGCAAGGACAAAAGTAGGGACGGAAGCCACTAAAATGCTCCTCATTATTCAGTGAAAGGGAAGGGGTGAAGAGGGTTCACCCAGGGCGGAATATCATTAAAGGGAATGTAAAACTACTTTTTTGTGCTCGTGACTGAAATGAATTAATTTTTGCGTGTAAGATAAAATTAATAAGACATGTGGCATTTATTCAGTTTGCATCAGATTTCATGGACAGGCAGCGAGGTTACAGGCTGGTTAAGTTTAATGTTTTCTAAAGTGTGAGATAAAATTTATAGATCGGATCAAACGTGGATAGAGAAAAATTTTAATGAATTAAATCAGTGGCTCGCTAACCTGTCTGCTCCCCGGGGTGAGGACAACTTGTAGCTGTCGGGAAGTTAATTAAATGCGCGATAAATCTGGTGAAGGGGACGCTGATCTCAGGATTACTGGTCAGTGTCACCGTTTCAAGTCTCACACTTGGACTTACAAAGGCAGTCCTTGAAAGTGAATTCTGTTTTAATTTGTATGAGAGCGTATGAGAGGCACGATGACTACAAAACATGGTAGGGTATTTGTAGAGTTATGGTCCTCAAGACTGAGAAGGATTGTGTACATTTCATGGGAGAAATGTTTTAATTTGCTTTACAAAAATTAAACTAAATTGAATTCGCTCATAGAAATTTTAGACATTGTTCTAGATTTGATTCTAATAAGTCACCAGAACCTTTGCCAAATAATATATCTTGTCTTTTCCCCCGGCCCCCCAGGTTTGGTTTCAGAACAGGCGAGCTAAAGAGAAAAGGCTGAAGAAAGACGCCGGTCGGCAGAGGTGGGGGCAATACTTCCGCAACATGAAGAGGTCGCGAGGAAGCTCCAAATCCGACAAGGACAGCATCCAGGAGGAGGGCATGGACAGCGATGCCGAGGTGTCTTTTACAGGTAGAGTCAAGCGCTCGAAAAAGAGACAGCTTTTTTCATAGCGACGATGGCTCTTGTTTGATTCAAGTGGCCATGACAGTGTGACAGTGAGCCAGCATGAGCAATACCAGCTAAATTGAATTCAGCCATCATTCGTTTCTTGTTTACACCGGTGCTTTTCATACTGTGTCAGAATGGCTGCCATGTTGGTAGGTAGAAAAAATAAAACCCTTGTAAGAATGTGATAATGGGCTTTAGGACATTGATAGGAAATTAATAACCAGTTACAAAAACACCGTATATCTGCATACTACTAGATTGTAGTGTGTTATAAACAATTTATTAGATGCTAAACAGGGGGTTTAAAATAAAGTGGCAGGAAGCAGAAATTAGACTTGGCTTTTAATAAAGGGCTGTATCTCCTAATGCAAACACACATTTAACATTTTTCCAGATGAATAATTTGCAAACAAAACTTTAAAAAAAAATTTCATTTTCTATCCAATAACACTTCATAATAACCATCATTAACAAATGGTAAATTTATAGTTAATTGAACTTTAGATAACAGCTATTTCATCATTAAGAAATGCTTTATAAACAATTTATTAAGCAACTTTAAAGGTCTATAAACATCAGTCGCAACTCCACATTGGCCATCTACAGTACATATTGTTGTTTATAGATGAACTACACAGTATTTATTAATCATTTATTTAAAGTATTATAAACATCAGTTGCAACTGTATGATAAGAAGTGGTCTAATAGATGATTTACAAAGCTTTTCATTGTCTGTTATCTATACAGTTTAATTAACTATAAATGTACCTGTTTTTATAGTATTGCCTTCCATCCATCCATTCCTGCTAATCCTTTGAAGGGTTTTCATTTAAAATTGTTAGGAAATTGAGTTTATTTTATATATTAAAGCTGCATTAAGGGATATATTTTTGTTAAAATAAGTGTTAAATAACTCTATTTTCCAATCACAGTAATCACTGTGATAGAGTGTTTGGTCAGTAACCCATGGCTCTCTTCCCCACGCTCATTCAGTAATAGAGAAAATACATTTTATGGTATCCCTGCCCACTTTATCCAATCAGGACAGAGAACTCCATAAAGAGGCGGTCCTGTCTTATTTATTTATTTATAAGTGAATGTCAAAAGGCCTGGCCTACTTTAGCTAGCAAATTAACTGCTAGTGCTATAAAGTCAGTCTGCAGAGCTGCCCAACCTTCCTTCAGTTTTGCCTCTACAGTGTCATTTGTCCATTATTTTATTCAATAAAAGTGCTATTGAAGAGTTCACTTAAATGTTGTACCATCAAGCGCTACAAATACTGGCTTGTATGAGAGAAATGTACAAGAAATAGTGTTTTTCATTGTGGAAAATTGAATTTTTAGTAAATGCAATCCAGTCACAATAACAAATATCACCTTTTTATCCTTGCTGCACAGATGAACCACCCATGTCAGAGCTTGGCCTCACTAACGGCATCTACAGCAGCCTGAGCGAGTCCTCTCCAGCCATGGGGGGCCGCCAAGGGGGCAACAACCACGGCTCCTTCCCCCTGGAGCACGGCGTCCTTCCCTCTCAGGACCAGTTCCACGACATCCGCTCCAACAGCCCCTACGGCCTTCCTCAGTCGCCGGGGTCACTTCAGGCGCTACCCAGACACCAGCCTCTCATCTCAAGCTTGGTCTACCCCGACTCCGGCCTTTCAATCATGACCCAGGGCAGCGGACCTGGGATCAACCCTGCTGTAAGAGCCTCCATGGGGGGCGCCAACGGCCCCAGTTCAGACCTCTCCACCGGCAGCAGCGGAGGATACCCAGACTTTCCTGCCAGTCCTGCCTCCTGGTTAGATGAGGTGGACCACGGGCAGTTTTGAAGAGAAATTTGACTCTCTTTTTTTTTTTTTTTTTTGGTTTTCTGTGTCTTCTGTTGGATTTTAGAAACTGGAAATTAGTCACGCAGGACAGTGTTTGTTTAAAGGACTAGACTGCTGTCCTTGGATCTCTCACCAATATCTGATTAGCAGGTTCTCTCTATATCTGTGATTTGGATGGCAGGAAGGAGGAAAATGTCCTACGCTTAAAGCACTTGGCCTAACAACAATATTTAAAGCAAGAAATCTGTCAAAAATGTTCAGTTTTCAGATACCACTATAAGCTTTTTCTTGAACAATGAAGAGACCACAAACAGAGAAATTGATCATTTGGATTTTTCACCAAACCCCCCACCCCCCCACCCCCCTCTTTATTCTCATCAGCTCTGTGTTCAGGTGCAGAAATCAGTTCAACGTTCAGAGTCTTTAAATGTCTGGTTGTTGCCAAATGTCTATACATATATATATAAATATACTATATATATTGGTTTATCATTGTGGAGACTTTATTTTTATACAAACCCCGTCTTGGACATGAATAAGAACCCAGATATGAGGACTTTGTACATTCTTAAACAGGGATATAGGCAAAAATGATGTAGATGTTGTCTTAAATGGTACCTAGGGGTCCAATTACTTCTATGCATTTGTGTGTTCTCAGATGTATCTCGTTCGTTTTGTTCAACAACCCCGAAGGAAGAACTGCTTTGACACCCGGGGTCTGATGTATATGTTTGTTTATGTGGAAAATGTTTTATGTCTTATTTATTCCTTCTGGTAATGATGATGATGATGATGATTCCTGATTAAATGACAGGACTTTAATAAATTTGTCACCAAAATCAATATGGAGTTCTATCCTTTTTGATTGGACCGGAAAATTGTCATGAACTTGAAGGAACTTCGACGTATTTTAAAGGAAATTAAAATATAAAATATAAATTAGAATAATATAAAAGCCTTTGCACAATATGTAGCCAAGAAACATGAGCTTACAAACTAGCTGGAGTCAACCTTCACATTCATCTTAAATCTTTCACGCAGCATCTATCTTATGTATTTATCTTGCATATCTACAGCACATCACAGCGCTGATCGTGAAACCAGAGCGAGCCCGCAGTTCTGCCTGTGTCTGCAAATTGAGCATCTGGCTAACTACCAACACTGTATCAGGGGTTCAACAGCTCTTTAGTGGAGAAATTTGATGCAGACAGAGTCAACTCATCAATTCAAAGATTACTGGGTCTTGTTTGCCCAAATGCCCCTATGGGAAAGGAATCTCCAATCCATTAGCCGAGAAGGGATCAAGTGCCCCTTGTGAATTTCCTCATTTGTTTAGTTATTCAAAGTCAGGTTCAATTAAGTAGATTAAACAGTATATGCGGAGGTGGGAGCGTGCATGTGAGTGTTTGTGTGTGTGTGTGTATGTGTGTGTATGTGTGCAGTTGCATGTTTATGTATTTGCTTCTATAATGGCTGGTGATGTGTGTGCGTGCAAACACCCTGGCATGATTGTTGGTGAAGTGATGCAGAAACTTTTTCTCTTACATTATTTGTCACGTTTCTGCTTTCTTGTTTCTTTCTTTGTTTGTGAAGTCTTTCATCTGAATCGTCATAAATATGTAGGCCTAGATCAAATTTGTTTATTTTGGACAACATTTTGGAATGAAACTAAGAACATTTACTTAAGTACTGTAGCACTTAAGTGCACTTTCGAAGTATTAATACTTACACAGAGTCAGTATTTCAGTTTTATGCTGTTATTCAAGGGTTCAAGGTATACAGCCAGCAGTAGCCTCATGACAATCAGGGAGCAATAACCAAAGCATCTTATCGTGACGTAAAGGACCAGTGGTTGCAGGGACAAGTGAGTTCTTTACTCAGTTGGTCCTGCATCTTGACAAAATGTTTCTGCAGCCAGATGGAAGCAACTTTACTGCATTTCCAGGGAAAATATTGTTCTTTTTACCCAACTTCATTTATCTGACAGCTGCCCAGTCACCAGAATAAAATGTTGCCATCGTACATTTCTGCAAACGACAGATCCTTTAAATATCTATGCTTCATAAGTATCTTTACAATACTGTCATATTACGTTCAGATTACATGTATATGGGCTGGCGAGACTGCTGCCAAATGAGAGACCACTGTTCGCTTTCCGTTTCGCCCAGCAAATTTTAGAAACTGTTGGAACATTTCAGAACCGAGAATTTTCAATGAGACGTCGGGGCATTTTCCAGCCGTGTTTGTGGGGACAAAACTATTATTTTTAATAAGTATTGAGTATTTTTTAACTGATGTTCTTGTCAGTGTTGTGAAGCTAGGTGAGAGACCACTATTCAAGACCACTTCAAGACCACCCTTAGCTTCCCGACCGACAGAACCGGGTGATTTTAGCGACTGTCAGAACATGTTGGCTCCAGTTTTTTTTCGTGGTGTCAGCATATTTGTGGCAACAAAAATGGGCATTTAAGCCAAAACATGGTCTTTTCCTGACCCTAACAAAGACAGTTTTTGTGCCTAAACCTAACCAGACCTTACACAGAGCCCTGTCACAACATTAAATTGAAAACTGTAATATTCTCTAAAATAATTTTCACATTAATACAGTGTCATATTAAGCCACACTTTATTCATGCAAAAGACGATCGCAAACAAAATAATGGATGGTTTAGAACAAAGCTTTCAAAGTAAACACTGCTGTGTGCTTGTAGTCTTCCTGCCTGGGTGTCTGCCTACATCATCGTACCGCTTTGTGTGCGCAGATATCTAAAGTATGACATGCACGACGGTGATCAGCTGTCCTCCAACCTTTTGTTTTGGAGTGCAACCTCCGACTTCCTCCGCCATTAATGCCCACCCGCTCTGCTCCTCAGGTTCCCACAACAAGAAAAGGAACACCAGACAGGATATTCAGCTGAATCCGTCCAGCTGAGTGGCAGGTATCACTGTTGCCTCTCAGAAGCGACAGGTGTGTAACTTGACCCAAAGAGTGTTTGGCAAAGACAGAGAGGCGGTGAGAGTGAAGTGTGAAAGGCTCTCTTAATCTCCTAGATACCCGGTTTGGTCACTTTACGAGACTGTTTGTATTTGGGGTTAGACAGGCTGATATGTCGCGGAGTAAACAGGAAGTACTTTGTTCAAAAGCCTGATCTGGTGATTGTGGTTCATGTTTAGCTCAGTGAAGACGAGGCTTGAGAAACATGCCACTTATGCGAAAGCTTCAAGCGCTTTTCAGTAGTCGTTGAAATTTTTTTTTAAGAACAAATTATCTCTCAGTGAATGATCCCACTCACAGGTGTGAGATTTTGGTGACCATGTGATGAACTCCTCTAAACAAATAGCTGGGATTATCCCGCCCCACTCTTTCGGATTGAGTTTTCTGAGTAAAGAATTAGATTAAGTTGGGTATGCAATTTGTCAGATGGGTTGTATGAGACTGGCCGAAGGTGAGGAAAGCAGCTGTCAACGAGGTGTTAACAACACAGAGGTAGGTGGCTTCACAATAGTTGAGGCAATGGTGGGAAAAAAAAAAAGAAATGGTGGGAAATAGAGGTTGAGGGCTTGTGTGCACATAAGTGAATGCATGACTGGTGTGACAGTTAATTGATACATGTTCTTTGGCAGACAAAGGCGGGCTGTAATAACCTGGCTTCCTGTTGATAAGGGATGAGGATGCTGAGAGATAATATATACAATGGTGTCGGTTATCTTGTATATCTTATGACATGTACAAAGGTAATCGAAAGCTATTACATGTACAGGGAAAGAAACAAACTTTGAGAAAGAAATACAAAATTAAGCAAAGAAACAAAAACTGTAACTGATGACAAATGTCTCCTGACTTTAAATATGGCATGATCTCTATGAAGAGCACAGCAGATTTGAGATGCTCAGTATTAACATTTTAATTAACATTTCCGATTTAACAGTAGTTCCCATTGTACACATAATTGTGAGATAAACAGATGCAAGATTCTTCAGAAAGTCCACACAAACCAAAATCTTTTAAAAGTATTCTATCCAAACCTGTTACCCATTACAATAACTTCATTTTCAGTGAGAAACGCTGAAAGAAAGAGGCACTATGTAGTTTCAAACTCAAAAATGTTTGACGACAAAAACGTGGTTACTTAGAGGTCTCCTGCAAATATAAACAATGTAAACACATAACACTTGCAATGACAGCAAGTTAAATTAAAGAAATTGTTAATATTCTAACAAACTTCGACCACTTCCTTTCCAATCCTGAGCTATTAAAACAATTTACAGAGCAACATTTACAAATTCACATTAACCCCCAGAGCAGTGTGTCACTACAAGCCTGGGCGCTTTTTACTTACCCCAAATTAACTTGACCTCGATGTTCTGCACATATTTTTGTCTGAGACTCACGGGACACTGTGCTTGACAGCTTATACAAGGATGAAAAGGGTGATTTTGTCTTTTGTTTTGTCTTTGTCTAAAGTACTCTAACCACATCTCTACTCTCTCTACTCTTTGGAGGTATGTCATTTGTCTTATGGATCATTTAATCACCATTTAATTGATTTGATGTGTTTGCTGAAAAGTTAGTGTCTTTAATCTGCACAAAAAATAGAACATAGGTTCATGAAATCACTTGTACTTGAAGACTTGTTGTTGCTGCACCATAATCTATTAGATATCTCATAATTTTGAGTCTTAGATGACATAAGCAGCACCTTAGATTAAATGATTTTGATTGGTCTGCACTGGGACAAGATTGTGATTGGATTAGCAAAAAAAAGTCTAACGTGCAATTTGAGTGAAAGAGCTTTTTATTTTGATATTTAATCTCTAAATGATTTAAGAGTTAACTTAACATTAATTCTTTAACCATACAAACCTCACAAAGATAAGAGCTCTGCTTAAATGCAATATGGAATAAGATTTAATAAGTAATATATTATGAAATGAGATTGCTTTTAAAAAAAGGATTCATTCATTTGTCTTTGGGTGTAAGAAGAGTGTATTTATAAAATGCTTAAATTGATCGCAGTAACGACAATTTTTCAGTTTTCCGAATGACAACGCCGAAATAAAAGCACATTCCTCACAAAGTCAAGAGTGCTGGCAGTAAAACAATTATGAAATATAAACTACAAGGTGTAAATCATAAAATATATTGTGTATTTATATCCCAATGACTTTTAAGGTTGCCTATTGCTCTGCAGCTACAGTTAAACTGTTGCTTTTGACTGTCCTTTCTGTAAAGGACTCTAAAGCCTGGCAGTTCGCCTGTTGTCTCTCATACACACACACACACACAGACACACACACACACATGCATACACGCACACACACACACACACACACACACACACACACACACACACACACACACACACACAGACACACAAGCCCCCCAGCCCCGTGTCAGATGGTGCTGAGTAAATCAGGTCTGACAATAACACCTCCCTTGGGTCCCACACATCACAGCTACAATTCAGACCTAATGGAGCAGCAACGGAGGGGAGGCCGCTTGGTGCGTGCATGTGTGTGTGTGTGTGTGTGTGTGTGTGCAAATGTATGCATGGATGCATGGTAGCAGCGGCGTGCTCTTTTTCTCTTTTTCATTTTGGGACCTCTGGAGGAGAGGAGGGATGAGGGGGTGTGGGGGGGAGGAGGAGGAGGAGGAGGAGGAGGAGCACAGTGGATTATCTGTGGTACAGATATCAATCAATTAAAGCAGCGTGTTAATGAATAAGATCCTGCAGTGGTTATTGGGGGTTTTGTGGCTATTTGGAGGAAGATATGGGAGAGGAGAAGGTGCAAGGATGTGGAAAACTAAGAGGAAGATTACCACGCATTACTAGAGGATATGATTTGGGATTTATTTATTTTCAAGAAATAATCATAAAAAATAGTTTTATTTTTTTTATTAAACATATTTTATACAGACAAATGAGTGTGTTTTGTTTAAATATTCCTATTTCCATATCTTAAAATGGAAAAAACTGCGTATGAAAGTTGATTTTAACTTAATATAAAGTGTCTCCATGATGGTGCACACGCACACACAGAGGGAAACAAAGTGCCAACACAGCACTGACCAACAAGATACTTTTGTTTATGCTGTAGATTAATGGCGGCAGCCGCATTAAAGCAATCTAACTAATCAACATGGTCATTAGCGTGTGTTTTTACTGACAACTTTAATCAAATCTATCACGGCTCCACCTCTCCATTACCCGCCGGCTGCATAATTATCTCTTCATTTCATTCTCAGACGGGAATGCAATATCTGGTAATCTGTCTGCAATGGTTGACTGAAATGCATTCGGGAACATTCATATTAGGAATGTATCGGCTAATGCATCACTCAGCGCTTCTTCTCACCGCCCGGCATTTGGATGTTTGTCATTTTTTATGCAATCTTCAAAGCACTTCATGGAGGCATTAACCCAGGAGTGTGTACATGAGAAGCATGCTGATTTTCAGTCAGCGTGTTTGGTCACCATTAACGACTGCCTTACGGGTCCATTTGAGCTGTATGTGAACCCATGAGATAAACCAAACTGCATGAAAAGTTTATATAATTTTACCAGTGTATGGACGAGTGTTTGAAATGTCCAGAACAGTGTGAAATTTTACAAGTTATCACAGTTCAAAATGTTTTCTAATGATGACATTTCTCTATTTATTCTGACTGAGGCTGCACAGTTTAATTGAAATATTATCAAGAATGCAATTTGGCCAAGTGCAAAATCCAAATCAATAAAGTTAAACTGTGTGACAAAACCAATGTAAGAAAACAAATCATCAGGATTTTAAGAGTTTTTTCGGTGAAAAATGGAAATGAAAATGAAAATTGTGATGCAAAAATGATCATTTCCACTCATCGTGAATCACAATCGTAATGTATGTAAGAATAATCGCTATTTGATTTTTCTTAAACGTATCGTGCAGCCCTGATTCTTACCAGCGTTCAAAAAAGGATCCAACTTTTAATGATAGAAAACAAAGAAAAGTAAGCTGCTCTTTTTGCATTTCCAAGCTGTTTTGATAAATGACTAAAACAGAAAGGATTATCGAATCAGGATTTAATTAATTTCCCATGGATCAACTGAATAAATGAGCCATCATTTCAGCATTAATTGTTTTTTTTATAGGTAATAAATCTTCCATCTACAATTCTGTTTGCAAACAAATTCCCTGGGAGAGTAGAACAGAAATGATTTAGCAAGATGCTGTTTGGGAGACATTTTTAGAAATGTTTTTTTATCCACTTTATCCACATTTCAGCTAGATTTTGTCTTCTTATTGCTGTTGTCAGGATTCATAACAGCACATGTTTATATTTGCCTCACGCTGGGATAATCACCTTTTTTCTCATTAGGAGCTTTGGCTCCGCAAAGAGCCATCTCGGGGCCTTTTGGCTTCTATGAGGTGTTAACAGCTCCCCACGGGAGGCTGTCTGGCTCTCACATAACCCTCGACCTCCCCGCCCACGAATGCAACACTCACCAAACCACTCAGACTCACAGATGGTCGCTATACCAGCAGCCAGCCATCGCGCTTTTCAATTATCGCTACGGGCCGGGAAGGGCCATTGCTCAGCTGTCAGCTCCCTGTGACACAGGGGATCTGAGGGAGGAGCAGCACAGGGACGGGAGGCGGAGAATTCCTGCACCCAAAACTTGGAAAACCCAAAGATCAGACTCCTGTACAACCAGCAATACACTGCACGACCGTAAAGCAGCTGTAAGCATCAAAGAGGGTCTTCCTGGTACAGTGTCTGCTCTGATCTCTGGCTGAAGGAGGCGATAAATCACTTAGTATAATTGTTGTTTTTCAAGCCAGCAGTTCAAGTGGCAAAGGAAGGAGAGGGCTCACTTTGGTTGCCTGCATGAAATGGAGGGATGGGAGGAGAGTCAAGGAGGGTAAGCCCTCCGTGTTTGCCTGTTAGTGTTTTAATTTGAATATTGCTTCATGGGGGGTGGGGGGATCTTGAGTGATGCTTCCTGTTGGCTGACAAGAATATAAACGTCTGTGCATTCAGACATGGAGCCCAGTTGTCCTGACTTTCTGTTGTAATTGGCCAGAAGTTTTTTTCTCATGATGAAGCACTTTTCTTTAATTTCATCATACCTGTAATCTAACAATTTATCATCCACAATCAACAGAAAAAGCAATATCGGATTTCTATCTGAGGCAAATTTATTCTCATGAATCTGTCAAATCTACTGGAACCTAATCACTTGGTATCTGTTTGATATGAAGCTAATGCCAAGAGATGTTGAACTTACTGGAAACACAGGAAACAACCCCATAAAAAACACAACTCGCCATTTTTACACAACTGCGAAGCTAAGCTAATCCAACGAAGGCCTGTTGAATTATCAATAATGCACTCTCGGTGATGCTGTACCTTGAAAAACTGGAAGTGGTGTATCATTTACTTAATGTTATTACAGTTTACAGTGACAGAGTAAATCAAGAGTCCAGCCTCCAGCCACTCCTCACTTCCCGTCATCCTGCCATTCTCCACCTGTCCACCAGATGCCCCTCCTACTTCCCCCCCTACCACCAACCCAGGTCACCTGACTCCCATGTCCACCTGCTCGCCTGCTGACACACCTGCCTCTCATTATCTCATCAGTCCCTCAGCATACATAACCAGCTCACCAGCCATTTCTCTGTGCCACTTTGTCATGTTTTGCTCGTGTGTTTCTTACCATCTGTCTCTGTTCCTGAGTCGCAGCCCGATTGCCAGAATAAAATGTTGGTGTTTTAAATTTATTCATTTGTGGCGACAAAACCTGTTATTTTAAGCCGGGACATGATCTTATCCTAACCCTTGCAATTGAAATGTAAAGAATGTAGAGCTGAAACATAAAGAAAGGTCTCAACATATTAATGGTTTGCAGAAATGTACAACGCCAACATTTATTCTGACGATTAGGTTGTCATTTCCTGATTTTCTCCGTCATATCTCCTTCTTATGCTCTGACCAACTTCCTGATTATGACCTGCCTACTACAAGCCTGCTAATTTGCGCAGATTTAATAAAATCCTCTGTCTTTGACCTGCTCTGCCTCTGTGTCTGCATTTCCGTCCTCAATCCTTTTTATAAATTTTATCCACAAATTTAGAGCTCACCTTATTCCCCCTACTGCTGATCCCGGGCTTGGTGCTGCGTCTGTGGGGGGGGCAACAGGTAATCGATGAGGCCAGAAGCATGTGGCAGGAGCCGGGTCTTTTCTCATTCTAACAAAACGAAGAAGACATCTGTCACATGATAAAGCAACAACAGTTTACCGGTGCGATTATGCAGGTCAAGGTTTATGGATTTCTCTGTCAGTTCTGTGGTGATTTTAACATTTCTTAGACGGAGAGTGTGTTCGTTTTTAGTGATCTTATACACACACGCGGTTCTACTTCATGTCTATTTAATTGGTTATTATATACAGTATGGTTGTATTTTGAATAAGGTGCTGGTGTAATATGTTCTAACTTTCAAATTCTAATCAATTTCTGATATATGAGCATGCTGTAACCGTCTGAAAAATAGCACGTCTGTAAATTCATTAATTGTACCCACCCTGAACATGAGTGCTCAGGTTTCTATTTCACTGTGTTTCCAGCCATGCTATTCGTCTTTTCCCAGAGAGAAGTAATCCCGCTTCAGCCCGAGGGCCCCCCAAGGTCGCCGCCATCAGTCGCAAGCGCACAATCCAGGTTGGAACATTTGTTCCGGCCCCTCTCTCCCTCAACCCTTGGCTGTTGTTTTCTTTCCTTTTTTTTTTTTTTTTTCATAATTCATGTCAAAGGATCTCTGGAGAGATGAGTGAGGGTGGTGTGTGTTGGGGTAGGGGTGGGTGGGGGCGGCAGTTGTGGGTGGGTGGAGAGGACAAGGGGGTGGAGAGGGCATACACTTAATCCCTGGGTCAAGATGTATTTATTGAAGATTAATAACCGAGCAGCAATCTCATCATGCTCTCGATGATTTTATAATTTGGTTTCTGCGGGTAGGGAGGGCGGGGGGGAGATCAGGGACAAAAGCAAGTGGGAGACGCTGAACTGTTGTTAATAACACGGGGAGCAGAATACAGTACAGTGCGAGGCTTTCATGTTGTGATTTTAAGCTCTGGTATCCGAAAAGGTTTATCGTGTTCTGAAGGGTGCGACTTGGAGAGTTACACATGTATACAGCCTTGTATCATGGCAGTTTGGAAACAGTGAGTTAATGTTATCTATAGGATTCGTGTGCAAGGGGTATACAAGCCCTAAGAATTACATTTCATCAGTATCTTATGAACTGATTGTTATGAAAATATAACTGAAATAACAATCTCTACCTTAATTTAAACAAAGTCAATCCTACAGATTACATTTCAGGACTTTTTTTTAAAAGAAAAATCTTTTCCAAAGTTTAGGATAAGTTCACTCAAAAAGGAAAATTTTGTCATTATCTACTCAATCATGCTGATGGAAAGCCGGTAAAGTTTCATAGTCCACAAAAACATTTCTGGAGCTTCACAACAAAAAAGTGTTGCAGCGTTCTCCTAAACAACTCAAGTAGATGGGGACAAATGGGGGAAAAATTCAACTCATCCGGCGTGAATTCAAGTCTTCAGAAACTGAAATCTTCTGTAGCTGATAAGCTAAAGGCGTCAGTGAGAACCCGGTCTGAAGTGGTTGCACTTGCTCAAACACATGTTGAGCATGTAAATATCGTCTTTTCATATAAATTTGAGATCTCAGGCTGTGCAGAGACTTGAATTACACAGGAAGAGTTCTATGGAGCCATTTTATGTTTTGTTCATTTTCACATTTTAAATACAGCCCCCATCTACTGCAGTTGTTGAGGAGAACGCGGTGCCACTGTTTCGTTATGAAGCCCTGAAAATGTTTCGTAGACTGCAAAACTTCACCCAACTTTCTATTGGCAAGAGAGTGAGTAGATAATGACAGAATTTCCTTTAACCAAACCGCTTTTTTTTTACCATGGATTCTGGTGCGTGATCTCCTGCCTCTTTGTTAACCAGATTGTTGATTTTACAGCAGCCACCTAGTTGGGTCATTTTTTTCTGGTGGGATACTCAGTGTTTTTTGCATCAGTAAAAATGTGTCAACTTTGACCAAGAATAAAAATAACACATTTTAATTTCATTTTAATCCTTTGTGCTAAAAAAATCTCTTGTTAGTGCTAGATTATATTAAAAGCACACTATGTAATTTCTGCTACTAGGTGTACCTGAATCAAAACAATGAAAACAAAAGAGATGTTATGATGCAGCATGGGATCATGGGAGTTGTTGTCTTTCCAAACAATCACCATTACCAATGAAGGTCTATTTCATATGTCAAATGCTCATGGACGAAGTTTTTTTTTACGTTATGTTCAGTCACTTTTGTCGACTTTCGTCATCCCTCTCTGATGTATCATCTGATATTTCCCATGAAGTTCTAGCAACAGGCGACCAATGACGGATTTCACTGAGTTTTAATATTGGAAACATTTGGATAATGTAAGGACACAACTCAACAAAATATATTACAAAGGTCTCGTCACTGTTAGACATTTTAATGTGGAAACGTTACATATTATATCTTTTTATTGGCAAACTGATACATCTAACTGTGTCGCGGACTGAGATATTTGTCAATACAGGAACTGCATCTCTGAATATTGCATATGTAGAGAGGCAGCATCCATCTCATTCACTTAATGGATTCATCGCACACTCGGGGCAGAGAGGGAGAGGTAGAGAGGCTGAGGAAGAGACACCTTTTGTCACCAAGCAACAGGGGGAAAAATGGCAAAAAGATAAATTTCAGCCCAGGGTGTGGGTTCAAGGTTCAAGGTGCAGCCTCCCATCCCAAATTTATTTATACCCCTAATAATAATGAGTGGATTGAATAGATTGTTCGTCCCTGACCTTGGTGATCAGGCAAACCTTATGCTACTATATCAAAGCAGACAGGCAGACACGTCTGCGCGGTGTGACGGCTGACACCGTCGGCCCAGAGATGGAGGAGAGGATGGAGGGAAGGAAAGCCAGGAGAGGTGGAGGGAGGGGATGGAGGGGGGTATGTAGAGCAGAAGTGATGAGAGGTGAAGGGCCACCGTGTTTGCATTTCGTATGGAATGAGGAGCAGGCTGAAGGATGTGTGAAGGACACGGAGGAAGGGCAAATGTGCTGTGTGTTTTTATTTTTGCTTGTGTGTGGATGTGCATGAATGTGTGTGACAGGAGACAGGAAAAGGAGGCCAGGAAATTCTTAAACACTGACACATTTTTACTCAAGTCTGTTGGTTAACTCGTTGCCATTAACCATCTACACCAACTTCATGAAGAAGCTGTTGTCTGACATCACACACCAATGGCAGTGTTCATGGGGACGGGGTAGGATGTCTTTGTAGACTACGGTATTTGCATTGGGTTAGTGAGTGTAATATTTAGATATGGTGGCATGAAATAAAATGTACAATGGTATCTGCTTCTTTGTGCGTCATATTTCCTGCTCTGTTTTGTTTGTATACGCGAGGAGGCTAGACTGCTAAGGGGTTCGGTTGTGTGTAAACTTGCCAAAGGAACTTCAGTTTGTCACATTTTTCTTTTTCTTTTTATGTTCGGCGTTGTGCACCTAAAATGCCTGAAGGTCGGAGGTCAAAATCTTAGCTGGAAAATTCCCACCTACGACGTTTCCAGTTCATTTTAGCAGGTGGACATTAGGCTAAATTATTTTTCGTTGGCAATTTCATTGGTTAAGAATAAGGTTTATCACCTTTACATTATCCACCGTAGGGATGCACAATGTTTTCAATCGATAATTACCCACTTCTCATGGCTGATACCGATGAGAAATTTGGGTATTTTAAAAGAAGTTCCCAACCTGTAGTTTATTTACACCTGAGGGTTAGAAACGCTAATGGGCTTTTCCGACAGAACGCAAGAACGGCACCGCTGTGCTCTGAAACACATTATTTCTAACCTGGCGCACTGTGTGGCTCTACCCAGGTGCAGACATTTTTCTTCTTCTTTATCTTCTTTTTCTCTTTGTTCATTGGGGGACTGCAAACCATCTTTAAAGGTGCGAACAGCTGCCTACTGTTTTGGACTTTGTAAATGCTGTGCTTGTTAAGGCGGTGAAAGCATTTTGGCTTGGATAATCAGCTCTATTTATCAGCTAGCATTTCACTGACACCAGTAAATAGTCGAAAATATAGATTTCTCAAATATTTCCACCATAATTCGTGCATCCCTATTAACTTTCATTATGTGCTGTATGCTTTTGCCCATGGTTCTGTTTATCAGTTGAAAACAAGCTCTTGTTTTTACACAAATAAGCACAAATTTCCACTGAGATCAGTCTCCCACTGTACATTGTTCCTCAAAAAACAACTTTCTCCTCCCACAAACGGAGTCATCATCAGATGAGGAGGGACACACTGCTCCTTCCTCTGCACATCCCTCCTGAGACAAGCCCATCACTTGAATCTCTGAGCATTAGCCATCAAAGGCCCATCCCCGGCTACATTAAATGTATTTAGATCTTACAAAGTGCTCCCCCTTGAATCCATCACTTCTTTCAGTGACTTAAGAAGCAAAAAAAAAAAGGGAAAAAAGAAAAAGGAGGATGAGGAGGAGAAGGGGGGTAGCCAACAGGAGAAAAGGGAGCTGGGGGGGATTTACGGTGACAAAATGCCGGGGTCAGGCAGGGTGTGTGGCAGCGGTATTGATCAGTGAGGCATGCAGCGCACACGTGGCCCGAACCCTGACCCTTAAATAGCGAATGAATCTCAATCCAATAGACTGGAGTGTCTGGTACAGCTTACACACACAGAGAGACACACATAAAAACACACACACCACACAAATATGAAGGAATACACTCACAGCCTCGCTGCTATCGCTACTACAACGGCCACACCGCCCCCCTAGCAACCTGGATCAATATCAGCAGAGCATGATTTCCACATTATAGATTGGCAGTTCCTTAATAAAAGAAAAGGTGTGCATCTGTGTATGAGCACTGATGTTTACATGCGTGTGCAGTGTGTGTACAATGCTTGTTTAAGTAGACAGAGAGAGGATATGGAAGATCCTGAAGGCAAGGAGTTACAGTTACAAGAAAATATTTCAGAGGACAGATGGACACAACTTTTCCTAAAACATGCAAACCTTGATGTGGTCTGCACATTTCAGGATACAAAGAGAAAGACTGAGACAGCTCAGTGTATCACCTCCTGACCTGTGAGCTGCTTCACACACACAGAGAGAGATGGAAGCATAAAGGTATGGGGGGAAAAGGTTAATGGCTAAAAAATAATGCATGAAAAGACGGAATACTCGGCCCAGCTCAGCCCCTAATTACACTAATTGAATGAAATCCACACAAGGACATATATGTGAGAATTATGGCGTAAGCAGAGCAGCATGTGGAGATATTAACATGCAGCCACAAGGACATGCAGAGTGATAAAAACACACCGGACAGTGCGTGTATTCACAGTATATAACATTATTAGGTGTTGTTCATGAGAATATTTATTTATTGGAAAATGTTGTTCACCAGGTTAGCAGAGGAAGTGATCGGGCTAAAGATATATTTTCCACTGAGCTGACTTTAACCCCTTCATGCCTCACAGACATGATGCTCCGTCACTAATTATTCAGAGCTGCTGGGCTTCATTTAAAATTCAAACTCTGAGTCCAAAGTTTCTAAAGATAACTTATGAATATAAGATATATCAGAAAATGTGGACAATATGATATTAAAAAAACATCTAAATTCTTTCAATTGTGCCGCAAAAAAGCTAATTACAGTTTACGCATAGATAAAAACAACTATGGTAACGTATTATTTAAAGTTGGAGTTAGAGTTAAAGGTGTTAAGAGAAGGCGAATCAAGATGATATTAACGACAACAGTGATATAAAAAATGTGATAGTGATGTAGTCTTAATAATACAGATATGATAATATCGTCTGAATAATCTAGCGAGGATGCTCTGCCTTGTGCATCCATTGTGTATGAGTTTATCTGTTTTTTCTGCTATAACTGAGTGTAGTTGTTCTTTTTGTATGCATTTTATTTACAGTTATGGTTTCAGATTCTTTCTCCACCTCCCTACACTATTTTGGGGGTAATTTATTAAAAATCACTCAGTATTAACAGTTAGAGGTGGGATTTGATTGCTAGCATTTTTTTGTCACACTTTTGGTCACTTACAGATTTTTCAAGTACGCTTTACTTTCTATTCGCTATTTTAATAAGCAGCTTTTATGTCTTTACGAAAGAGTAGGTCACGCAGTATATGGTCAATGAAAACTTTATAAAAGAAAAAAACATGTTGAAAACATAAAATGGCACATTTTACAATTTACATGAATGTATACGTAGGTTTCCTGGAAGCGCTGTCGTTAAACAGCATAATAAAACATACTTAACAAAATAAAAGCACATTTCTAATCTTCATTTATGTTTCTCGTAAGGGTCACCGAAGTTGAGATCAGCCTCTGCTTTACATTACTTAGAATATTAGATATTATTGGGATCGGACCTTTCCAATTCAGCCCCATATGTAGATTGCCTACCTACATGAGTGCATGGTAAAAAAAAAAATCTCCAAACAAAAAACTGCTTGGATTATTCTAATGTCAATGAAAGGCTCTCCTCTTTATTTAATGCCCCTGCCCACTTTGCATCTCTGCGTTCTTGATGTTGACACACATTCACCCTCGACCCTGCACAGTGCGCGCAGGCATGACACAAACATAAGGCTTTACTAATAATCACTTCTTCTGTCTTCTTAACCCACAAACACAAACACACACACCAGAAACACTCACACACACACACACACACACACATGCATATACCTCCCGCTCTCCAACAAACACAAAACCCTTTTACGTAATGAAATTACAGCGAGTCATATGTTACATCGTCCGCTAGAGTTATGGGTACATTTTACATAAAATTCACATCGAGCGCATTGTCCAGGATGCATGTGTGCATACGGATTTACATTTTAGAGGGTATTAAAGAAATGAGCGGGGTGCAGTAAAAATAGGAAGGGAGGAAAAAAATGAAAAAGCGGCCCAATTTCCTGTTCTATCATCTCAAATCCTGGCAGCCATAAATAACATGAACACACACCCGCATTCTCTCTCGATGCACACACACACACTTGCACAGAAAAAAAATGTAATAAAATCAAAGACACATTTGTGTGCAGGGTTTGTGTTTCTGAACCAAATGACATGCAAAAAATATGTTGTTTTGTTTGTCTGATGTCACCAACTTTGTATTTTTCACACTCTCTTCCCTGTATCCCTCCTCTCCATCCAGAGCCAGGATCACCATGGGGCACAGAGCCACCTCCTCTAGGCCAGCCTGGGCCATCCTTAATCCAACATGGCTCGCTGGATTCCAACAAGCAAATCTCATATTTCTAAACACTGGATTATGCTTTTCTTTTATTACTGCTGGAGCCGGAGGAGAGTCGTGGGGTTAGGGGGTAAGGCCGAACTGATAGGATTATCGGAAAAGCCTGTGGACTTAAATATGAAAGGAGGAATAATAATAAAAAAAAAATACATATATGTGTTCATTAAGATGATGGCCGAATGAAAAACCTGAATAAAAGAAGGGCTAAAAATACTGATAAAAAGGTAAAAGTAGGTCTGACACAGAAAAATAATCCCACGATAAGCTCAAAAGCAGTTCAACGATGACACACAAGACGGTCGCGCAAACACACTTGATTACACGCAGCGAGCAGAAACTTAGTGCACACATATAAGCTCCCAAACAAAGAAATGTGCATACCGGCTCAAGCAAAGAAAAAAAGAAATGTACACACAGACAGAACACAAACACAGACACACAGATAAACCACTGCTTTGCGAATGTGGGGCAGATGCTACGACACTACAGATAACCTTGTCACGATGCAGCCCTCTGCTATTCCTACATGTGTATATTTACCCAGTGTTCACACCTTTATGAGCATAATAATGCCATCATGCCTCGGTGTCACGGCGTGCTGAGAACAGCAAAGAGGAGAAGCCGGGAGAGAGAGAGCGAGAGGGAGAGAGACGGTGACTGTGAGATGCAGGGGGAGAGGGTAAAAATGACCTTGCTGGAAATAACAACAGCAACCCTTAATGTGTTGCATTACAAGATATGTGATAAAACACTTTTATGGGTAGGGCTGTAAATGCTGCGGGCTCATCCCGTACTGTGCCCACTCAGCGGCCCATTTCCTCAGTGTGTGTGTGTGATTGGGGAGGGGCTGATGTCCAGTGTCCACATCCAGAGATCCTGAATGAAGAAGGGGGGGCAGCAGCACTGACTAATTGTCTTTGTGCTCACCTTGGTGCAGGTTTGTTCTGGGTAAATGAATTTCCCCCCCCTCTAAAGTCATGCAAACACTTGTACCTCTCTTGCTGTTGAACGGCAGCTGAGCATCATTAGTTTTATGTGCGTCTGTTTTCTCTTGAGGCTTTTTATCATAATGAGAGCTTCATTGTGCTGTGCAGACAAATGATACATATATGGGTTTGTCAAGTTGAAGAGTTGTTGTTCATGTTTTTTCCTTCCTGCTCTCTGTGAGTGTGTGTGAGCTGACTGAGGAGCACTGAGAATATGGACCTAAACTCAGCATTGCCCCCTGATGGATGTGTCGCAGAATAACAGCGCCCTAACCTGAAGTATAATAGGTTATATAACAACTCACAATTATTTTTACCATCCATTAATCTGCTGATGGTTTTCTTGAGTGAAATATTGGTTGTTTGGTTACAAACTGTCAGAAAATAGTGGAAAAGCCCAATCACAATTACCGTAATCCGTAAGTGATGTCGTAAAATGACATGTTTTGTCAATTCATTGTCACGTCAGACAAAGAAAGGCAGCAAATCCTCACAACTGAGAAGCTGAAACTAGACGATATTTAGCTTCTTTGCTTGAATTTGAATCTTAATCAATTACCCACATGATTGCAAATTATTTTTCTTCATCAATAATTGTCTAGATTAGAAGCTCTTAGTAAGGTTAGACATTGTTTTAACATGTAGCAGTTTGCTTTTACTGCTGCTGTTCAAATTGACTATAAAGTCTCAGATATTGGAAATATATGGTGCTTTATCAAAAAAACCCTGCTTTGCAGCATCCATTAATTGTACTTCCTTTTGACATTTTGATCATGTATCCAGTTCAATAAAATGTAAAAAATTATAACTAATTTTGCAGAAGATTACTGGCTAATAATTGCAGTTAATTCACAGTAGTATACCGTAATTATTACAGTGAAATATACAAAAATCACAGTAATATATTGTGTCTGACAATAACCTAAAATTACTAACACCTGTTGTGTAGTACAGTATTTTGATGTAAAATGACATTGTGATACTGTAATTAGTATTGGTAGTTCTTGAAAATATACACATTTACTGTAAAATTGTAACAATGTATTGTGTTTTTATGTTACCCCAAACATATTGCTTTTTAGCATGTTAGCCCATTAGCATGTGCACCTTGCTGGACCACTTGTAGGCCTGTTAGCCTGATGTTAGCCTGTAGGCCTGTTAGCATTTGTACCTTGTTACTGCATGGGGGTGTACCCTAAATACAGTATTTCCTTGGAATGTACCATTTTAACTTTTTTTTTACTGTTGCTTCAGAATGCCGCTTAAATTCAAATTCACAGCAGCTTACTGTAATATTCCAAATAATTACTCCTCGTGCGGTGCAAAAGCATAATTACAGCGGTTTACTGACAGAATGTATTGTGAAAACCTGGTGTTTGTTAACAGTGTAGTTTGATATTAAGGGACCATGTCATCCCCTCTCCCCCATCTTCTTCAAAAGAATAATAACTGGAACACTTTTCTTCTACATGTATTTGTCTCAATGGAAACGTCACAACCTTCTCCATCCTTTTTTCTTCTCTTTTTCAGCGTGTGAACATGTCGTGGCTTGTCATTTTCATTGTTTTTAAACTGAAAAAAACTGAAACTGAAAAAATATGATCGCTCTCTCTATGCCTCTGTGTCCATTTCTGTCTGTCTGCCTCCATCAATCTTCCTCTCTCTGTCGCTCCTTTCTTTATCCAACGTTCACCTTCTTCCCCGTTTGTGGACCCTGACACTCCTTCCGGCCCTCATATCCAGGCAGTGTAGATGTTAGGCCAGGACTTATCGATCAGACTATAAATTACCCATGCATCACTTCTCCCCTCCTCGCCGAGTGTCTCGCGAGCCGTCTGAGACCTTAAAGAGAGAAAGAAGAGAGGGGTGGGATGGGGAGAGAGAGTCTCCAGCAAATTGTTAATTAAATACGAATCAATCCTCTGCCATTTATCAGGCCATGCGTCCAACTCACCTTTAAGAGGGGGGTAGAGAAAGGTGGGGGGAGAGGGGGACGGGGGGAAAATCAATAAGGCGGACTGAGGGGAGGGATAAGTGTTTAATCCACCAATCAAACTATATCATGGCCATTATAGAGAGACAACTGGACATTATGGGGTGAACAAGGTGGGTTTACGTTTTCAGCATCTTTTAGCCGACAATGGTATGCAGCATTGAGAAGGTTTTGTCCAGGCCCGCTGGGACGAGGTATGCACAAATCAAACACACATGATACATTTTAGCTTGAAAGCATTATTCAGTATTTGATAATTGCAGAGATACATTAAAATCCATATTAAGTAAACCGGTCGTTGGTTTATGTTAGCAGACTCCATTTCTAAACTAACGTTAGCTACGGTTGTTAACAGAGCGGAGAGAGGCTTTGAGACGAGGCGGTCGAGAACATGTATAAAGTCAATTCTTTGGACTATTGCAGAAGATCCGAACCCGGAAATCCACAGTCCAGCAGCATTAAACAGCTTATAGAGTGCTGCTATAGAGTGCTGCAGGAATGAGTCGTCTTAAGGTCAGTAAGGTTTTTTTTAAAATGGTTGACGGTTAAATGCCTTAAAAAAGGTCTGTGGTTAACTCACGACACAAAATACGTCAGTTAATAACCCGCTTGTAAATTTTAAAACATTTACGTCTTGTAAAAAGTGGCTAAATGAGACTACAGAGGTTGTCGGGGACATTACGTGTCATCATGACAAAAATCATGACAAAAATGTCCACCTAACATTGCATTTGTATCTATATCTTCTTAATGTGTAGAGTAAACCACGGCGCACACTGCATCTGCATGCTTCATCATGACAAAAATCATGACAAAAATGTCCACCTAACATTGCATTTGTATCTATATCTTCTTAATGTGTAGAGTAAACCACGGCGCACACTGCATCTGCATGCTTGTGTAATTTGTGTGTATGCTTCATTGTGTATGTGATGCGTCTACACATGTATGGGTGTGCGTGCCCTGCCTTTTTATTCCTATTATAAACAATAGTCCACGTGAGTGTGTGTATATTCACACTGATGTGTTAATTATTTCAGCGCTGGCTGACCAGAGAACCTCACCCAAAGTCCATAAATCTGCGTAGACTGAGAATAACAAGTGATCTGACCCCACCAACTGTAAATCTGGAGGAGAGTGCTAAAGTTAGCGGAGGCAGGAAAACGAGCCTGATAGGAGTTTTAGCACGTTTACATTGACTGAATGACTCACGCGGTAGGTCATTCTGTGGTTAGAAAACAGCCGACTGATGTCAGGTTGGATTTGATGAAGCAGCAGAGAAGGTTTCTCTGACCTGAACTCCTTTGTGACCTTAGATTGTTCCGACATGAAGATTAGTCCAATGACTTGTTTAAATACATAAATTATATGCTAATATTTTACTGGATGTACAATGCAATAAACACCAAAATGTATGTAGGTCATAACAAATTGGTCAAAAATGGTCTTTTAGGGCCTTGGCTGTACCTGTTAGAAAGATTGAGTCCGATATCTTATTTCGACCTTTGAATTTGTTTTTTAAATTTGCCATTAAAGTAAGGCAGATTAAGTCGAAGCAGTCTTTTTTTTTTATCAGAGTTTAGCCTTTAAAAAAAACACCCTGGGTTACTTGATTGTGTCAATGATCAAATTAACCCCTTTCCATCAAATTAGATCTGGCTCTTGAGCTGTTTCTGTTCAAGATTCTTGGAGCCTTGGTTTTGGGCAAACCCATCGTAGCCAAGGGTAAGTCTTCAGTGGACAATGCAAGCAACATGTAGAATTTTTGGTTCTAGTTGGGACCCAACTTTTTTCCAAACCAACTGAATTCTTTGTCAAAATGCTAAGACTGGTTCCCAGTAGATTGCTACAAGAATGAGTCCAAAAACCTGTTAATAAGTTAGCATTTTTAAACTTTCCTCGTCTTGTAAACAGGTTTTCCGTATTTTAGCCACCTAAAATAAGTCCCACCTTAAAAATATATATCTGTTCAAGTGTACGCTATGTTTTGAACATTTTTAGTTGCTGCTCCTTTAACCGTACAACATCTGTATTCGTACACACAAGCAAAATGTAGTGCCATCATAGAGTCTCTGATGGCACCAGATGAAAAATTAAGGGATCAACGAAGGTACTGTATTACAATTCATCCTGGGAGGGACATGAATTTCATAAAAAAATAATTTAAATTAATCAAATAGTTGTTTCACATTGACATTGTCAAGGACCACGTACTGTATGCATGCACCAAATGTTGTGCCAATCCATACTATAGTTTTTGAAATAGTTCAAAACTGGATGAAATGTTTCAAAGTGGCTGACCAACCAACAGCCAAACATTGCTATCCTTACAGCCACGCTACTAGCATGCATAAAAATGCTCTTAAATTCATTATAACCCCCAAATTCCAGGGATTCCAAGTTTACCACATGATCTTGCAGTGAGTCTTCAATTTACAAAAGAGATTTCCCAGCATCTACAAACCTTTTGTCATACTTGCATGCCTTATTGACCCAGAACTATGTCATAACCACTATCCGAACACGGGGAAACTCTTACTTCTCCTTCCCTAAGAACCCTGGGAGCTTAACAATCATCCAACATCTGTCTGGAGCCCAGAGAAAGGCAGAGGCCCAGATGTCAGAGAGATTGGTCTTATGGGAGTAGGCTTCTTGGCCCCTTCACTGGGCAGCCCAGTTAGTGAACTAGGATTACAGTTACGACATATCCTGGAGCCAAACATAGCCGGACTCTATCCTCAGCTTTAGAGATTGTAACTGTAAGAAGAAAGAAAACTCTGCTGGGATCAAAAAAAGAAAGATATACATAGATAGACGTGTGTTTTTTAACAGGTCAGTGTGCTAAATCCAAATGTTTTCCCCCATTTACTAATAATGTTCTGTTCAGCGATGACAGCACTAGAACAATGACATAAAAAGACAAATTAACAAGGTGTTCCAGATACAGAACAGTCAGGGTGAGCAATAATGAGCCTGATTTATGATGTCTGCACAGACAAATATTTATCACTTGTCTTCCAAATATTGCTTTTGGCCTGTTGCCTCGTTGCTACCAATTCCAATAATTCTAAAATCCTCTTTTAATGTAAGTATGTGTGTGTTTCAGTCTGGCATTTTTATCTCTCTGTGTCCGTATATTTCTTTTTTTTCTTGTTATCTTCCGCTAATGTGTCTTCCTGGGTGGGTGGCAGAGCTCGTTCCAGGCAGCTGGATTGTCCTCTATTAGTGCTGCTTCTGTTTCGCGGGCGTAATCCTCTCCACTGGAGCCTCGCCTCACTCCTAATCTGAGGCACAATCTCTCCTGCAGATGGTTCTCTCCTTAAGCACCGCAAAAGAAGTGAGCTCATCCCTATCTCTCCTGTTATCCCCCTGTTATCTCTCAATTCTCTCATCCCTTTCTCCCGACATTACTGCCTCATTTCTCATCCTCAACACTTGATTTTCCGCAGAACCATAAACCGTGGAGCACATTCAAGTGTGCCATCCAAACGGTGTGACTGGGTCAGCCTTGCTTCCTGGATTTCTTCAAACCAACACATACTGCAACCAAGTCTTTAGCAACCTAAATAAAAACTGTTAAAGAAAAAATATGGCTTGTTACAACACATTTCTCATTTTTCCTACATTTTTCCAGCATTTCTAATGATTATGAATGAGGCCTACATTGCCCAGATCTGGCCCACACCAGACACATTCATCAGTCCCATATCCTCGCGTGGAATGAGGGCACTCCTGTTTGCCATATCTGAGCCACAAGCAGTTTGTTTCTATTCTTGTGCACTGTTTCTGGTTTATTTAGTTCCCCTTGGCTGTCATGTGGCCATGCTATGACCTGTTTGTGGCTCAGATCTGGCCAACAGGAGCGGACCGCCCTAGTGCCATCATTTCATGCAATATCTGGGATGCAAGAAACATCCCAGATATATCTTTCCTTTTTAATTTCTTAGTAGTCATTGTTCTTGTTGTTATTCAAGTCACCGTTCCTACAATCACTGTCAGCAGTGGCTGCTTGTCCATTTATCAGTTTTTATGCCTGTTTCCAGGGTGTTGTATCATGTGCTTTATTCCTCAAAAGCCTAACCATGGACAAGGACTGCAAATATGGCTACAAGTCCTATCACTGCATCTGTCACATTTAAATTAGATGTAACAATGCCTACATGTTTTGTCCCTCTCAAACAAACTGCTAAATTAATAATGACTTTCTTTAGGGAAACATCCCAGCAATCAACTCATGAGTGCAATGTTGTTATTACTGAGAATAACGAAAGTAAGACCCAGGACATATTAAACTGGACTTTCTATTTGATATCTAAATATTAAATATATAAAAATATATTTATAGTGAGGAAAAGCTGTCGTCTTCTGAACAATGACCAACAACACTGGATCTGGTGATGAGTTAAACTTTTGTGTACCGTTGCGTATTCTGTATTTAAGGCACAAAATGTGATTTAGACTCTTTTTATTTAAAAGCCTAAAAGCTCATATCAGAGGTTCTGCATGCTTTTCCAGATTTATTGTAAATTACGTATGTTTTTACGTCATTATTAAATTTATGCTGCTGTGTTTTCAAAATGTTAAAATACTTTCTGCTTTTCAAGAGACAGTTTTTGGTTTCCATTTACTTTCTTACAATATGAAACCCAATAAGCAGACTCTTAAAAACATGCTTAAAGGTGCACTATGTAGTTTCGGGAAAGACATTTTAATCCGAAGAGAAAGATCTTCATTGACTGATTTTGTTATGCCTAAACAAATTGAATAAACAATCTTCCTTCATTTGCATGACTGAATAAACAAACAAAACACAATTTCATACTGTTTTACTTTGTATATATGTGGCGGACCCTGCCACCTTTCTAGCTTCAGTGTTTTGGGGACCTTATTTTCCAGCTTGTTTATTCAGTTATGGGGAAAAAAAAATATTTCCGACTTTGTATCATTACCTCAGATGTTACATTTCTGAGTTTGAATCACAAACTACATAGTACCCCTTTAAGTTTTCTTATCGGTACTGTCACAGTTGCATTATTGTGGTGAGCTAATGCAGACTTGATGTTGACTGTGATGGATTACACAACCCCAACAGGTTCTATGAGTCCACTAATTGATTTTCTTGCTGCACCGAATAGATTGGAAGACAATGGCTGCTTGCAATGGGAAAAAACACATCATAAAAATAGAGGAAAACATTTTTAATTTGTCAGAAAAGAAGTAAAAACGTATTTGTATGCTGCGTGCTCTTCTAAATCCATTGCATATGTATTTCAACAAAATACATTAGACAGACTTTGGATCATATCCTACATTTTTAATTCACACTTGATGTTTTACCAAACTTTACCAAAAGCCCTCTCCCTGGAGGACTTTCACCTTTTCCTCCACTCCTCCTCCAACAGCTACACTAATAGTCCACTTCTGATAGGTAGTTTTCTCTAAATGCTGTGCCAGGAAGGGCAAAGCAAAGAAAGGGATAAATCATGAGGGGCGATGGACAATAATCTGAGGCCGGTTTCTATGGCGACGGGGAAATGAGAGCCAGGTATACAATGTGAGCAGTAAGCCACGAGGCCCGGTGCGGTGATCAGGTGCTGTCAGGGAACCAGGGAGCGGGAAGTAAAAGCTTTGGGTGTTGGGAAATGGATTGCGGGGCGAGATTCACTGCAGAGGGAGAAGCCCGAGGAGAGACCAACGAGGGGGGAGGGAGGAGAGTGGGGGGAGTGGAGATGAGAGTTGCGGCACATTTTTCACAGCAGACAAAAACATTTGCTGGGATATCAATTTGGAGCTGTGAAGCAGTCTTCCCCTCCTGCCCCATCATCCATCATCTTTCCGTGCTAACCACCACTCGGGCACTTCACACCCCCCCTTACTCTATCCTCCACCACCCACACACATGCACACCCTTACCTTCTGTTTTCCTCCCACACTCATGGCCGGGAACACATGAGCACTTTCTGCGACCTCTTGCAATCACACAAAATATGCACAAACACACCGGATGCAATGCCTATCTCAAACGGGACAGGAAAGCGTGACCCGTGGATGTGTGGGAAGAAAATGCAAAGCAGGGCTGTAACGCAGCACCGCGCGTGGTTCGGGGTTGAGAAGGCGGGGCTGAGCGGTTGCCACAGCGGCCGTCTCCCCTAGTCTTCTCCCATTAGCGCCAGTAGGGGAGACCCCACCCTCTGGCTGCCCCCTTATTGGCACCTTTGCCTGCACCCCATCACTCATCTCCCAGCCATCATCCATCACCCATCGCGATCAATAGGAGGCCACGCATTCATCAGCCCCTGGGTGCTGATGGGAAAGAGGAGGGTCGGCTGGGGGAGAGACGGAGCGAGGGATCACGTGGCGCAGAGAGGGAGCAGGAAAAGAGACGAAGAATATTTGAAAGTGAGAGAAACTGAGCGAAAAAGGAGAAATGAAGGAGGAGGAGTCATGTAGGGAAAAATGTGAGAACGAGAGAAGCAAAAGACGTCGGCGCACATTTTAATTTCCCTCTCGCCAACAGGGGAAATTAATATGTTTTAAGGCGTAGGACATAAAAATGTATAGAGGTACATTAAAGTGTAAAAAGAAAGAATTATAGGATTCCTGCTGAACGATGAACGCCATTACCGTAGCAATGAGCAGAGGAGGCTTGTCCAATTTGCCACAGTCACATTCTGAGGTGTCAGCGTTGAAGCCATCATGATGATAAGTGGCGATTCTGTGCATCGCCTCGATACGTGAAGAGTGGCGTAAAAAAAGAGAAGGTTCCTTAAGAGCAAAGAGAGAAATGTAACTGAAAGGAGGTTTAATGTGCACGATTATGCACACAAGCATACAAACATGCACACGCAGATATAGGGAGCGTAATGGTGCAATGTCCCTGTCAGTCATTCAGCGGTTGTCAGTTTCCGGCAAGGCTCTGCACTTTGCGCTGACAGCCCATAAGTTGTGCCGACACACACACACACACACACACGCTGGCTCAGGCCTTTCCCCTCCTGCCTGAAGGTGGACCGGAATAGATCGCACTTTAAGATGATGGATGCGCCCTCTGCCCAGAAAGGTTAGGGACAGGGCGATAAGTTACTGAGCACCACGTTCAGGGCGAGTCGTAGAGGTGGCCAACAAATACACAGTAATTGAGATTGCTTGACAGCTTGGACATGAACCTCTGTGGCGGCTGGATCGCACCAATGACGTCGTTTGGTGGGAAATGTATGAAAAAGGTGCAACATTGCATTTCTAAAATGGCTGCGTGTATTCATTTATGACAAGATGTATGTGCTTTCTCAGCTAGCTATTTGCCAATATTAAATCTCTTTTAGGATTTCTTCTCCAGCAAATTCTTTCATTTGCTCAATCAAAAAAGAAAAAATATCAAGCCAGACCACAGACTCTAGAAACTGGACCCTTCAAAGCCAGGTGAGAGTGTGTTTATTCCAACAACCACCCACTCGGCCTCATTCAGGCAGAGGAAGGGGGGGCAAAGAGAGCCGTGGGTTGGGTGACATGTCCAGAAGCCACACCACAACCACCTACCACCTGAAGTCACCCAGTCCCCAGGTCCCCCCTCTGAGTCTGTGTGTCAGATGTCGCTCTCAGGTTTCGAACCCCAAGTCTCCATCTACCGGATGCTCTCATTGGATTATTCAGGAGAGGCTAAACGGTCTTTGTAGAGAGCAGACTGGGACAAAACCCCACCTGGGCAGGATAAGCCACCACAAGCGAGTCTGCTCTTGTAGCATGAAAATGTTTTCACGAGCTTGGAATTGTGGAGGAACTAAATCTTATAATAGGAAATGCTGATTGAATGAATCCTTTATCATAGAAAAAAGTAAGAGCTCTTACCCAGAACTATTAAATAAATACTTGTTTTTCTATGGAGTGTATTAGTATATCAGTATTAGTGTTTGTGTTCAGTTTTGCCTCTGACCAAAGTCAGCACTCACCAGAGACGCCGGGTCTTTCGCATTGTCTTTTCTTTTTCGATAACGTTAGTGTACATCACCGATGATGTCGTCACCTCCGCAGCTTGTTGCTGCAGGCAGGTTGAGGACCGAGAGTGAAGATAAATCCACTTTTTAATCCTATGGGTTTAAACAGAAATAAATCGGAGCTTTCATCACAAACATGGCCGAGAAAGGTGAAGATCGGCGGCTGGAAGTAGCTGAGGTGCAGCTAGCTGTCAGGCAAAGCAGCCACGCCCTTAATATGCATAACTTTAAGCCTTAATGTAATTAAAACAACCCCTGTACAGTTTTTTTATGAATAGGAAAATAGAATAGGGTAATAGGTAACCTATTACTTTCACATAAAAGTAACTAGTAATATAGGTGACACATTAGCCAACATTTTGGAATAAACTCTGCCAACAGCCAAGGGATACAACCGAGTCTCCTCATGCTGTTACTATAAGCTAGTTTCTATCACCGGCTGGCTTCTTATTGTGAGATAAATATATATGACGCATCAAAATCCAAAAAGACACAGTAAACTATTGATTCCCTGATGGGATATTGTGAACACGTGTTGACATCTGCAGGAGAAGAGCTAGTTAGCTGTTACCCGTTAGCAGTCGGTGGGCAGCAGAGTCATGCGGTGTGTTCGGCTAACGGAGCCAACCGCTAACGGAGCTTAAAGACGCAACGTTAACGTAGCTAACTGCAAAACACAGCGGGTGGCAGTTCTACTGAGGATAATAAAGTGAAGACACAACATTTTGATTTTGGCACAGTTAACATTCGTATGAGTTAAAATTGTTTTTCAGTACGGTGGGGAAAAAGTTAGTCTGGAGCCGAGGCATTAGCATAACTCAGAATGATAACTGGTTTCCTAAACATGCTACCTAAAGTCAATTGACAAGTAAAGACGAAATTAACACCACATACATTTATAAGTGAGGTCGAATTTCACAGATATGAAGCGGAAACACATGCGCTAAAAGCTTAAGCTAACAGACGCGGGAAAACAACTGCAGGAAAGAACAGGAAGCGAGCGTGAACGCACATAAACACAAAGTTTGACGTTACCCTGTTTCTTCCTCTTTCTCCTCCTCTTTCCCCCGCTGATGTGACCTCTAACACCTTACAGGCTATGTGCTGCTCTTTCTTGAATATTTCATCAGGAGCCCATCCATTGTCCTCAGCACACACACACATACACGACACAGCACAAACAAAACATGCGTGCACGCGTAGAGGCAGGTACTTGTGTGTGTGCGTGCATGTGTGTCTCTGCGTGTGTTCCCGTGTAAAGGGAGACCAGGTGCAGATAATAGACGTCTGTGTTTAATATTGGAGGAGTTTGAGGTAACCGCAAACCTGGGGTCACCGTGTGTGAAGCTGGACACCTGATCTGCAGCGCCGCTGAACACAGCTATTGTAAAAAAAAAAAAAAAGGGCAGGCGGAGGAGTGATATCTTTAACCTGATTTTTGTTTTATTTGCCTCGCTTGTTTATCCAGTGTATGTGTGTTAGAGGGTTAAGAAGATGTAAATGTATTGCTATTCTGCTGCTTTTCCTCTTCGTGTGATATATTTGCATGTGAAACAGCAAAAATGAGATATATGCTAAGGCGGAAAATGCTAATAAATACTGTATCTCTCTTCCAATAAAATTCAGGGCTGTTAAAGAGTTTCGGGAATCCCATACACACTTACTGCCACTGGTAATCTCCCGTCAGCAAGTGAAGAAATATGAGGTACAAGGGCAATCAATCAGATACTTAAAGCCCTCTGCTGACGTCTGGAGCAGAAGAGGGAGAGGGGAAATGTCGGAGGAACGCTGGACAGCAGCACAGAAAGTAAACTGTCAACGCCAGGTGGAGGACAGTCAGTCCCTCAGGATTTCACGGGCTGTTTTGGGGATTTTTGCTTGATTTCACAGCTAAAAGATTGCGATGCACGTTGCAATGTTTTTTTTCTTGCAGTTAAGCAAAAATTTTAAAAACAGTTTACAATATATTGTTTTTGTATAATCACACACACGCCCTCGCTCTCCCATTTCATCATACATCTAACTTGATATTTTGAATAAAGCTCTAACACCATGTTTTACCAACCTATTTTCTTTAACACACAGACAGACATACTACACTAACGAATCATGCATATTTTTTTGTAACTCACCTTGTTCTTTCAGGACAAGACTACTGTCTTTTGTCCACACATTTCTCCAGGTGCGGTTTGCAGTAGAAAAGTTTGTCATTCAGTCCACCACAACGTTGCAAGCAGTGCAAAGCTGTATATTTTTGCCTTGCATTTTGCCTTGAATTGCCTTGCATGGTCTTAAGCAGTCATTTTTCACGGTAAATGTGAGACGTTTGTGTCGCACACGAATGCATCTTCACAACCAGGAACAAGTAAATGAGTTTAGTTACGCGCATTTATGGCTCAACGTTTGAAACTTATGCAGGTAACAAGGAGTATTTGGATGCTAGTCCAGCTTGCACAGGCAGAGGGAGGACAAGGTTATCTGATACTTTCTCTTGCCACAACTCTGCAAATCAGATATACTTCATAAACTATATCAGATAGGTACTGCCAGTTTAATAGAAATTTGAATTTATGATGGTAAATGAATGATGATATTAAACAAATGTCAAGGACGGATCATATCACATCGAATGTTGTCCCTGAAAAAAATGCGTTGTCCCTGAAACGTATCTAGATGTGTATCGGATTGTCTTACGAGTGAGAGATGGTCATCCCTAATTATTGTGCTGAGAATCACAAAATACATACATGTGTCGTGTATTTTGTGACAATCTCACAAACTTCTGTGATACTATGTCGGATAACAATATCTCACATCAGTGTTTGCAGCATGTTGCTCGACCCCCTTGTAGACAATGATTGGTGAATGTAGATTTAACAAACTTTTTTGTTAGTATACAAAAGAACTGCAGATCATATTAAAACACTCACCAGTGCAGCAGTTCATACTTGCGCCTTCGTTACTTGGTTTCTTCCATTTCCACGACGTTCACCAACTCTTGTAGTGTTATCTTTAAAAAAAAAAAAAAATGGTGTACTCTTGGCTCTTCAGATAGGTTTGAACTAACCCAGGCCACTTAATTCACCCACTGACTCAATTCTTTTGTCAAGCTGGTGAAGGCCAATTAAAATAAGAACCTTAAATAAACATTATATTACATCATTTATTAAATATTCACCTTCCTTATTTAGACATGGACTTAACTGCACCACATACTGACTTTAACAGAAGCCATATATTCTGGGACAAAGAAGGAAGACACTTGCAAACAAGTGTACTACTGTGTCCCACTCCTTTCATGACTGTGTTGGAGGCAATGATGTAATGAGCTGAGGTCACCTGCCTTCCTGACCCGTAACCTTTCGACCCCTGACATCATGTCGCTGGGAGCTGCGTGTGCGGAGGTATGTCTTTCTGGTGGCTCAGGCGGATCCGGATTTGGCAGGTTAAAGGAAGAGTGGTATCCGAGCTGGGGTACTTTTGTACTTGCTGTATCATTAATGGGGCAGCGATAAAGATACGCAGATCTCCTGGCACTTTGCTACAGATTAGGAGACAGGCTTCGAAAACTGATGCGTTTATCTTGCGTTTTTGATCTAGGCCACGTTTTGGTTCAAACCACATGTAGGTCTGGCTTTTTTAAAATTGATGGCCGTAATTGATACAATAGTGAAAAGATGTCTCGGGACTAAAGTGATATGTTGTCGAGAAAAAGTCAAGAGAAATATGTTTTAAGTTGTATTTTTTACGTTCCACTTAGTCTGGTTTGTAAAAATCCAATATGAACACACTTCACATGTCAGACCTCATGCATGCGTATTTTACCACTGCGAAGTAATTTGCAGCATAAATCTTCTTGCATTAAAAATGTTCTCTTGAGCTGGTCAAGAGGGTTGACGGGGCAGTGCAGTCCTGGCGTAAATCAGCATAAGTGATCGGATGGATTTTTCTGTGTTAATGTAACGTAGCTTTGGCATGCACAATAACTCAGGCGAGGGGAGGGAGGGCGAGCGTGTCCGGCGTCCAGCCCTCTATTTGCCAAACCAATGCGGTCGGGTCATCAAACCGACAATGTGATTGACCCATCAATTGACCCCTGCTGACCTCTCCGGCCAATCAGGCTAATGGTGGCCAGTGGTTCGAGCTTTACCTCACTAGTATCCTTTCACTTGTACTCTTGATTTGTGCATCCAAACACACACACACACACACACACACACACACACAGACTGACATCAAGTCCGATCTCACACCCTAGGTTTCTAACCCATCTCAGTTTTAACTGCCTGTATTGGCACCCTCTTCACTGAGGGACACTCGTTAGCATTGACCTTTCTCTCTCTGCATCCTTGTTAAAGGCCTCTGATCAGTTCACTTTATAATACAATAAAACAGGAGGACTTACAGCCTGTTTTGGCATCACGTCTCACTATTTGCCGTCACAGTTCTCAGTCATGTGTAAAATGTACAAAATACTCAGCTGGGACCACTTGTTCATATTAATCATAAAACTGCCGAATCACCATATTCTATCAAAACTGTCTCACGTGGATCGATATGTTTCTGCAGGCTGAATCTCCATAAATCAATTATATAGTAAAATGCTCATTCCTCTGTGTGTGTGTGTGTGTGTGTGTAGATGGGAAGTGTTGGGGGCTGTATTGATCAGATCCAGTATGTGGTAACTGTATCGTGTTTCCACTTATTTGATGTAATGGTATTGTATGGATCCTTAATTGACAAGAGGGCTTACATCAGGGGTGTTGTTTTGAACACAGGGGGTTGGACATGCAAAAAATAAGTGGTATTAAGAAAGATGTGCTGGCATCACAACGTGATATCGTACAGTAGCTAATATGTGCCAAACAGAGGAGCAAATTTTGCTTTTCCGTTGTGATTTGCAGATGAAATGTCATTTGACTTGAGAAATTAATCTCTTGCGCTCCTCAGAAAGCAAATAAGGTCAAAGTTAAATGTACAATTTGGTAATATACGTAGTTGATTGTTGAGTGTCATTAGCAACTTGTCAAACACTGATGCTTTGGGTTGGTTAGTCAGGCCGGCCATCAACCCAAAGCACCAGTGGGAATTAAACTCGACAAGTTTCCAGTTTTCAGATGCAGTTTGGTTAGGTTTAGGCAATAAAACTACCAGGTTGGAGTTAGGAAAAGATCATGGTCTGGATTAAATTCATAAATCAGGACTTTATGAGTCCCACGGGACAGGAGCAACGAAGTTGACAAGACACCCAATGCAAGCCGATGAGAACATGCACCAGGTACACAACACTCTGTGTGATGCCGCCCCCGGGTGAAATATCTAGTTTTTAGGGAGTCTCTTACCCTTTCCTCTGACGAATGTGGATCTTAGCAATTCACACAGGCAGACATTGGGAAAACATCAGGCCCTGAGTCCTGGAGCCCGAAATGTCCCTCTAACCTATAAATAATCTGCTCAGGGGGACCTTTAGAGATCATCTCCCTCTCCCTCTTTTTATAATAAAAACTCAAACAAATTGCTACCGTAAAGTCAAGAAAAGTGCTTCATGTCTTGATTAAGGTTTCGAGGGTTACTTTAAAAATGCAGTTAATAATTACCTGTTATAAAATGTTGTCAGTAACGTATCACAATAAGGAAGTAATGTGACTTGATTACTTTTGGATTACCTCAATACAAAACATAATGCAAATAAAGACAAGAGAAAAGAAATATCAATGAAGGGTTGTTACGTGTGCACATGTGCATGGTTACAGACTACTATATCATTCTTTATTTTAAAATTGTAATCCCGTCAGTAATCCCCTCTTTTAGTGAATGTATCTGTAATCTAATTACATCTTTTTGTCTGTATCCACCAAGAACAGTAAAAGATTTGATAAAAGTAATGACAGAGTCGATTGTGTTTGGTCAAAAACAAACTGGGAGGTACTTGTGCCACACTCTGGTCTGTCATAATTAATGTTAATCTAGAAACCTTGCTGAACTTCAGAAAAGCTTCACCTGTTTTTTTTACTGTACTGAGAGAGCAAAGTTCATGCTGCCAGTTGTAGAGTAACCCCATCTCAGCCCCCCTTCTCTGCAACAATCAATTCTCTCTCTCTCTTACACTCTCTCTAATATCAACTAAAATAAATTGCACATCTTTTCCAAACAGAGCAATTTCTCCGCCATCTGTTCGCCGACGTAAATCAGGGCTTGTTGATGTAAACCTCCTCCTTCCTCAAACTCCCCCCAGTGAGGACTGAATCAGGCCTAATCCCCCAGTCTCCCCTGCGCTCTAAATCATCCCTGCATATTAATGGCTCTATGTAGATAGAAATGGGACTATATGCAAAATATGCAAACACAGAACCCAGGCCTTGGTCTTATCGAGGCTTATGATGAGCAAGATGAGAAAATTTGGCGGTAAACTATTTGTTTTCTTATTTGTTAAAAGATGCATGTAACTTTTAATACAGTTTTCCCCTTTACTGTAGTTCTTAGAATGATAACTATGTCCTGTCATGTGCTAAAAATGAAAAGTTGAGAGAGGACGATACATCAAATGATCTGCTGATGATCTTCATGCACACTCACATGCACACACAGTCACAAAGCATGATTTCTTTGGGCCAATGCAACTAAGATACAGAAATGCCACATCCTCCTCCTTTACACTAGCCTCGCCACCCCTGCCGTGTCAGTGTGCTCCCATAGGTCCCAGTCCACCCCAAACAACCCCTCCTCCATTTCTAGGTCCAAGCTTCAAACCCTGTCACCCACCCATACAGATGTTTCCACATCAGTGGATAATCCAGCCTAGCCCCCTTATGCCAAGGATTAACACTAGCCAGGCCCAATCCAGCCACATGTGGCTGGGGACGGAAGGGTGACAAGAAAGGCAGAGACAGACCAAAAAAAAGGAAACATCTGCATCAATGACACCTTTGAACTGTTTTCTGTTTTCTTTAAGAATTTGATATTAATAGGTAAAGTTTGCCAGCAAGAATTGCATTATTGAAATGTTGGGAAACACTTAAAAAAAGTTTATAATATAATTTATATATATATTATAATAATACAGAAACTACTGCTGACATCTGAACTTATTTCAACTCAGACCAAGCTGTTCAAAGTTGAGGAGATTTGTGCAAAACAACCAAAACTTGGAGATACAGTAGTTCAAAGTAACATCTGGCCAGATGAATACTCGGGATCTTTGGTGCAACAGGAGCAGGTTTTAATGACAACAGATGGCTTGACAGGATTATGAAACACACACAGATGTGTGCACTTAACAGACACACATGCACAAGAGATAAAAAAAAAAAAAAAAAGAGAAAACACTGAGGAGATTAAAAGTGTTTGAACAGGCTCGGGGCTATTTCCTTAATAATTCAACTTTATATAGCAAAGAAAGTTGGAAGCGCTGGCTGCCTGCATCATGTTTTATTTTAATTAGTTTAATTGGGTAATTAATTTGCTCTGCCAGGCTTGGCATCCTCTGCACACCTAACTGCCCTGGAAGTGGATCAGTATTGGGACCTTTCCTCATTATTTCATTTTATTTATTTGACTTTTTAAAAAAGTTTTTCATGAATAATTTGATTCCTCAACAGAAAATCATGCTCAGCAGGAGGGACAGATTGGCAACCACATGCATTCAGTTCCTTAAAAACAGACAAAATCGGACAGAAACCCCTATTACTAAAGTGGAAGTAGCACAGCAGCAGATAAAACTGGAAAAGAACGGCATATATTTTAAAAATAAGTGGTCAAAGTTTGGTCTGACAGTCCTAATGGATCTCTCTATAGGAGATCTATCGAGTTGCTCCATAACGCGGCACGGCGCAAACATGCCTTTGATTAAACTTTCACTAATTAAAGTCTCCCTCGTCTTATTAGCCCGACTAATTGATTTCATTTGTCTTAGCTCAACTATTGGCTGTGACCTCTACTTAGTTAATGAATTAATTGATTTAGGCCAAGTGTATCTGGAGGAGTCAAAGAGGATTTTGACATGTTGCCCCTTTAATCTTGCTTACTCTAGACACTCTTTGGGTCATGATGGCGATGTATTGGCAAACGTTTGAAGGGGTGAAGGGTGGATGGCTGTTGATTGCACTCTCCACTCCACAAGGCTGCGAGCGCAGAGTAGTTTTGGCCTCCTGCAGTTTGTCAGAGAATGAAGAAGTAGCCTTGGCAATGACACTTTTAAAGCACCATTCTTCAGTTATTTTCAAACTCGGGAAAGAAACTTCAACCTCCACAGAATCCACTTTCCCCTGACCCAGAAGATGAGGCACTAGTCCAAAGGTCTTCATGTTTTGGAAGAGAAAAATATGAGTTGATAATATTGCCATAATGCATGATTAGAATCAGTATACATCCTTTACAAGAGCACTTGAATGCCTGAATCAGTAGCATCCACTTTATTGACATCGTTTTTCTTGATAATGGTACGAGACAGAGGAGCTTCCTCAGCTTGGATGCAGTTATTAAGCAGATGTAGGGGAAAGGCAGCATCTAAACTTGGCACTATTTAGGCATTTGCAGCTGTAATGGTGCTGTATGTGTCCATTTATCAAAGATAATGCAGGAGCTGGATTTTGTTCAAACACGGCTTTATAAGAAGGAGGAGAGAGAGCCCGGTGCCGTGCCCTTGAATGTGGCGTTCCTCACAAGAAGTGGATTGGAAAAGCACTGTTGACATGCGGTGAAACCTGAACAAACAGCTCCCTCCAGTGGTGGGGAACCAAAATGTTTTCCCTTGTGTGCTCATCTTCCAGGCCGACATCCAGTGAGGATTTGTTCATCCAGCTGTTTCTCATGAATACATGAAAATACAAGAGAATGTTTTAGATAATACAAACAAATGCGAATAAAGAAATCATTTCTTGAATTCAAAAGCCTTGTAAATAGGCAAGCTCTTGTAATTAAGACTCATTAAAAAGAAACAGCTGATCTGCGTTTGGCTAAAGAGGTTAAAGAAGTGTACTCATCGATTTTGACAAGATTTTATTAGTATATGCTTAAATATATTCAAATGAAATACACGTTTCGACTTTTCCTCTGACCTCTAAGTTTCTGTTTTCCGAGATTTCTCCTCAACTCATAAAATAATCATTATTAGTATATTTTAAATTTTAATTGAACATAAATATAACTCATTCTGTGTAGATCATTCTGATGCCTTGTCCTTTATCTATGATCTACCTGTGTCCTCTCCTCCCGTGCCAACATCATTCATCCCTGAGAAAGGAAGCTAGCTCTTCACAACCTGACAAGCAAGGATAACCTTCAAGGTATTTTTTTTTTCTCTAAATGGCCACCATTAATCTTCTAACCAGGAAAAAGTGCAACCCGTTATAAGAACACCTCTGGAGGGAGTTACAGAGGAAGATCGGCAGAAAAGTTTATTGGCAAATAGAAATGCAACCGCTTGCACAGATGGTTCTGGTCCCAAAGTGGTCCAGAGGTTTAGAAATTCAATTCAGAGCAAATATGGAAAAAAGATTTCTGTTGAAAAGAAGCGTGTTAACCAAGTCAAATGTCCAAGTCTGCCAAATGTGTGTGAAACTTTGAAGTTTCTTTATGTTGGATTTTAAATTTCATGTTGTCAACCGTGTGCTTATAGTCTGGTTAGGTTTAGGCCCAAAAACCACTTGGTCAGGGTGAGGAAAAGATCAGGTTTGGGGCTAACCGGTTCTCTCGCTACAAACGTGGCTGGAAAATGTCCAAACGTCTGGTCAAAATATCCCTTTCTGTTGCCACAAACACATGTTCTGATGTCTCACTAAAAATATCCAGTGGTTTCAAGCTTATAAATGTTGAAACACAGTCTCAAACATTGGTCTCACCCAGCTGGCATACCATCCTCATGCCAGCATTTTACTCAGGCAGCCGGCCTGGGCTACAAGTCAACTATTGTTTGGCATATGATGTCCTGGTTTCTATGACTAATATCCTGATGTAACATTTGTCTTTGATATTGAAAATGAAGAGTCTTCTCTTTCATTCTCAAGCAAGACCTCAGTGCCTTGGTTTAACGTTGTTACAGTAATGCCATTGATAATCCAAAGATCAAGTTCTCCCAGGAGCAAAAAGATTATGAGCCTAGTCACCTGGATATTAATTTCATATCAGGAGGTGGAGGAGATGGTGATGGAGTTAGTTAGTCAGTATCCAGCTGTGCTTGTGGTGACCAAAACAGGTTTTTTTAAGCCAAACCATGATGAATTTTGTGCCTAAGCCTAACCGGAGTATAAGCACAACGTTGTGACAAGCGAGAAATAGAAAATTAAAGAAACATAAAGTTGCAACATGGAGAAACGGTGTTTTCAAACTTATCTGTGGTTTTGCAGAAACCCTCCCAGCTTACATTTCTTCTGGAGATTGGGCTGAGATTACATGAGCAAATGAAGGAGGGCACTGAAAGTCACTCTTCCAAGTGATGCACACACAGTGGATGCCCCTGAGCTGAGCTTTAAAAAGTCTTCAGCAGATAGCCTTCATGGGGAGAAACAAGCCAGACAAATGGATCATGTAATAATACTGTCAACAACAGGAAAAAGGATGGCAACACACGCTTTTTAACATAACTTTGATGCTGATTGAGATGACACTTCAGACACTTTGCTTTTAATGAGAACAGATGAGATATGATGAACTGATTGTGAAGCAGGATTCAATACAAAGGTATCACCCTGCACAAATGGGATTCACTCCAGACCCCTATGTCAACTTGAGGTATAAATGCACAGTGTTTTTTTGTGTTTGGTAAATGCATTTCTGCTATAGCAGCCACTCCAAGCACTTTATACACTGAGAGCAAAGGCTGCAGATCAGGATTGATACGGCGCTTTCTAACCCAAGCACCTCACGTAATTCCGTGCTCCACCATTCACACTGATGGAACGAGCCATCGGGAGCAATTTGGGGTTCTAGGGCACTTCAGAGGAGATTGGGACGGAGCCACCTACGCTCCGATGAGAGGACGAGCTGCTCTAGCTCCTGATCCCCAGCTGCCCCGTGTACAGTTTTAAAATGTCTCGCATTAAATGATACTGGACAGTTTTAAGAACACTAGAATATCCTGATAAGTGCAATAATTGTGAACTTCATGTGTCAATTTGTGAGGTATTGTAAGAGGTTTAGTTGGCGTACCCCGCCACTCGACCAATGTAAGCTTGGATCGACTCCAGCCGCCCCTGACCCTGCAAAGGATAAGTAGTTACAGATGATGGACGGATGGAGGGAGACTCAACCATCAGCTATATTTCTGCAGAAAGGTGCTTTAAGTGGTCGACAGTGGGCGCTCTCTTGTGGACAAAGAAGGTAACCTCCATTTTAATAAATGTAATTTGTATGGTCAGAGCTGACCTCAGGCTTTGGCTGCCATTCAAATGATTATGCTATGGATTTCATTACTAAACTCAATCATAACGTGAAAGCAAAGTACACAGATTCATATATTCAGCCTCAGTGACAGCTTTATGTATGTTTGATTAAATATGATAAGGTTTGTTTTTCTAATTTCGCATAATACACCTTTAAATTCCCGGTAAAGCGATCCAGCGCACTATTAACAACTGTAATAAACTCTTCTTTTAAAAAAAGCCGGTATTTATTATGATTTATTGTCACCTGCTGCCATCTGGCTTGCTGACAGATAGCTTGGATGTAATCATTCGGCCGACCCATAAATCGGCCCATTGAAGGTTACTTGATATACAGAGTGAGAGTAGAGCACGTTTGCGTGGCTCACACACTTCTGAGAATGTGCATGTGAGCGCGCTGTGCAACCTTGTGTGAGGTTTACACACACATGCATACAAATGCACACATGACCTTTACACAGTTTAGGACTTTTGATTGATTGCAGCAGAGTGTTTTTTACATTTTTGTATTGCTGGTCTACTTCTGCTTAAAGGAGCAAGAAATTCAAACTCAGAATTTAAATATTTATAGTATTAATGAGGTAATAATACAAACTCAGAATTTAAATATTTACAGTATTAATGAGGTAATAATACAAACTCAGAAATATTTATCTTTTCCATAAGTGAATAAACAAGCTGTTCTCGGGAAAATAAAGTCCCCAGAACACTGTTTGAAGCTAAGAAGGTGGCAGGGTCCGCCAAATATAAACAGTAAAACAGTATGATAGTGTGTTGTCCTTTAAGGTCAGTTTGTTTATTTATTCAGTCATGAAAATGAATGTAGATGAGTGAAGATTAAAAAAAAAATGTCATCCCCAAAACTACATACTGCACCTTTAAGTAAAAAAAATCTTGAATACTTCTTCCACAACTGGGAATTAGTCCGTGGACCAATTGGTTGTGCACTGACCTTAAATCACTCGTTTTTCAAATGCAGTTTTGAACCTAGAAGCAAATCATCTGACTTTTGTTTCCCAGTGTACCTTGGACGCTGGACAAACACACACACACACACACACACACACACATATACAATATCTAATCCCTCCACAATCTTTGTTGAACAGTAAACAGGCTATTTTAAACTGCTATCCAAAGCCAACATCGTTTCTTGGGTGACACTTCCCCTTTAACTGGGCAGCTGTCGTCACAGCAGGATGACTCGTATATTTTGCGACAGGACGTACAAGCACCGGCTCGCCGCCGTCGCTACCTCATCTCCGCTGGCGTTAAAACAGCGCATCGTGGGGCGAAAGAAACAAAACAAAATCCCGTGTGTTTATGTTGCAGCCAGCTGTTTATAATGTGATACAATGCGCCAGTCGTCTGAGAATCAAACGGCAGGTTTATTGGTGAGGAGGAAGACGTCGTAGTGCTGCATGTAAGATCACCACTGGTTCTGCACGATCACTCATTCTTAGAGCCAGAATATGCATTAAAAGGGCCTGTTTTTGGATGCTAGCTATGAGTTAGTCATTAAAACATAAAGGCAGCGTTGTGCTCAAATGAAGGCTTATATATATAGCTTTGAATATGTGTCTACACCTGTTGTTTTCAGCTGAAGAATATGTGTGCACGGGCCTGTGCTTCATGCATTAACAATGTGTGCAGGTGCATTTATGAGAATGATCAGAAAAATACACACAGTGACAGTGTGATTTCTTCACAGGACTTGGGTGCATTAGAAGGAGAAAACCTCCACAGCAGACACACACAGCACAAGCAAGCTCCATCTCATCCCTGGGCTCCTGCAAGAGCCAGTCTTTGCTCCACAACCAAATGACGTCAAGGAAGCAGATCCCACAGAGGACTCCACCTGTAACACCTGTGCACTGTGCTGGGCTCCAGTAGCCCACCCATGCCTGTGATCCCCATCCCACGGCGGGTGCGCAGCTTCCATGGCCCCCACACCACCTGCATGCACTCGGCCTGTGGGTCGACGCACGCTTCCAAGCTAGTGCGTACCAAGTACAATAACTTTGACCTCTACCTGCGCTCGCGCTGCATGTACAGCTTCCTCCGTTTCCTCCTCTACTTTGGCTGCAGCCTGCTGACCTCTCTGCTCTGGGTGGCGCTCTCTGCCCTCTTCTTCTTACAGTACGTCAGCGTGCGTGTACTCCTGCGGCTGCAGTACAAGCTGTCTGTCATCCTACTGCTGCTTGGGCACAGGCGCCTGGACTTTGGGGTGCTTAATGACCTGATCATCTACAGCATGCAGATCACCATGTTTCTGGTGGGAGGGCTCGGCTGGTGCTTCATGGTGTTTGTGGACATGTAGCTTCAGTGTGAGCAGCGTGGGAAACGTAGTGTGTGATGTGGATGCTTCACACTGTAACTTCATCCACTTCATTTGACGCCGACTCAGATTCTTATCGGGTTAGTTTCAGATATGATAGAATCCAGTAAGAATATGTGTAACATCTGTGTGTATGATCCTTTTAAAATTGCTGGTCGGTTGCAACTCAGAGAGAACCTCCCAGTTGCTAAATGTTGAAAATGATCCATGAAGTCTGAAGAGGAACATGAGAGTCAAGATCTGAGTCATCAGGAGTCCCCATTTGTAATCTGTTTTCACAAGTTTTAAAGGGCATCTTGACTAGAATCTCATTTGTTTACAATAATGGAAAATGTGTGAATGTCAAAGTTAACGTTGCATGGGAAAGTGACCTAACACATGACTGATATGCATCATGGCTGCGTGATGCAGGGCAGTCATCTGTGCCAAAATAACACGAGTTTGGCTTCATGACGCAAAAGTGCACCATGACTTCGATAATGTCGTGTATACACACAGCAACATGTAAACATACAGAGGTGAAGCTGACACACAGTAACTTATGGTGGATAAAGTGACCAAAAACAAGTTGTCAACAGTGTGTGCGTGTGTGTGTGTGTGCTTTTGTGGGGCAGAATAGGAAAAAAACAAACTGACAAACTGTAAGTGACAAACATCAACTTTTTTTGTAAAGTTATTAAATAAATTTTCTGTCGGTGAAATGTTTTCCGCGTTCAAAACGAACGGCCTGAGTGAATGTGTTCACTGTGTTGTGTAACAACCATGATGGCATGCCTCGGGCTGTGTCATAAGAGTGTGTGACAGTTCAAATTGAGAACGTCTTTGGGTCAAGTGTTCCATCAGTCGAGAGCTGCTCTGACAGACTTCTCTGTTTAGCTTCCTCCAGCACGCAAACGCCAGCCACAGCGAGACCCTGCTGTTTGTGCCAAGCATAACAATGGACATGGCTGTGTCCCAATCACCTTATATAGCCTCATGGCCACATGGCATCGGGTACGCTTACAGGACCTAACGAGGGCCACTGGTGTAACTACATTTACACAAGTACAGTAAATACAGTTCAGTAAATTTGGGGTTTGTTTTTTAATGCCACTTCCTACTTCTACTCCACTCCATTTCAGAGGGAATATTGTACTTTATAACTCACTATATTTATCTGACAGCTTTAGGTACCAATAGATTTTAATTTTTTATGCTAAAACAATTAGTCGTTTACTATTTTGATAACTCTTATTTTTCATTCACAATCGTTGGGACACAGCAAAACATAAAACGGTGTTTTAATCAGCGTTCCAACTTTTTTGGACTCAGGCTTGTTGAAATGTTTCAGCTTCTCAAATGTGAGAATTTCTTGCTTTTCCTTTCGATCATTTTCAGTAGTTTTTTTTTTTTTTTTTTTTTTTACTGTTGGTTAGACAATACAAGCATTGTGAAGGTGTCACTTTGCGCTCTGGGTAACTGTGATGACATTTCTCATTATTTACAGAATTCGTACAAACCAGCAAACCACCAAACGATCAATTAATGAAAATAATCAGCGATTAAGTCATATTGAAAATAAGAATGAGTTGCAGTGTTATACTAAATAGTTGAAAATTAGCTCCAACTCAACCATCTAAAAGGGTAAAGTCCTGCTTTTTACATTAATGCATGAGTAATAGTAATCAATTGACATAAAAGTATAACTTTTTTATATTTTTTGCATTGAGTACTTAAAACCAATCTGTACTCAAGTACAAGTACAGGTCAATAACTGTAAAACTACTGGTATTTAAATAGTACTTCAGTAAAAGTACTGCACAAAGTACTCTTCTCAAACGCTACTAAGAGTATTAGTTACTTTTTAACTGTTGATGTATTTCATTGGCCCGTTTGTAATAATGTAATGCATACTTAAGTTAAAATTACAGACTTAGAAAAATACTCAGTAGTACCCAGTAGTAGCAGTAGATGTCATTAGTTACTTTCACCCCTGCTTTTCACACTTAAGTACAGTTTTCCTGATCATACTTGCATACATTTACCTCTAAGGAACACTGTCAATGCACTTTTACATGTTACAGAGTATTTTTACAGTGTGGTAGTAGTACCGTGACTTTAGGGCTGCAACTAATGACTATTTTCTCCATTAATTAATCAGTTGTTTGGTCTATGACATATAATATTGGTGTTTCTCAAAGCCCAATTTGACGTCCTCAACTGTTTTTTTTTCTCTACAACCCAAAGATATTCAGTTTAATGTCATATGGGAGTTAAAAATAATAACAATTGCATCGAAGAAGCTGCAATCAGAGAATTTTGATTTTATTTTTCTTCTTAAAAAATTACTCAGACGGATTCATTGAATATTTAAATAGTTGGTGATTAATTTAATAGTTGACAATGATCGATTAATCGTTGCCGTTCAATTTTACTTAACTGAAGGATCTAGAGACTTCCTCCACCACTGGAGTTAAGTATTTTAACACTTGCAATTTGTAAAAATTCTACTCTAAAATGTTCAAATATTAAAAATTTCAACAGAGCATGAAGAAATAACAGTTTTGACGCTATGTCAAAGACTGACAATACGACCGCTAGCTGTGAACTGAGCGTATTAGCTAACGGCAGCTACAGTTAGCAGCCGTTAGCAGCTATGTATGGAGTTGTATGAATTCGACAGGTGGCCAGTTCTTACATATTGCACCTTTAACTTGGTATAAATGTGAGGATTTGAATCCTGCATATTTGCTGTCATGTACAAGCATCCGCTCAGACCTCCATGTTTAGCCATGCAGAAGAGGCCGGAAACTACAGGGACTCCATCTTTAGATATGGACTTTCGACACGGTGGCTGGTGGCCTGACGGAGACATGCTTGAGACTGGTGTGGCCTCAGGCAGTAAATGGATAATCGGTGGCGGGGGGGGGCAACAATAAGCTTTTGTTCTGGGGATCAACACATCATATGCCTCGCACTCTGAGCCGGGCCCAGTTACACCAGAGAACTAGAGAACATGGACTGTCTTGTGATGTCAAAATAGTGCAATGTTTAGGCTTGGTGATTAGATCATAGTGTGCCCTTTTTCATTTCTTCTTTTTGTTTTTAAAAAGCTGAAGTTGCCTGCTTAGTCTGAGTGACTTGACAGTTTTTTTCCTGTGCATTAACACTCGCACCTCTTCTGTGTTTGACTAACTTCTTCCTCTTCAGATCTTGACCACTTGAACCCTACAGTCATGAAAAACAGAAAACAGGATGATCTGGCATTATTCTGTACATACATTTTTTAAAAATTGAGCATGTGTTGAAACACTCAGAGCTTCGATTATGAAATTTGTCCTGCAGTTTTGTGAGCTGCCATTTTAATAGGCTACACTTTCAGTTTTACTAGTTTAGCTGAACAAATGAGCCACAATGAAACATCTCTAATTCCCTCGTAAACATTAATGAGAATGTAAATGCATTCATGGCAGAAACCTAGGTACAATGAGATCATTATAAACTCACCACTGAGCACCACAGACACATGATAGTCCCTATAGGAATATCACAGTGGTGCCATATACTTTAAATAGCAAGAGGTACAATAAGAGCACTGTAAACTCTATTAAATGCCATCAACTCCCCGTAAGCATATAGAGAAATATAACAGGACTAATACAGTGGTGTCTCATTATGGTACACATAAATACACCTTATAAGGAAACTGGGTATCACATGGGTAAGACATATAAGAGAAAATAAGAAATAACATAATGAAAGAAGTAAAGACATTTCAGTGCCATCATGAAGTGAGGAGATAAGCAATGTCAGACGTAATAGTAATTAATAGTGGAGCACATTGGGATATGGATCATGTGGATAAACTTGAACAAACCCTATGATATCAGGGACTGATCTCCCACAGCCAGCTCAGGGCCGCCCGCAATAATTTTGTCAATTAGTATGGCTTATTGACTACAGCAGCCTTGTAGCTGAGATAGAGTCTGGTTTTGTTGTTGCAAAGTAAAAGTGCATTGAAAGTGTTCCTTAGAGGGAAACGTCAGTATAATCATGAGAGCTGTACTTCTAAAGCAAAGGCGAAAGTAACTATCTCCTACAACTACTGTGTACTTGTACTTTTATATTTTTCCAAGTCTGTAATTTTACCCGTACTTAAGTTTCCATTACACCGTGTAATCTACTTTTAAAATCATGACTGAGTGCTGAGTACAATTTGAATTTCTTCTTAAAAACTGCATAGTGCGACTTTAATAGTGTGGTAATCCAGCTAGCGGCAGTATTGGCAGTCTTTGAGATAATGTCAAAACTTTTAATTCTTCATGTTCTGTTGCAAATTTAAATTATTTGAACATTTCAAACTAGAATTCTTACAAATTGCAAGTGTTAAAATACTTCACTTCAGTGCCTTTACTTTGCATTTTACTCCTAGATGACAGTAAACTGAAAATCTTTGGGTTGTAGAGAAAGGGTTAGAAAACTGTTGAAGATGTCATCTTGGGCTTTCCATAGACCAAACAACTGATATATTAATCGAGAAAATAGTCATTAATTGCAGCCCTAAATTAAAAGTACTTCTAACACACTGTAAAAAAACATTGAAAGTGTTCCTCAATAGTAAAAGTACGTAAGTATAACCATGAAAACTGTACTTAAGTGTGAAAAGCAGGGGTGAAAGTAACAAATGACATCTACTCAAATTACTGACATTAAGTCGTTTATTTTTGAGTATTTTTCCAGGTCTGTTATTTTACTCGTATTTAATTATGACTACGAGGAACTTTCAGTTTTTGTTGATTCTAGCGGGCCCTGTTGACAAAAGCGGTACGACACCAGCGCCTGCTGTTGTAAAGATCTTTGCTAGCGCGTGCCGGCGGCGCGTGCATTTGTGTATGAAGCGACTGACAGAGATACCACAGGATGGATCGCAATGAGGTAATGTATTAATATGGGATTGTATATGTGATATATGTGATGGGACCCAAGCACATGCATTTATAATAACTATATAAAAATAACAGTCTTTTCGCAGATGGTTGCTGTTACAGGTCATTTATAATCATCAGAGGAATCACGAGACTTAAAAGTTCATCGTAGTCACTTTAAGTGTGAAAAAAGCAGGGGTGAAAGTAACTAACTCAAATTACTATTTTTCCAAGTCTGTAAGTTTACTCCTACTTAAGTGTGCATTACACCTTGTAACCTACTCAGTTACTTTTAAAATCATGTTTGAGTACAAGTTGAATTTCTTCTCAAAAACCACACAGTGCCCCTTTAAAAGTGTGGTAGCACAGCCTCTATATGAAACAGGATAAAGGTAAATATTTTAAACATAAAGTTGCATCTTATGAAGACTGAAGGTTAAAGTTGACACCCTGCTGCTCTGTGAAGTACAATAGACCCTGTAGCAGTGATTTACTGAGCTGTGCCTGTGTGTATTGAAAGCCTGCAGTAAAGAAAAGTTGACTTGAGGTCACACCGCCAGCAGTTGGCGCTTATAATTTAGCAGAACTAGCACACATGCGCATCATCATGTAGCCTGAGCTGTCATCACGTAAAGGACACGTGAGGTAACCACACATGTAAATTTCATTTGGGGCGCACGACAAACCACTCCGGTCTCACTTGTTCTTCCAAAATGTGTCCTCATATGTTCCCCTCCATATGACCATCGCACATCACATACGTTGTGTTGTTTTTTTTTTGTTTTTTTCAAAGCAGCCTGGTGAGGGTTTTTGTTTCAACCTACAGCAGTCTGCACCTTTAAGCCCCGCAGAGTGCAGCGAGTTCATGTGTCCGTAAAGGCGGCACGATATGACCGAGCGCGGCTGCTGACCCGACTACAGTAGGGACAGTGTATACCTACAGTAAACCTGGCGAGAAGGAGGAAAAAAAAATGTCTGTGTCTTTAAAAAGCAACTCTTTAGCGAGTGGTGCATGATGTCAGGCTGCTGCTGCTGCTGCCGCTGCTGCTCGCAAGTCCGTACAGCGTTCATGTGAGCGGCGTTCACTTCCTGCAAAGAGGGACGGAGAAGAGAAAGAGAGTGTGGGATAGAGAGATGGGGGACGAGCGGCCAAGATAGGACTAGAGAGTGATAGAGTGAGCCAGCGGACGAGAGGGAAACCGGGGCCTGCTTTTCTTTTCTTTTTTTTTTTGTCTGTGTGTGTGTTTAAAAAAAAAAACACCCCGCAAACTTTATAGGTTATCCGGAGGAAGAAAGCGTGCCACATCTGCGCCGGCGGACAGCCGCAGTTTTATGGGAGCATAGCGACATATCGGGTAAGTATATCCCCCCTTTCTCTTTTCTGCCTTCATGTTTACAGTGCCTGATTTGTATGACGCATAGGATTTTTTCTTCTTACCATGCATTACTGTCTCGCTTCTCCTTCTTTAAAAAAAATCAGCTGCATTTTCACCCCCGGACAATGTGCTGACACGAGCAGCGCAGGAGTTTCTTTGGGGTTTTTTTAATTTCTTTTTTTCTTGTACTACATAAACTTTCATGAAGTAATGGCACCAAATGTTGAAGGTTTTTCGCCGCCGGAGGATGGTGGGTGATTCCCCCCGCAGAAAGTGCACCGTACTGTACCACGCGCCACCAGAAGAATTTAATCACATCTGATGACATTTTGTAGTTTTTTAATCACCTCCCCCCCTCAAAAATTTGTAGGCTAATTTATTTATTTATTTATTTATTTCTTGCCCAGCACTTTTTAAACCGCAGGGGGAAAGTGTTGTAATGTACTTTCTACTGTATGAGTGGAGAAAGTGGCTCGATATTATCGGTCTTGCGTCAAGATAGTCTAAAATAATATAATAATAATAATGATCTCCATCCATAATGCATCCACTGTTTGTGCTATATGTTGCACATGAGATATTTAACGTAAATCAGGTGAAGCTGTTTCTCAAATGATGTCTTTTGACACTAAACCTTCTATAATATTCAGCATAATTTGCATTGTAACGTGATATTAAGGCTCTAAAATGCTCCATCTGTGAGGAAACCAAAGTGGATTCATCATGCAAAATAAGTGAAGTAAAGTCAGCGAGCGTTGAGTGAAATGAGGTTAAAAATAAATTTAATTTACACACTGCTTCACTGCTGCCTGATGTAATGTCAGTTGTGGCCCTGTTTACCTCACCTGAACCCTGCAGGAGCCATTTGACTGTACATACAACCCCCCCCCCCCTTCTCCTGTGTGTACATGGTTGCAGTGTGTGGCTAGCCGGTGTGTAGCTTGTGGCAATTTTCTTCATTTCCTGTCACTTTCCTTCCCTCTCTCACATACTCTTCTTCTTACTGTCTAGTCCGTCGTCAAGCCAAGCTGTGTGTGTGTGTGTTTTTTTTTTTTTTCTCTCTCAAGATGACTGTGGCAAAAAAAATCCCACTTATAGTGTATACCGTATTTCATCATCTTTGTCATGTGGTAAACAACCCTGGCAAATGTAGCAGGTGTCAGAGGCTAAAGCGACGGCTTAACGCTTACGGTCATATGAATCATTTAAGTAGTGTGTTTAAAAGTACATCTCTTGGTGTTTAAAGCATTTTAAAGCCCCTCTGTTTCTCCTTCTCTGGTGTAAAAACTATCATGAGAGGATAAGAAGACGTGTTGTACTTCCCTTTTGAATAGCAGAGCTGGTATGTATCCATACCTGCCAGTCCTTAGGCAAGACAAAGACAGGTTTTATCAGGGCAGTTATGATATTCCTCCCCTCCCCAATACGTGGAAATCAGTTCGGGGTAATGCGACCGTGTACTGCCAAGTTTCTATCTTCAGACTTTAACACAACATACATGGAAAATGTAGGACTTTTTTTTCTCTTTCTCTCTAAACGGAGGCCTTCCAACACCACTCGTCTTTGACTTGGACGTCTGCCAAAGGGTTGTGATGGCTCTCAACAGCTGTATTTGTCTGTGTGTGCGTGTTTGCGTGTGTCGGTGAGTGTGTTTGTGAGTGTGTGTGTGTGTGTGTGTGTGTATGTGTGTGTGTGTGCTCTCGCCGTGTCCCGGGATGCCCTTCCTCCATAGGCCTCACACTATACAGCATTCCACAAGGGGGCCCGGGGCTATGTGCAAGTGGGGAGTGTCAAGGAGAGAGAACGACAGCTCGGTTTCAAATGCAACTGATGCAGATACCCGACAGAAAAGGAGAGAGAATACAAAGACGGAGGGATTCTTCTTACCTCATCTCTTGTTAGACTTGATGGTTTTCTCAACACATAGAAAGATACACTATTTAAAAGAAAAAGTAGCGTCGGTTACAACCTCTAATAAATTCCTCCAGAGCTTTGGAAGAATAACAAAGTAGAAGTGGAAAAGTGCATATGCTACTGATATTAAAAACATTTGTTCCTTTGCTTTATTAAAAAGACATTTATTCATCCAAACTGCGTTTAATACCTGGAGACTTGTTTTTGTCCCTGCTTCATTTGCTTTGTGTGTGTGTGTGTGTGTGGCCTCAAGCTTGGTACACTTTTCTTTGTACTGTATATGCGTGTATACTCAAGTGGGGAGTGTGTTTACGTGTGTATGATTTTCCTTTCCTGAGACAGTAATGAGTCACCGCTGATGGTATGCGATACAGGGCACCAGTCATACATCATATTCTCATACATTAATCTTGTGTTTTCCTCGTAGCGCTGCGCCTGTTCTAGTTAAACCCTGATGGATAAGAAGAAGCTGCTGCTCCCTGTGTGTTCGGGCTTGTTGGTTGTTGTTAATGAAACTGAAATACAAATGTTAACCGTGAAGGAAATGTCTTTCCACTGAATGAGAGATCCAGTAAAGATATCAGTGAAGAAATCACATAATTTATGTGAAGCTAATTATAATTTCATCTCCATTTTCTGGACAAATCAGTTGGTCTGTACTCCAACGCAGTAGTTTCTAATTGACTGCGTAGGTGTCAAGGTGGTTTGGTGGTGGCAAGGATTAAAATCTGCTTGTAAATTATACTTAACTATTTCCAGGTCTGTACGGAATTGGTTTGGTTTGGCCAACATGAAAAATGTTTTCCCCACATAGTTTTTCCTCTTGTCAGATTTTTCACAGAACACAAAGGTTTTTATATACGGAAGCCCATTTCTGCCAGATAGAGAAAAGAAAAGATAAAGAAAAAAAAGATATATATACAGTATATTACCTTGGGAAGTCAATATGAGCTAAAAAGTTGAATTTATGACGAAAAAGGTAAAAAATGATGAGCTAAAAAGTGGAAATTTTCAGACAGAAAGTCAACATTATGAGTAAAAATGTCAAAATTATCAGATAAAAATCATAGATTGTGACTTTTTATCCTATAATTATGACTTTAACTCATATTTAAAATTTTCCATCTCATAATTATTACATTATAGCTCATAATAATGACTTTTTACCTCATAAATATGACTTACCATGGGGACATTTTTTCACCAAGCTTAATTTTGGTGGAAATGGGCTGCCCTAGCTATGTGTATGAATTAGCCATCTGTCAAATTCCCACTTCAAACAAAGTGGTAGTCGAACATTAGGCCTACTAGAAAATTGGAAACAAGAAAATACACCGCAGTCCTTCATTCTTTCAACAAACAGCTAACTTAGCAAACATATAACACTGTCAATAATGTTTTACAGTTAGCTACCTTTGTAAGCTATTGTTAAATGGCTACCATTAGCAGCTGTGTACTTGCCAGTCGAATGGACAGTAGGGTTGCCAAGCTGATTACATTTTCCAACTAATTAATAAATTCATGTCAATGATGCTCAAAGATGCTCACTATCTGTAGGGCGCTGTACTGTATCAAGTTAATGCCAAGGCAAGCTGAACATTTCCTACTGCTGCAGCTTCACATTAAAAGTATTAACTGGCGAAACAAGAGTTACATTTTATTTTGAAGTAGGCTAGTCACAGGAAATGCAATGTGTTCAGGGAGTTTACTGCTATCGTGCATCAAAAATGCTTCTACAGAGCAAAACAACTGGTGGCGCAACCTTTCCTTCCTCTTGCGTTGGATCTAGGGCAGTCTGGACGCTACAGTGGCTCACTATCCCCTCTTGAGGTACGGAGTGGTATTACGAGACGGACAGAGACTAGCTAGTTAGCATGCTAACTTCAGTAGATATGTCTGTGATATAGATGTCTTTGACATAATGTCACAACTGTTATTTTTTTCTCGTTCTGTTGATAATTTTAGTGAATTTCTGAATGTATTGAACTAAAATGCTTACATACAGTTCCTTTAAACAATTTAAAGGAGACACTGAAAGTTAAGTAAAATAGCTTGACTCGCTTCTCAGTAGAGAAGAGACATGACTAACCATGGAGGAAGAGTGTTCACCCGACTCCATGTGTGGGTTAAAAGGTATAAATTCTCAACTCCTGAAATGCAAATGAATAGCAAACAAAGCTGGAGGCCCCAGTGACCTCGCCTTGCCCACATATTTTCCAATTAAAGCCAGAATTAAGTCTGGAGTCACATCAAATCAGATTGACTACTACATGGGTGAATTTGGCAGCACCGCTGAAAGATCAATTTACTTAGATAAACTAAATTACGTCCAAATGACTGACGTTCCACATGTCCATCTTCCACCTAACACACTAGTAGCCACCCGGTTTGAACGTTCACCACCTGACTCAATGGTAAAAATGTAACCAGAAGCGTTATATTCAGCATGACACTTAGTTTTTGGCATGAAAGGTGATTGCAACAGCCACAAAAGAGGGATGGGCAGTTCCTCAAATTCACTGCTCATTTAGTATGTAATGGTTTTTTCTCAGAATTTATTTCTAGCTTTTGTCAGTTCCTCTTACCTTAAACACACATTTAGTGACAAGATAAGACAAAGGGAAATATCTGTGGCTTTAACATAAATGCCGTATTCTTCCAGTGGTTTGTAGTCCACACGAGTATAACAATGTAGTCATGGATTTAATTTTCTGCCACTATAAAGTACGTAGGTATAAAATGTCAAGCTTTATTGTCAGTTACACAAGCACACAGGTACAGTCGGTTTATCTAGGCTGCACACTGAAATGCAGTAAAGTGAGAAAATAACGAGAGAGCAAACGAGAGAAAGAGAGGATCAGCAAAAGCCATTAGGAATCTCAAATGTAACCGATTTGGGCTGCTTTGGCTTGCTACGTGCTTTTCAGGAAGCCTTCCAAGAATTTAGACAATGAACAGTAAACATGGCATGTTCCTCAGAACAATTCCACATTAGATCTCAAAGATCACGTGTCTCTCTTTTTTTTTCTCAGAATCGACAGCCCCCACACCACAGTACATTGCAGATAACTGTAGCAGCTAAATTTCATGCTCCCTGTGTATGTACTGTACTTACACTTGACAAGGAGCTCTCACAAACTGGCAAATGTGCAGAATCTCTCTCTCTGTCTCTCTCTCTCTCTCTGTCTCTCTCTCTCTCTCTTTCTCTCTCTCTCTATCTCGCTCTGTCTCAGAGAGATTTCTGGTAAGTGACATGTTTGGCCGTTGGCATAATGCCTAGCAAGATCACATGGCATGAATGTCGTGCCTGCGTTTGTGTGTGAGTGTGTGTGTGTGTGTGTGATTGTGTATGTCTGTGCATTTGTGCTTGAGTAGAAAAAAAGAAAAGAAAGAAAGCCTGTGCACACTTGATTGTTCCAAGTATTTTCAGCATGAATAGGGGCACGTAGCCGTAGCAGTGAATTACAGAGCGCTGAGGAGTATGACGAGGATGTGTTTCTGATACAGTCATGAGATCAAATTCTCAAATTGGATGGAAAATTAGGTTTTGCACTATAATACTTCATAGTCAAAGCTATTTTGCTTGATTTGTTGCTATTTGTGTCATCGGCAGATTAAAAATTCATGAAGGTTATGTCGCCTTATAGAGGGCTTATTTCACTTGTTAATGTAACGTGAATTAGGAGCAAATACAAAAAAGCTTAAAAGATTTCTGAGTTTGTTCTTGTGTAATTGCTCTTCGTATTACCTGTCACTTGATTCGCAGTTCTGGGAACCTCAGTTTACAGTACGTCAGGGCTCATGACCATTAAGTCACCGCTATTCATGTAAATATTTTTTATGTTTTAATCGCCCCTATCTTTGCCGAGGCTTCACTGTAACTGAAGACAGTAGCCTGAGAAGGTTTAGAACAATTTTCTCTGATCCTCAGAGTTTCAGTGAGGGGACATTAGATTTACTGTGAAAGTCAAACCTATAATTCGGGGGGATGACGCACGCAGACATGCACACACACACATTCACCAACACATAAATAAACCCCACAGAATCATGCAGATACACATACACTCAAGTAGACACACACACAGAGAGAGAGCACTGTAGATGGCATTTATCCTTGCAGCCCACCTCAATTTTCCATGCTCTTTCGCTGTGTGCTGTACGTAATTAAATTGCTTGCAAACTTCAAGCCTCTCTCAAGACAACTGCCATTAAACAAAGCGTGCTAATTAGTGCATAAGGTAGTAAATGGGGAAAGCAAATACGCTGACCCCTTTTCTGTGGAGATGACCTGTTCTGTATGTGCTGCTCATGTCCTGACAGCCTGGCAGAATGCTGGTGGGGGCCAGTGGAAACAGACAGGAATCTGAGGCGGGTAGTTTTCACTGCACAGCCCCCCCACCTCCACCCTTCCCATTTCCACAGCTAACATGCGTTAGCAATTACAGCTAAATCACAGCATTACCTACCTGATGCTCATAACAGTTGTGCTCCCTGCAGAAGGTGAAAGGCACTCAGACTTCAAATTCTGGCCTGAAATTTATTGGATTGTAATGTATTTAAACGCAGTAACTGAATTTGTTTTGTGGTTAGTCTGGTAGCAACAATTCGGCTAACTTTATAATCTCGTTTCTAAATATTCCAAATAATACACTGTTGTTCAGAAGATTAGTACCACTGTCAAATATGTCCATTCAGTATGTAGCTACATCCAGGAGACATTAGCGCCTGTAGCATAAAGAATCAAAATATGGGAAACAGCTAGCCTGGAAAAGGTTAGCCTACCAGTAAGCTCTCTAATTATTTGTTTACTCTTATAAGTGTTGCTGGTTGGAGGATTTTTTTAACATTTGGACAGAGCCAGGCTAACTGTTTCCCCTTTACCAGTCTGTGTGGTAAGCGGCTGCCGGCCATATTGTTTCATGTTTACCGTTCTGTTTACCATATTTACGACTTTTTTTTGTACCTGCTGTTAAATGTGCAATGTGTAAGATATAGCTAGAATTTGAAGAATATATAACAGTTTTGACATTATATCAAAGACGTCTATGATACTACCGAAGCTAGCATGCTAACCTGCTAGCCCATCCTGTCTTGTAATACCACGTTGTACTGCAAAGGCGAGTCTGATAGTATAGCCCCTGTAGTTTCTGTTAGGATGTATGCGAGAGGCAAGTCTTTGCTTCGTTTCACAAGCTCTCTTAGCTTTATAGGTCTAATAAATGAATTAAAAAAAACTCTTTCTTACACTTACTTTTCTTATTAAAGGGGCTGTATGTAACAATATGTAGCAATGTACATGTATATAGCCCGTTTTTTTATTGGCCATATCTTAGCAGATTGTACGCGTCTCTCTCGGTTGCCTATGCAAGCCTGTGGACGATTTTTTGAAGTTGATTAATGCTGCTGGACTTTGTGAAGGACTCGGGTTGGATTTTCCGTGACAGTCCAAAGGATGTGACTTAAAATTAAAGTTCTCAGTGCTTCTCTCCGCTCCGCTAACAGAGAACATTGTAGCTAACACAGACGCTCCACAGAGCCCCTTTTAAACAAACAACACATACATACACCTTCTGAATCAGAGTTTCTTTTATCGAACTAAAATGAGCTAATAAAACACATTTCATTCAAACTCAACAGAAGCAAAATAAAACTTACCAAAACAGACTTGGTTTTTCCTTTTCCGCTGTTCCAAGAATCCTTTAGTCGAAAATTTTCTGGTGGCTTCTCCACGCTGTCGATGACCGACTCGCTCTCGCTCCTCTCAGCTTCTGTCCCTGCCTGCCGTGTCCTCTCGTCCCCGGAGTCAGAATTTTGGTCAGAGCTACTGTAAATCACCCCAACACTGTATCCCCTTTCATCAAACTTGCCTCCGTCGGTCTCGGAGGCTCTGTCCTGTCTCAATCCGCTGCTGTTCAGTAACAGGCTGGTGAGCCTAGTGCCGTTGCTCCAAGCTAGTCAACTAATAGCGCCACTAGCTGCATGGCTAACTGCGCGAACCAGCTACAGTAAAAGTGTATCGTGAGCAGCAGTTGCAAATGTTCTATACATAACACATTTAAAGTCTGTTTCCTAAAATGTAGAAGCATTGCTTTAACGTAAAAAACTCAAGATTGAAAATCCCTTTGTATATACATGAAGAACAGTATAGGCTGCGTTGCTGCATGTTATCAATCCATCAGCAACAGTCAACTTAAATGACCTGAGGGGCACTCAATCTTGATCTGTTTTTTTTTTTCTTTTCTTAATCTTATCGCCTCAAGGAGGACTATCATTACTATGATACCTTTGTACAGGATCATGCAGCAGCAAGCACTTAAAGTCACGCAGGATTATCAGTTCCTGGAAACACTATAGAAATCCGTCTCGTAAACACTCCTTGTCTTATACTTGTGCGTTAATTTTTTGGAGCCACCGTATGTTTTAACCTGCTGCGTGTGAGGGTGCTGCCTATTTTCCATGTTGTTTACTCAATTCTGACTTGAGACGTGAGAGATAAACAAGCTCCGTTTGCATAGGTCAGCCAGGGTCCTTTTCAGTATTTTACAAGTGTGATGAGGTTAACCAAGGTGACATGTTATTTGAGCACATGTATGCTAGCTTAGTCTGGTGCTGACTGAAAGATTCCTAGGTCACAGTAAGCTTGCGTGCGTGTGTGTGTGTGTGTGGGTCGGTGGGTGAATGTCGGTTAGGGGGGGTGTACGCACTCAAAATAAATGTGTATGTACTGCTGTGGACTTGAACAAACTGTCTTTTATGTTACATTATAAAACTAGACAACAGCATGATTAGTATCATGGGAAGTCTTTGCTGCATGTCATGAGACATTCTTTTGATTCACCTACCCTAATCATGATATCAAACAGCATTTCGTTCCCCTACTTTTTATTTTCCATGCAGGAGAATGAATTAAAGCATTCTGTCCGCTCTAATTGAAAAATGTACAGTGGATGTGGGAACCGCTCTCTGTATGTCTTTGTGTGTGTGGGTGTGTGGGTGTGTGTTTGTGTATGCCTGTCTGTAGACAGTGGGGCACTGATGCTGAAAGATGTGTCCTCATTTTTTCATTGCACTGGGCTCCTCTGGCGGTCGCGTTGGGCTGCTCTGATGTCACGCATGTGTCACTGCCGAACATTCAGCTCAGAAGCGACAGCGCGGGGTGATCAAAATGGCATGTTTATTCTCCCCATACCTCCACCCTCTCTCCACTTCTGTACCACTCTCTTCCTGTCGCTCATTCTTTTACGGTGCTATATACGCTGGAAAGTATTTTTTTTGTCATTATGCCCCCCCCCTTCCTTCTCACCTCGCTGGAATCCAGAGAGATACTTCATGATGGGAAAAAAGCAGCGTCTTTTACTGGGGGGAATTAAACGCCCGCTTTCACACTTAAAGGTGCGAAAATCCTATCAGAGCGCAACCTCATTTTATGTGTTTTTTAAATTCCACTCACCCTGCATGCCCCTGTTTGATTGACACTGTTTCTGCAGCTGTTATCCGCCATTTTTAATTGTTCGTGGATGAATAGATCCTGACATAACCTGTCACATTCTTCGTACACGTGAATACCTATAGACCTTTTCAATGGAACCGCGTTGCAACACGTGACAGTTAAAAGCTATAGACATGCTAATGCTGGACAGCAAAAGGGAATAAACTCGGACCCATTTAGACACGTTTATATTTCAAGTCCTTAAGCGGACCACGGCGTCAAACAAGGGCTATGACAGAAGGTAATGAAACTGTGTTTAAACAGTTCTCCACTGTTGTTTTTCCCAGGAGAGTTTTTTTCAGCGCAAATTAGAAAAGGCTAGAACTTGTAAAGCCATTTAGTCTGATGTATTGCATTGTGCATCAGCTACTACAAGTATAGGAATTTAGTACCAGCCTTTCAGCAATGTTAGCTATGTTTTGTTATATTCCACTGGTCAGCATGTAAGACCGAGTGATTCTTACACCCCAAAATCTCCATTTTGCAGGCGAGGGGTTTTTTCAGATGACCTACATTTTCGTCTTTAAGAGGTCTTGGATTGATGAAGCCGTGAAACTGATAAATGAAAATCCCTGTTAGTGTTATAGGCTTGAAACTCCCCCAGCAAAAATAAAAACTGTTGGGATGGAGGATCGGTCTTGGATAGACCCAAGAATAGACCCAATTAACTTTTGGTGCGGATTCGGATAAACGGACGAATCCAGGAATGAGTGAGTTCAATTTGTTTCGGATCCAAATAAATATCTGGATCTAGAGTTTTATTTGATATTGGATTAGGTTTGATTGAATGGAAGAGGACTGTCGGGCCTTGGCGTTGGTATACACTCTACTGAGTGCTATTCTAGTTTGTACATGTTGTTTCTTTATTGTGAACATTATACAAACTATGTTATATAATGCGACAACGCTGTGGTTATTATCGGCTTAGATTTAGGCACAAAAACACTCTCACTCTTTCTGGATCTCTCTCAGGTCTGGGGTTACCAACTACACATAACTTATTTTTATGCCTGGTTACCCACTTTTTTTGTCATTCACTCACGTGAAGTTTGTGGCACCAGCACAGAAAGGAACATCACAATGCGCCAAACCAAGGCGGTGAAGAAGACGTAGCAAATATGGATGTGAGAAACCCAAGATTTGAAATATAGAAATTGTCATGGGTTAATGTACTCTGAGGTTTTTATTAGGCCTTATACGACCTCACATTGTGTTATGGTGATATAACTTTTGTTCATTTACAAGTAAACTCGACAGGACACCTTTAAGTAGGGCTGGAACAAGAGGACGTTTTTAAAGTTATTGATTAATCAAGACAAAATCTGCAATAAACGGCAAACTTTTACTTTATTGTTTTAATTCTAAGTTCTGTTAAAGAAATCAATATAAATATACAATACCCACTCTTTTCACCTGGTCGTGTCTATGTATGACACCACTGACTTGGTATCTCTTTTCTGTGGTATATGCGTTTGCAGGATTACCACTGATATGCTTTCATTTCATGCTGATTCATCCTATTTCCTCCACGTTTTACTGTCTCATGCACCATGAAAATCAAATCATGTGTGGAACAAATGCATAGGGTGTGTCGCCACTGATACACATACACTCGCAAACGTACAGACATCCTGTGAAATCTAACCTAATTGTAGTCCTTGTGTGACAGTCAGTGACACTCAGCAGGCTTTCTCGTGGCCACTGTTGTCCCCAGATCAAGGTCAAGTTAAGGAGGATATCAGTGAGATTTTAGGATTGTGTGCTTTTGAAACAAAGTGCAAGCAACTGCAGAAATCTCACTGTGTTTTTAGCATACTTGAGTATCAGATGTCTTGTGGCCAGGAGCGCAAGCACAGCAGTGACACACCTGCTTTGTAATTGTACTTGCAAGAATAAATTATCATGGTGTTCCAAAGGCAAGCATCAACTATACCCAATTAGCTCCTTCTTAAACCAGTACACTCCCTGCCATGGCACAATCACAGTTTGGAAATGAGGGAGCACATTCGAGATGGCACAAAAGCTTCTCCTGAGTGTAAACCGACGTCTTTGTCAAAGCAGAGTCACAAGACAGGAGTGCAACATTCGTTCTGTGATGCCAGGGGCGAATGATGTTTGTTTGAAGTCGAGTTCACTTTTCTGGAGACGGACAGTTATCTGTACACATACACAATGTGTTCTCACTCCCAACTCGTCAAATAGTTTAGGTCAGTGGCCCTAAGCTTCAGACTAAGACTACGCAACGAGGGTTATTACAAGCCAACAAGGCTGCACAAAACTACTTGGTTAGGTTTAGGAAAGATCAGGGTTTGGGTTAAAATAAGTAAGTAAGATTGGTTTGATAAGTTATGTTAAAAACAAGTCAGCACACAACCACCACACAACCACACACAAGCACCCCGAACACCCCCTGATGCAGACACTTCTTGCCCTTTATCCTACTACACTAGAGTGTCACCTCCAGATATTATGCTAGAGGTCATAGTTTGAAGCCTTTGGCCGCTGTATTTGATACTAAGTCTTTTCAGCGTAACTTCTATTTGTCTGCGAGACGTTTGTGTGCTATCTGCGTTCTATATCCATGGTCAAGTTAGCAATTTTGAATTTGCAACAGTTGGTTACACTTTCTGAATAAAGGCGCCAGAAACACTTTTAGATTAGGTTTTGGAAAAGATCATGGTTTGGCGTAAAGCAACCACTTCCTTAAAACAGTCACACTCGTCCTTTGTGCCCTTCATTATCGCCCCCTGCTGGCACTGCACCTTCATACACATGGCGAGGCAACCGTCACACCAACTCTCTATCCCCTAGTGATTTGGAGGATCCATTACATGTTTTGCTGTGAGACTGGGCTGTGGGTCGAGTTTGTTCAAGGTGGTCTTTGGATAGGGATACATGCAGACTGAAAAACCACAAGAAAACTCCAAAGCACTCTCTTTTGAAACAGAGTCAAACTCCCTGCCAAAGGCTTGATGCCGAATCGCGTTGGAGTTTGTTTTCAACGTCTAACATGACCTTGCCATGACAATAAAGGCATTTTAAAAAGAGAGAGCCTTGGAGTTCTCTTATGATTTGCATGTCAAACTGATACTTTGCTGGCGAGAGATCAATGCCGGCATGAAATTGAGGCCCTTGGGCTCATGGAAAATGTACAGCTCTGTATTGTATTTTGGACACCCACCAGTCACATGGCAGCTGTGAGCCGATGCCAATGTAGAGGATTTATTAGCAAGAAACTGTCCCAAAAAAGAGATATCACATGGCAGTCATGGTGCAGTATACTGTATCCTTGTGTGCGCACACAAATGCTGCTGCTTAAACATACACACAGTCATTCTACTGATGCCTCCTGAATCATTTCTCGTGGTGGTGGACTCTCTCTTCCCTCCTTTTCTTCCTCTGCTGTAGTTTCCTTTTAAGTTTGAAATCGGGGGAATTTTCGGTCTTGTGTCAATGTTTGTTCAAAATATCTCTGTCTTGCGTGAGCCCTGGACCTCAAATAACGTCACAGTTATGTGTTGCTATAAACTGGAACGACCTGCAGGCCCCCGTGGTTCTGCAATATGAGCTGAGCATTACCGAAACGTCCAACTGTCTTTGTCCTTTAACGTTTTCCCCAGTCTTTTTCATGCTATACTGTATTCTCTTCCCTTTTTCCTCTGTCGTATGCAAGGGTTTTCTTTTCCTGAAAATGGCAGCCTGGGAAGCCTCTTTGGTGGAGCTGACATTTTGGAGTCAGTAATGTGGAGGTGGAATCTCTTTTGATTAGAACAAAGTGTCAGTTTGTTGATATCACTTGGCTTCGTCTGTTGCCTTGCTATGAAAAGCAAGCCACCAAATGAAGTGAAATGAAATTACACCACACACCAAGTTATTGCCCATTCTGATCAGGGTTTGAATGGGAATATGATTGGTACAGCCAGTCAGGTCTATTTAGCCTATTAGTATTTTGATTTGTTTTTCTTTATTTGCAGCATTTTCTTTTCGGGGTCCTTTTTATTTTTCTCATCTTGGCTCCCGCAGTTTCTCTCCTCATCAGAAAATCTTTTTGAGCTTTACCTTTCTCTATCCCTCCGCCTAATTTCCCTATTCCTCTGTAACTCTCTTCTCCCTGTGACCGTGCTTTGTCAACTTCTCTCTTGTTCTTTTCTATTTGCATCTTTCACACACACTCCCTCTCTCTGTCCTCTCTCCTTTTGTTCGTCTATCTCCTCCGTTCCACTCCTCCTTTTCGCCTCTCTCAGTTTAATCTCCCTCGCTTATCTCTGTCTCTTTAACTCTCGACTATACGCCCCAAAAGTCATTATGTATGTTCAAGGGTATGTGGGTTGATGTGTTTGTGTGCATGGGTGTACGCGGCCATCCCGATGTCCTAGTCACCGGGAGTCTGGTGCGATGTAGTAGCCGCTGCTAGTGTTTGTTTGTTTACCTCCCACAGCCACTTGGAGTTCATTAGCAATGCCTTTGCCTCGGGAGGATCACTCGCACACAAACACACATGCACACACACACGTACGTGCTCTTCCTCTGTCTTTCCCACTGTCTGTTTTTTTCATCTTACACAGATCAGCACCATGACAAGCTAAACTGACAGGTATCCCACTTTTACAGGAGTTTTCTGTCACAATTTGTGTTTGTTAAAGGCCCCAACTTGCTGTGAAATGTCAGTTTTATGCGCAATAAGCTTTGATAGTCATTGCTGCAGTGCTGTCTGCCTCCACAAAGCTGCTGCATATTTGCATATGTATATTTGTGTACATGCGTGCACGTTAGCCTCGTCTCTGCACTGGAAAACAGGCAGATGGATTTTATTGTTTGTTTTGCACACACACTACAAGTGAGCCTTTGACTGTTTTATTTTTGGGGGAATAAACAGTGACCACTAATTACAGTAGCAGCAGGCAGTAATACAGCATGTGATATGACTGGGTGAATAACCAAACTGATGGAATTATCGGAATTATAAATCTTTTACCGATCCAAGGCTCAAACTTCAAATTTAATCTTCTCAATTACATATAATCAAATTTAGAATAGCTATAAAAAACATCAGAGCTGTCACTTTTTCAAAACATCAAGTTGTAACAATAGATAACGACTACAATATTTTAATAAATTAGAACACAACCCACATAATGTATTCTGAACCTTCTTGTAGAACTGATGCTGTTGAGTTCATTTGCGGTTTCACATTATACTGTGGTATAAAAATCAAAGGTTTACGAGTTTATTATAAGATTTTATCAAGTTTCATGCCTGTCAGGACATAATATTTTGTAAAATTATAATGAAGCATTTGGTCAACCCAAAGAAACCCTTCAATTTCCAGTCCTTTAAGGCTTATTGTAACAGATAATGTTAATAATTAAGTTATTATTCCTATGAAACCATGATGTACTGTATTCTGAGATGGTTATCATACTGTCAAAATCTAATACTGTTGCAGCCCTAGCCTTCATTTTTGGGCACTTGGACTGCCACAAATATGGCTAACTTGTTAGCATGCAGCGTTCATTTTGATTTGTGTCTGCCTCTCCTTTTATTTCTGTTTTTGGTCCCTACGAAGTCCTGAGAAAAATACCTGGCTCATTAGCTGCTAATTAGCCTGCTGCTAAATGTTCACCAGCTAGCCGCTTACTTTGGGTGCATTCGTAAATAGTCACTCTATATTAGACAAGGGAACATAATTAGCTAATTTGTTTGTGTTGAGTTGTTAACATTACAGATGAAATGGTAAATGCTTTCGGTAAATATGGCGTTACTGGCCGACATTTGACCCATTCGTAAATGTTTACATAAAGAGCATGTTCTAATCCTTTGAGCAGCCATGTTGTGATTTTAGTGAAGAGCGTCTGTTTGGATTTACAAATGTACTCTTGGGGGCTGGGACCGGGTTAGTGTAGATTTGTCAATATTTTTTGCAAGACGTAGCTGCCCGCTGTGGCCAAATAAATTCTATGATAGTGCAGAGAGTGAACCAAACAATAAAGTTGTGGGCCGAAAAAAGCGAAATGCATGCTTAAAGAAACTATAAAGCTCTGTTCAGCCGCTGTGGCGTACCATCTCCCCCCTACCATTAAATTCACGCCAGTCTGCCATCTAGCTAGCGTTAACGTTGCTAACGCTGCCTTACCTAGCTAATGTTAGGCAGTACGGTATGCTGGGGACAGACCGTAGAGCTCAGACAGTTTTACGTTTTTTTCCCACAAACTGGCAACTACAAGGACTGTTGATGCTGACGAAACACAGATACTACATGATACCAACATTATTATACTACTGACTCACAAACCTTGTTATAAGTTGGAACCAACCGTCAGAATTCTTACACAGACATAAACAAAACAATCATTTTGGACCCGACAAACACTGTAAAATTTTTCACAATCATAAGAAGAGATACTTTTATTCTGCACCTTCTACAAGTTCTGTAGAATATTATTTTTTTTAATGTGTTTAAAATGTTATCGATATGACCTTTAAGTGACAAGCTTACAGACGACTTCAGATTCATTGGTGATGTGGATTGAAGTTCAACAAATCAATCAGCTTACCGTCCAGTCTAAAAGAAAGACTTATCAGGTACTGATATATTAACAAAAATACATATTGTTACTTTTGATATAATGTAAAATGTGCGTGACACGTGGGACACAGGTTTCAGGTCACCATCCAGCCCAAGTATGTGATTTGTCTGCATGACGTTATAGTCACATCGTCATTTTTATATCGCCACAGGCAACATTGTGCCATTTGTTAAACCTGAAATTCAGCCTGTTTTTTTGTCTCCTAGTCAGACCACGAGTTACATTATTGGTGCATATTGAGTGAATACAAGTGGAAAGATACCAGACAATATTCAACCCACAACAAATCATTTCATAGTTGTCTGTTTGTTACATAACTGTATGAATCATAGGGAGATTTTTTTTATTTTTTTATTTTTTTATAAAGAAAAGATGATTTTGATCCTGACTATGTGCAGACAACTTCACCCGGCGGGGTCTATACACAGAGAATGATGTTGCATTATAAGCAGTGATAAGCAGCCTCTCTCACTCTTTCTCGCTCTCTCTCTCAACATCCCATAATGATACTCAGACAGACTCAGGCAGACACCCGCTCAGTCCCGATTGGTAGAACTGTTGCCAGGGAGCGTTGCCGTCTCAACGTGGATAGAATCTGTTGTCTGGTACACTTTAGACATGAGAACAACTGCAGGATCTGAATATTTATAACGAGGGGACTGTTCATATTGAGATTGTATAGCGGCAACATAAGCGAGAGGGGAAGGAGCTGTTCCTATTCAGCTCACTTCCAAATTTTCTTTTAGTTTGCTGCTTTTTTTTGCGGATTGCTCTACTTGAACTGAGATATTAATTAGTGTTATAACTTATCCTTATTTCCTCTTCATTAAATATCTTTAGATTAGTTAGATTTTTCTGATCTGCCCCTTGAATAAAAGTTTAACCTCCAAAATTGAACTTGCTTGAACTGTTCCATAAAGTGCAAAAGGCTAAACGCATGACTCATAACTGTGTATGACTTTTATGGTTTTATGTTCGAATGTTATCCTATTGTCAATTGCAAGGTAGCTACAGTATAACTAGTAATTAAATCAGTGTGTATGTGCGTGTGCGTGTGTGCCATCTGGCGACTCGTCTCATTTCTTCATATTATTCAAATATGCCTGGACCTGCTGCTACAGTTAATAACACTGTGCGTAGGTATGAATCCTTGATTAAAATGAATGTAACACATTCCAACAAAGCAGACAACAGCAATCAGAACAGCATTCAAATCTCATGTATCAACTCACAAGCTTACGCGCGCACACACACACACACAGGCCTGACACACGGTGCCAAAAGTCACAGCGGTATATAACGATGATTATAAAAACACGCCTTGGTATGCGAGAAACTTTGACATGGAAATGCAAACACAGAGAAGGAAATGAGGACACGAGCAGCACAGAGGCATGCACGCACACACCCGCGCACGCACACACGCAAACACACACATAATCACTCATTAGGCAAACAAGTTGAGGGAGTTCAAGCCTTATATTTTTTTATCGGTGATGTGCAAAGTCTATATTTAATGCAGGCACGAGGAGGCTGCAATTCCTTGTGAATGTTTATGTGCTTTTATACATGTGTGAATGTGTGTGCACTTACCCATGAAATGTACATACATGCGTGTTTCTTTCATAATCATTCGTGCATACATTTACATGCGGCGCTGTGTCTGTGTATATGTGCAGTGTGGCACACCGCCGTCCTGTCTGCCTGACTCAACATATTCTCCGTTCACTCTCCTTTCTCTCCCCCCTCCCTCTTCCTCTTTTCCCTCACTCCCCTCCTCCTCCTCGTCCTCGTCCTCCTCCTCCTCCTCCTCCTCTCCCTCTCGCTCTGCCCGGCTGGCACGTACATGCATGTCTGTAGACTCTGTACTGTGCTTGCTGCCGTGGCACGCGCCAACCTCACTGCAATGCAGCCCTGTGTGCATTAATTGGCAGAGAGACAGTGGGTATGTGGTATGCAGGGCGGATGGAAGGATAGAGAAAAGGGAGAAGCAAGAGGCGGTGTAAGGACACAATAGTCACAATGACTGACGGACGGAGCGATGGACAAGCCGTGTGGCGGGTTCACAGAGGGACAGACAGACAGACAGACAAACAAACAGAATGTGTATTGCTGAGTGTGCACGGGGAGATTACCTGACTGTGTTGGCGTGTGTGTAAGAGAACAGGGGCAGTGTGTATATGTCTGTTTGCATTAGCGTGTTTGCGGATTTGTGTCTCCTGCGTTTGACTGTGCTTTTTGTGTGTGCTCACTCATGTGTGCCTATATGTGCCGTGCAGATATCACACTGCTGGCGCAAAGCTCTCTAAACCAAAGTCTGACTCACTGTATTCAACGCTTTGTGATATCCTCCCTTTCATATTTCCGCTGTGACTGAAGAGTAAAAGTTTGCTCAGTTTAGCACAACTTTCTCCACTTGAGGTTTCTTCGGCAAAAGCGAAATGTGTCTGGAGCCTTTTTCTGGGGACACGCTCTGATATAAAAATGATCTGCATCAGCGTTTTTATTTATTTCATTCGCAGACTGTGTATTGTGAGGTTTACTGCCATCATGTCTCTTCTATCAAAATGCAGCGCAGAGGTCAGAGAGCAAGCGTAACACAACATTTTGTGTGTTTGTGTGCGCGCATACTGTAAAAGTGCACTTACTCAAGTGTCACAGCAATCTTGCATTCTTATCCTCCCACACACATCTTTCTGGAAGTTATCCTCTCTCTTAGCTGTTGTCTTTTATCTTCTCCTTGCCTGTCACAGGCTGTGACATCTGGCTCCTGTCTTCCCTCATCTGCATCAAGCAACATTTTAGAGAGGCCCTCCATGTGCTGGTCAAAAAAAAAAAAAAACACAGAAAACACAGAAATGTCACCTGAATAAGCTGTGCCACCACAGCGGAGGCGTAAATTAATCATTTAATTTATCAATTCATGTAGAAAATACAAAATAGTCTTGCGTGAAGACAGAACTTCTCTGCGCTCGTGTGTAGGTGTTTGGCAGAGAGGTCCTTGCATGATTCAGAGAAAATGCACAACACTCGCTCAAAAAGTAAAACCTCTTTTTTTTTTTAACTATTGTCTTCCACAGATTGTAAGAAAACGGGGACTACCTTGAAATGTTTTTTGATTGACCTTTTCTTTAATTCAACAATTAGAAGGATTAGAGGATTACTGCAGAGTGTATATTAAAGCTCCCAGTTTAGTAAAGCTTTGCTTTACCAAGATGTGACGCACTCTCTCCAGACTTGCGTCAAACAGGGATTTCAGAAGTTTCACTATTTGATGTTATAATTAATTAATGTTGGCTGTGACCTCTGTAAGCTTTTCTCATTTCTCTATTGTCGTCGTCACTCTCCTCCTCTCTCTGGTCGACCATATAGGCATCTGTGTCCAGGGGCAAGTGGCAGAAGTTGCTTCAACCTAATTGTCTTTCTCTTCTCGTACTGTCCTCAAATGACTTTCTCTCTGTCTCAACTCTCCCCTCCCTCCTCTGCTTCTCTCTAGCTCTGCCCAGTCTCTGTCTCCGTCTGTAACTGTAGCCTGTGTTTTTCTCTCCCTCCCACTCCCTGCGACGTATAGATACTGCATTGATCAGACACACGCGCGCAGACACATGCACACACACGCACACTCTGAGCCTCCCACTCCTTTCATCATTGATTCGCTCTGCTCTGCTCTGCTTTCTTTCTCTCTCTCTCTCTCTCTCTCTCTCTCTCTCCCCCCACCCCATTCTCTGTCGCCCTCTCTCTCTCCCTCGCTCTCTCTCTACAGCGGCACTTGTTGAATTCAACCCTTGGAGAATAGAGAGAGGGGAGAGAAACAGAGAGAGATAATGACAGGGAGGCAGAGGGAGGCTTTGAGACAGCACTAGAACAGACAGTGAGCAGAGAGAATGGGGCTTTGGAGGATATAGAGATAGAAGAAGGAGAAGAAGAAGAGGGCTGGGGGAGAAAAGTCAGACAGCAGAGAGAATCATCTTTGAGACAGTGGGAATGACACTTTAAGTGAAAGAGAGAGTCGACCAGACGGAGCACATCTAAGTGCTCTCCTTCCATCTCTAACTACTACTCCTCCTGTGTCCTGGTCCTGACTGCTGCTGCTGCTGCTGCTGCTGCTGCTGGTGTGTTTTGTGTGGTGCCCAAGGCTCCATGCTGTGTTTTAACCAGAGGACTGGTTTATACAGGTCAGAACTGTCTGGGATAACAGTGAGCACCTTTTTTTTTCTCTTTTTTTTTTTTTCTGCATCTGTGCATGTGTGAGAGGCTGTTAGCGGAGGAAAAAGTCGTGTGCTGGTTTCTCCAGGTGAGAGTTTGCGTGCCAGAGTACACAGTAATTTCCTTATGCAGCCTGTACTGTATATGTGTGTGTGTGTGTGTGTGTGTGTGTGTGTGTGTGTGTGTGTGTGTGTGTGTGTGTGTGTGTGTGCTTATGCGTGCACACTTTTATGTAAGTAAGCCAGAGTGCATGTCTGTGTGTATGGAGTGCATGAAGTGGGAGAAAGAGAGAGAGAGAGAGAGAGAGAGAGAGAGAGAGAGAGAGTGTGTGTGTGAGTATGTGTGTGTGTGTGTGTGTGTGTGTGTAAGAGAGGCGGTGACATTTTTTTTTCAGTTTGTATTCCTGGAAACTGTTCTGCAGCATTGCTTAATAATGAAACTAGTGCGTATATGTATGTGTGTGTGTGTGTGTGTGTGTATGTGTGTGGGTTGGTGGGGGAAAAAAACAAAACAACAATGACACAAGGTTCAGGGGGAGGAAAGACGGTGCAAGCATGCCTGGGGAATGTTACAAAGAAAGGGATAAAGGGAGCCGTTAAAGTTGATATAAAAATGGTGTGTCTGACATGAGTCGTTCCAGACAGAGTTTAGTAAGAGGACAAATGCTGACAATGGTGAAGAGTCAGCAGAATCATGGAGTATTTCTAAAGTGTGACGTGAAAAACCGGTTGGGAAAAGTTGTCAAGTCTTACAGGTCATCAAAGTTCACGGGAAATGTTTTGATTAAGTGCAATACATGGAGTGAGTCTAAGCTCCTTGGTATTTAAGTTGTGAAATACCTTAAGCCTGCGTTGTTTTACGTAATGTCCTCATGTACAGTAGGCACGGCATTGTATTCTGTTTTTTGTTTTTTTCTTTTTTGGACTGACTTGACTCCTCCTATCTCCCTCCTGCCTGCCTCTACTCTCTCTCACCCACTATCTCCGCATATCCATCTCTCTCTTTCACACACCTCTCACTTCTCCCTCAACTGTATTCATTTTCTCACTTTATCTCAACTCTATTTTCAATCTTGTTTCGTTGCCTCCTTTAAGGTTCTCTCAATTTTCCCTTCTCGCCTCGCTACCCTCCCTGTGGCATGTCGTTTCATCTTTCACGCATTTTCTATTCACTCCTTTCTTCTTCATCACTGCGTTTCTCTTCTCCAACGCGTTCTTCATGCCTTTCTTCTTCTTCTCTTTTTTTCTTTTTACAGATGCCTCTCTCCGTGGCAGAGTCTGCAGTGAATATCTGAAATCCCATCTTCCTCCTCCTCCTCCTCTGCGGCCAACATGTCCCAGCTGCTCCATGTGGAGATCCCAAACTTTGGAGCCACAGTTTTGGGCTCCCTTAATGAGCAGCGCCTGCTGGGACACTACTGCGATGTATCCATCCTGGTCAAAGGTTGGTTGGTAGAATTTTTGTTAACATTATATATTATGGTCCTTTTAAAGAAGCAGCTTATGAGATAGTTGATTGTTTAGTCTCATTTCCGGGTCGTCGTATACTGACACTTTGGGCTGGTGGCTTTGGGTTAAGTATTTGACAACCTGGGAATGAGACTCAACACTAAACTATCTTTCTCCAGAAAGGCTTTTGACATCTTTAAGAGGCATTAATTAATATGTTAAAGGTCCTTATAAGAGGTCTTTTAATATTATTATGATAAAAGACTATATAAGTGTTACAAATAGCATCATAAACATGTTTATTGTCAGATCATAGGACATTTATAACTTGATAACAGTTTATGGACCGCTCAAGAACATTAGAAAAGCCCCGTGAGTATCTTATAATTCTTCATAATAGCATTACAAACACATTTATTTAGTTTAACTAACCTATTATGTCATTGTTCAAACTTAACAAAGCTTTTCTGGTGCTTTATTAAGATTAATACATACTTTATCGTGCATTTCTTAGCAGTTAAGTATGCTTTTTGCAGCTACTGTATTCAAAGCAAGAACATGTCTTATTAAGGTTAATAAATCCTAAATTATGCACTGAATAAAAGTTTTTGTTGAGGGGGCGCACAGTTACTTGTTGATTAATGCATAATAAAGAATGTTTTTATATTTTATATACTCATTGCTGCATTGTACTTGTACACAGTACTCCCCCTCTGTCTGGACCGCTCTGTCCTGTCTCTTTAAAGCCCCCCCTCCTGAATACCCAGTGTGCTCTGATTGGTCAGCTCACACACGCCTGACACAGCACTGCTAACAACGACAGAGCAGCTGTGCTAAATCAATTATTGTGTGCCAATCTAGCCATGATGCATAAATTATGCAAATGTGTGACATGGTGATGTAGTGTGATGTCATGAAGTCACGAAATTAAAGACGAGACTACTGACGAGGCGTTTCAGGAGCAGTGTTTTCTGTGGGAGAGATGAGTTTCTGTTGGTGTGGACTTTTACATGCACAAGAACCGATAGAACACACTGAAGGAAAGGGAAAATAAAGCATAATAGGTCTCCTTTAATATAAAGCTTTACCAAATTTTTTATCACTATTGTCAACATTTTTTTTTATGTTTCTATTTCCGTCAACCAGGTCAGGCTTTCAAAGCCCACCGGGCCGTTTTGGCTGCCAGCAGCCTCTACTTTCGCGACCTCTTCAGCACCTCCACCAAGACCCAGTTTGAGTTGCCCTCCTCAGTCACACCTGCTTGCTTTGAGCAGATCCTCACTTTCTGCTATACAGGGAAGCTAACAATGGCAGCTAGTGAACAGCTGGTGGTGATGTACACAGCTGGCTACCTCCAGATTCAGCATATAGTTGAAAGAGGCATGGACCTAATGTTCAAGGCAAACTCACCTCACTGTGACTCGCAGACAGCAGGGTCTTTAGAGGAAACAGGATCCGAGCCGCAGAGTCCTTGTAATAATGGTAACGGACTAGCGGTGGCTACTCTTTTGGGAACCCCGGGCTGGTCTCCATCCTTACTGATGCCTCAACGGAAGATTAAACTCGAAGGAGGGGACCCAACGCCTGTGACGATACCCTCGACACATAGCAAGATTTCGTCCTCGGAGCTGGGGAGTCGGCTGGCGAGGGCCAGTTCGCTGTTCTACTCGACGGCTGCCGGGACCACCATCCCTGGTATGTCTTCGTACCAACTTCAAGGGGCAGGTGGAGCAGGAGGAGGAGTTGAAAGGTCCAGTCCTGGAGCGTCCAGCCTGCCAACCACCGACAGTCCTACGTCCTACCAGAATGAGGATGAGGAGTTTGAAGAAGAGCCCTATGATGGGATCACAGAGGATGCCTACAGTCATCTCTATGGTCGTTCAGCTAACCCCTACGGCAGTGAGTATTGATGCTTTTATGAGATCTTTGTGAAGTGTTGCAGTGCTTAGGTGAGTTTCAAACACCATTGCTGTATTTGGTGGAGAGCTCTCATCGCTGAAGCTTTACTCTGGAATATTTTTCATCATTAAAAACTTCTAAAAATACAAAATGCTCCCAGTTTCAAACAAAACTCAATGATCCATTTTTTATCTAACAACACAATCAAGACTATTTGACTAACTTTTATAGTATTTATTTCTCAACTCCAGTTAATTGAAGTAGTTTCAAGGAAAAACTGGTCAAATTTGCAAATGCTAATAAGATGATCTCATTGGCAAACCTGCATCAGTTTTAACTTTCTAGTCATGTAGATCTGAGTAAGTGAATTAGTTTCTCAATTGCCCTTGGCTCAGATGGAAATTCATTTGATGTCAGACGGATCTAAAAGTAAAACTGAGCATGACTTTGCAGAAATGTATAGCCATGAACGCCGTTTTTTTTTTTTTGGTACATAGTCGCTCCTTGTCCGGACTTGTTGTGCATTGTGCTAAAGAAACGGATGCACATTCATTTCATCCCAGTTACATTATTTAATCTTTCATAAATCATGTATACTGCACATCTTAAAAAAAAAGCTGAATGTTGTGCCTCCAGTGTGTGTGTGGGTTCTCTCAGCATAAAGATAGCTTTATGGGGTTATGATTGGAGCGCATCGTGACCAACAACACACTCCTTATCACAGCTTCAACAGCTGTTCTGTGCTGCTTTTTGTTATGGTTGTATATATATATACTTTTCATACTGGGGCAGTTTTGCCCCGACATGCAGGCATAGATTCACTTGAGTTTGCATTCGCATGTAAACACACACATCAGACAGCGATGGTGGACAAACTCAAATTCACTTGTGCGCACACACACATACACACACACACACACACACACACACACACACACACACACACACACACACACACACACACTATTTCCTTTATTCTTAGCATCCTGCAGCCCAAAGGCATCACACAGGTTTGTCAAATTCTAGAGTTTCAGATATTTATGAAATCCACTCTATCTGCAATCAGTCAGAGCACCCCAGGGTGACATTGTGGGATATTTGAGATCCACGCACTTCTTCCCTGTGTGTGTGTGTCTGTGTGTGTGTATGTGCGTGTAGGTATAAGTGTGAATGCACATGCAAATGCATTAATCCACACTTTTTCTCTGTGTGTGCATGTGTGCAGGGCAATTAATGGATTAATTTCTCCTGTTCTGTGTGTGTGTGTGTGTGTGTGTGTGCAAGTACATGTGTGTGCACAGGAGCTGCATGCATGTGCACACACTCACAAGTCATCTCAGAGGTTAGGCGAAACAATTTTTGTGAGTAAGAACCTAACACCCAGCTTTGGATCTGTCCCCCTCGAAAACTCAAGTTGCTGATGCAGCATCGTGACTTATCTGGGATACATCTGCAATGCTCTGAAACATTTATGAAACACAACAAACTTGTATGAGATTACACCAACCTGCTTTATTAATTCTATTGTGTAGCCTCCATCTAAGCAGGGGACACAGAGGGCATGTCATTTTGTAGGTTACATTCTGATGAATATATAGAAGCGCACACATTTTATCTGTTTTTGTTTAGCAGCGTAACCCGAAACCCTCTCAGCTTTTCTAAGCCTTTTCTGAACTCTTTCTGTTCTCGCTTGCTCTCATCAGTCCAGGACAAGCCAGAGATGGCAGCGGTGCCCTTGGCCTTGGAGAACCGCAACTGTGTGCTGATCCGCAGGGACCTGGTGGCGCTGCCTGCAAGCCTCATCAGCCAGATAGGCTACCGCTGCCACCCTAAGCTCTACACTGAGGGGGACCCCGGGGAGAAGCTGGAATTGGTTGCTGGTAGGCACGCACGTACAAACACATGCATCCACTCACACACATTTTTCCGCTTGCATTTTATCGCACGCAGAGAATAACTTGTATGCAGCGAGTTTGGAGAGTAATCATACCTCCACCCCCACCCTACCTTTTTTTTTGGCACATTTAGATCATTTAGGATTCTAGTCTCAAAATTTGGTGAAATTAAATTTAATTGACTGAATTAATTTCAGCTGATAAATTCAGCAGATTAGAGAACTCAATCGTTGTAAAATAGAAAACCTTTAAAATCGAAACTTTTTCTGCCGACGACCCCTGAAATCAGGGGCTAGGCAAAGAGGCCAATGATTTGAGAGTTACCGACAAGCAGGGATGTTAACGACTGATGATTTTTAGATTCATTGCTGTTAAGAATTTATTTGACTAAAAATGTAATAACCGACACAGATGGGCACAAATACATCAAAAAGTATCCTGTCATCCCTCATCAAATAAATATATCAAAATAAAATACAAAATACTGGTAAGAGAAAATGTTTTTCATTTAAAACATACAAAAACACATTCTTTACAACCTCATATTATTAGATTTTAGCCATTTAGTAGCCACAATATGGGTTGGATTTAGTTGGGACAGTTGCTGAATAGCAACAGACATATGATTTTGCATTTATAGATCATGTCAGTGGTTAAAACAGATTTCCAATGGAAGAACCTCCAAAATATTTCATGTATTATAAATAATTCACCAATAATCAATCGTAAGGATGCTTACTTTCAAAAGAAATTGCCTGAAATTTACCACAACCAACAACCCAGTGACCCTTATTTATATCCTACTTATTCAGGAGACACATGTATTCAACCTGTGTTTGACCCATATGAGACTGTTAGAGGTTAATCTTCAGTCATTGCAGCTCTACAGTAATTCAAGTTCCAATATACATTACTGCTAAAGACATTTTGGTTAAATTGGGTCCAGACATTTGGAACATTAAATTGAATTTCGTATCGTCTGACCCAAGTTCAACCAGATTCTCATAGGCCGCCATTGTGGTTGTCGCTGTATTGATCTGGAAGGGACAGCACAAAGCTGCAGAGTTTCTCTGCGGAGATGGAAGACCGTGACAGAAGGACAACCATCTCTGCAGTGCTCATCAATCAGGCCTTTATGGTAGAGTGACTAGACAGAAGTCACTCCGGAGTGAAAAGCATATGACAGCCCACCGGGGGTGTGCCAAATGGCCCTTACAGGCCTCTGAGAGCATGAGGAGAAAGATTTTATGGTATGATGAGACAAAATCTGAACTCTTTGGTCTGAGTGCCAGATATCGCTTTTGGCAGTCAGGCCATAGACTTTCAAAGAGAACAGGTAGCGCTCATGGACCAGAAAGAATTCCTACAAAACGTTTAATCAATTTAGCATTGAATCTTTTCAGACAAAAGAGTCTGAGAGTCTGAATACGGCCCAGTGTACGTTACAGACACAGCCGAACATGATGACATGTGCAGATCCAAGTTGGAGTCACTAATCAATGAAAAAACCTGCTCGGATTCAATTAGATCGTAATGTAAGAACACGTAGAACACAGTGGAAACAAATAATTCAGTTTGGTTTAATGCATGTCAGATACAGAAAAAAATATGTGAATGTGAAAGAGGCGGTTTTCAAAAGAAAGCAAAACCAAGTAATTTAACAGCTTGCTGTCTTCTGTTTTTATGGCCATTCACTTCAATTCCTCACCCCATTTTTCTTATTTGGACAACTGTAGCTTCCTTTCAATTTATTAAAGATCTCCATGAACCAGAGAATAAAAGATGAACTGTTAATTGGGCCAAGAGGCAAACTGATAAATCCCTAGAGTCTTCGAAGAAAGGAAATGGATAGTAAAATCAGCAGATTTCTCAGTAAATCCTCTTTTTCATGCCACACTAGGTACACAGGTGTTCATGACTCGAGGCCAGCTGATGAACTGTCATCTATGTGCCGGTATCAAACACAAAGTCTTGCTCCGCCGTCTGCTAGCCACGTTCTTCGATAGGTGAGTATAAAGACATGCACAACAGAGCAGAGCAGTTTGTATTAGTCTTTAAGGGCCTACTGTAAGATGTCTGTGTATGACTCCCAACACCACCGCTGTTGTAACAAAGCAACTTTCACACTCCATCTGTGGCCATGTTGTGCAATGCGGTTAGTTGTGTGTGTGTTCCCATGTTTATCTACTGTATGTGCCTGTTGCTGACTCTGCCCCCTGGTGTTCGCTCTGTGTCCCTGCAGAAACACTTTAGCCAATAGCTGTGGGACAGGTATCCGTTCTTCTACTAGTGACCCCAGTAGGAAACCCCTGGACAGCAGGGTCCTCAACGCTGTCAAACGTAGGTTTACTGTCCAAATAAATCATCTAATATTTGTGATGTAGTTTTAAAAGAGCACAGTTTGCCTACATATAGTTGTTGTCTTCTTTCTCTTTCAGTCTACTGTCAAAATTTCAACCCTAACTTCAAGGAGAGTGAAATGAATGTGATTGCTGCTGACATGTGCACAAATGCCAGGCGTGTCCGCAAGCGGTGGTTGCCCAAGATCAAGTCCATGCTGCCTGATGGCATGGAGGTGTACCGTGCAGGAATGGGCATGGGCGCTGCTGTGGGCCTGGGCCTGGCACTGGGTGCCCCTCAGCCAGGGGTGCCTCTCCCCTTCGAGCCTGACTTCAAGACCCTGGAGCAAAGGTTGTATCCAGATCGCAAGGACCCTCTCAGGACTCACCCACCGCTGACAGAGGGCAGCCCTGGGTCTGGGGCGGCCGGAGCAGAGGCTGAAGGTGAAGGTGAAGGAGTAGTCCAGGAGGAACATGAGGAAGATGAGGATGAAGCCGGGTTAGAGGGTGTAAATGGATCACTGGGGGCGCCAACTTTGATCCCAGGAGCTGAGGCAGGCAATTGTGGTGACACGCCGCCTGAGCAGGAAGTGGAAAGTTTTGGACAAGGTCTGAGGGTGAACGGACAGTGAATGTCCCCCAGGCTGCCTCTCACATTGTGAAATCTGTTTAACACCGCATTTTCTTTTGCTTGCTCTCTTACTCTAACATCTCGTCCACCACTCTTTCTTCTCCTCTGTGCTTCCTCAACAGGAATTATTCAGCACAACAAGCTGCGCTCGTAGGTCTTACTATACAGGAATTTGTCACACATGCATGTGCACACGTGTGCCTGCGTACACGCACAATTACTGATAGTGGAAGTAGAGCAGCGATAGTAGAAGTAGACACAGGCATGGCATTCGCTCAATGAGAAAATCAACCCTTTCTGCTCCACCCTTTTCTCCATATATTCTGTATTTACTCAGTATGTCGGCACCGGCAGCAATATTACAAAGGCCTGATAGCAGAACAAATGGCTGTAATGATTCATTATTTCAGTGCAATACAAAAGCAACAGCTGCTTTGCTGGCAGTTTATGGAGTGTGGTATAAAGGTTCCTAAAAAGGATTCCCTTTTCGTGGAAAGCTGCTTCTGAAAATAACCCATGTAACTTTGGGGAAAAACAGATGAGACACACACAGCTCGCTTCAAAAGCCCGGTTTGACCACTTTAACATTGTTGTAAGATAAATATGTATGAATATATAACAAAGAATGTATTATAATTAAAGGTCAAGTACTGTATTACCACCATCAAACAGAACAATTTTCTTTTCAGTTAAAACAGCATGTCATTTTTATGATAAACATGAGGACGACTTGTTCCGCGAAGCCTTTAGACTTCTCCAAAATCTTACAAAAACATCTATCACATGGACTTCTTTTTTCATGCATATTCACCCGTGACATATTGGATTAGAGTGTCAATGTGATGCCTGTGTCTGCTCCAGACTGCCCCTCCCGACCACACACACACCACACATACAGACACACACACACACACACCGTATGATAATAGCTTTTAATATCTGCACCAATGCATTTAGAATACACTGTCCAAAAAAAAAAAAAGATGTAACAAAGCTTTTTAACTTTGAAAAATCATTTTAAACGACATCATTCTGTCATGGAGATACAGAGGAAAGGGAGACATGAACAAGAACACAACAGCTTGCATGCATGAATACAAACAGTGGACACAGAGAATTACTGAAAACAACAGCAAAGCCACAAACCTGCATCGAAATAAGAAAAACAGCTACTGTTGCCTCGACATATGCCATTAATACGCAAAAGGACTTTTTATCCCACTTCTTACTGGGATCTGACCTCAGTCTGACACACGTTAGAACTGACCTGGGTGTGACCCAGGATTGTGTTTGACACAATATCGATTGGATTTTTTTTTTTTTTTTTTTTTTCTTTTAAACTACGGAGCGTGCTGTCACCACGGGTATATGGAAGAGTACACTACACTGAGTGTTAGAAAGAAACATGTCAGAGAGAAGCACTGTTTCACCTTGATGTGGTGGTGTGATTGGCACCAAGACTACATAGTCCTGCTTCCATCCTGTTTTTGTTTTGTTGTTTTTTTCCTGGGGGGGTTGGGGGGGTAAATTATTGAATAAAACTTATAAGAGCAATTTCTGCTGGCTTATTGCATTTGCACTCAAAATAAAAGGTTAAAGGGTGGGAAACTAAGAAGTTTGGCAAAATGTGACTGTACTAGAGACTGTAAATTTCCTCCATAAAACTGGAGTGATTCAATGAGTCGAACAGGGACTTTAACCTGTATTTGTCATACTTATTTTCTTCTTTTTTTTTGGCATCTGTTTTCATGCTTTCAGCCACATGTAGGGACGCAGTCCAAACAGCCTTCTTTTGTTGTTTTGTGCATTGATTTGAAGAGATACACTGTTTTGTAAGTTTTCTTCTGTTCTAATTCGTGTTGATGCGCATTTGATCACAAGTTCAGACCATCAGATTCACTTGAATGAATGAACCTCAAAGTTATTTTAAGCCATCAACTTCTTTGGAAAGCGTAGCTATGTATGAAGTGGTTGGAAAAATAAAATAAATCAGCTTTTTCCTTTGCAGAAATTGATTGCATAAGCTAACAACCAAGTAAAAAAAAACAAACAAACCAGTATATGCCCCCAGATATATTTAATCTGTCTGTTTATGTTTGGCCCAGAAAGGTTGGCCCAGATTATTCTCTGTCTGTGTTATCTTGTTTCGGACTCTTTAGGGGAAGCTTTAAGAAGGCCCTGCACAAGAAACACAGGGTTATAATTGCACTAGGTAATGATAATAATAATAATAATAATGACGTTTACAGTCTTGTTTTTTTTTTTTTTTTTTGTCTATTTTTGGAAGAAATGTGATTTGCCACAGATAAAACAGGACTGTGTTAGAATGGCTGAGATGATGAATGAATGTAAATTGTAGCACTGCTTTGGCGAGGGGTCCAAGCCATGACCTAATATGGTCAAAATACTTTTATATGACTCATTTTTTCCTCAATTGTATACAAAAATAAATATTGGCCATAATATAATATAATTTGACTGTGAGGCCGGGTGATGGTCTAACCAAAACCTTTTGTGATTTGTTTGTGACTAATGTGAAACAGGTCTTCCAATGCAATGAACAGCAGGGAGCATTTCTCTAATATACAGAAAACTGAGCGAAGTTTGAGTACAGGCTTTTATTTTTTAAAGTATCTTGACAGTTGTGTACTGTATGTCTGTAATGTTGAAATCTTCACAAAACTGAAAGATCCGGAAATCTTTCTGTACAGATATACTTTGAGGTTTAACAAATTATGTCTTTATTTTTTTTTCTCAAGTTCCTAAAGATTCTCTTGTTTAAAATAAATAAATAAATAAATAAAGATATTCAGTTGTTATTGGAGCCACTACCTTAATTACTGGACTTTTTAAAGAGGATCACCTGTGCTTCTGATTTGTTAACCAAGGTCTCCCAAAATGCATGTGAAACTTTGGAAGTAAACTCGAATCCATAGTTATTCATTAGATCACAAAATAGCTTGCAATTAAATCAGCCTGCCACCCAAAAAAATAAAAACCGGTGAGATCTACTATTCAACTGTGCAGTAAATGTCTCTGTTTGCATTCATGGATAATCAATCTCTGCTTTTGGTTTTACAAAGATCCTATTGCAAACGGGCAAATGCGTGGCCACCACGTTAACTGATATGAAGTACAATTGAAACAATGTGGTGAATAATAAAGGGTGGGAAACATTGATATACTCCACTGTAGTGATAAAGGGGTGTGGAGCAGTGCCTTAGACTGTGACTGTATGGGTGTGAATGTTGTGACGTGAACCTTTAGTACCTGTAGGCGTAGATTGACAGATTTTTTTTTTACTTAAGTTATAATTCTACTAAAATTGGCCTCCAAGAACCTTTGCTCAGCATAAAGTATGTCATATTTTTTCAACTCATTTTCTTGTTTGCCTTCATCTCATTCTTTAAAGATAAGGTGTGCACCAGACTGATTTCACTGAAATCATTAAAAAAAAAGATTTATTGTACTTCACTGCATCCAACAGCCAATCAGCAACAACCTGGACTCCCTGGACTGACACCCTCACATTATTTATATGATTGACAGACAAACCAAAAAAAGTATTAAAGGTGCAATATGTAACAATGCAGTTGAATTATTTACAGTTCTGATGTTATGACACCTGTGTATTGTGTTGCGGAGATATCGACTGAAGGTAGCATGCTAACCAGCTAGCCTCGGCCCGGTCCCGGTCCAAAGCTCCTGTGCAAGTGGTGTAAACGCCAACACTTCCTCGGTGCTCCGAGCTCCCAGTCCGGATTGGCCGGCTAACATAGCTAGCGGTTACTCCAGGAGATATGCTGCCCAATTTGTTTTAAACATGAATTCGACAGGTGGCAGTTCTTACATACTGCACATTTAAAATTTTCTATTTTCTGTTGTTAAACCTGTTGTTGAAAGACTTCACTTTTACAAAACAAGTACACATGCATAAACCATTTACTGTTATTTCCTTTTGACGCGTGCTCATTTCAGCTTGTTCACAGTGTCTTTACCTTTATCTGATTATGACCCTGCCAACAAAAGAAAATACTTTTTAAGAAATACTTTTTTTGCCTCTCTCTCTGCTTTCGGGTCTTTTTTGTTAAATTTCTTGTGCCGGATGAATTTGAACATGATGATGTTGCACTATACTGTAAACTGAGAAATTCTCAGAGAATGTCATGGCTAACCCTTTGGGGAGGATGAGCTCGAGCTGAGGTGGCTGAAAGAAAAATGATCCTGTAAAATGTATTTAATGTTATGTCTCTGCTTCACAGCAAACTCTGTAGTAAAGGATTCTTTTTTTTTTATTTCGTAACCGAAGTTTGTGTTTTGCGATATCCACCATTCACCTGGATGATCATTGAAAATGACAAGATAACAGATGGGATGGGATTGTTGGTTGAAAGGAACCTATTTTCACAAACACTTCTTTGCAAATAAATTGTTACTTACTTTCTCAAACTTTACACAGTGCTCCGTTCATCCACCATTACTGTCAAACTAATGGGCTCAGTAGTCTTTGTTCCACTGAGCGGTTTAACCTGAAAACAATACATTTATATGCAAAGAGACACTTGTATCATAAAATGCATGCCATTCAGACACTCACTCTAACCCGATGAAACCTCTGATCTTTATGCACCATGTATTTTATGCTGAATAACTGTTGTCACTGTTAGCAAACAAAGACTGTGGAGTCTTGCAATGAGAAGGGTTGTATTTTTATCACGCAGCCTGGCCTTTTACTGAATGTTTAAGGGTTACGTTTAACCTGTTGTAATAATGACAGCAAAGTAGTGATAAAGAGTGGGAATACATTGACTAACTACCCAGTTGAGTGTGCATTTGAACCTTCAGCAGACTCAGAAAAAATGCACTAAAAGTTTGTACATGTATGTATGTGTCCTTGAACATAATGCCAGCACTTTAGAACTACTTAGACAAATGAGAGAAAAGAGAAAAAGGGTGAGCGAGGGTGAGGCGAATGAGGAGAAAACGCAACTTTTAAAGCCATGTGTTCAGAGCGCTGACAATCAGAATAGGGATGAGACCCAAAGTGCATTATGGGAGATCCGACATGACTTGCTGTGCTCTTGCTGTTTGCTTTGTCTTTCTCCAGCTTGCTTTGGTCTGTGCTAGCTTACTTTCCAGAGTGGAGGGACGTGGTGATGTTAACCCCAGCCTCTCGGTTATAAGTGTGTGTCTTTGCAACAAGGACTGACGGATATTTGGCCGATACCTTGGTGCTTCACGAACAGAGCTGTCCCATGTTGACATGGACCATATCTGTAATGCTCTTGTAAGCGTGGGCCGTACTTGGTCCTAAGTCCGGGCTCAAGTGGTAACCTCTCAATGGACAACAATCCGTGTGACGGAGGAGGATCTTATCATGCAACCCTACACTTTGATCGTGGTAACGTTCTTCACTATCAACAGGGCTTGGACCAGGCAAACTGGGATGGGACAATTTCAGTGTTGATACTGCTTTATGTTTCAATTGAAAAATGTTAAAAATGTTTATGCGCCTTCTGACTCAAGCATCAATAATATATACAACAGAAATGCAAGTTGCCACTTTTGATGTTGCATAAGAATCTACCTATCATTCCCGTCATGATATTCGCCATCACCAGTTTCAGTTGTGTAGTCCAAGAGTACCTGATTTCTTTAAATGCAATACGGAAAAATCTGCTTTCTAATAAAAGTCCTTACTTCACCATAATACTGCCCTCTTCTCTCCTTTGTCTCTGTTTGTATGCAGTGAAGCTATTTCTTTGAGATAGCTATTTTTCCCACACCTTAATGACTACCTTCAGGGATTTTACACAGTGCTGACCAACAAATATCAACCCAAAGAACCTTGTTAGAGAAGTTTTTGCAAGTTGTGATATATGGTAGGAATATATAGCTGTCCCAGATGTGGGTAAGGAGGCGCCAACAGAGCCGAAGTAAACATTCTTACTTGTAGTTTGGAATCGAGCCACGCATTTAGTGACACCTTGCGAGAAAAAAACAGTCCAAAAAATATATTGAAAATCATATTTTTAACATATTTAGATTTTTCTTTTTTTCAAAGTCACAATAAGAATTCAGAATCACGTTTACAGTCAGCGTAAACCTGTTAACGTCTTTATTTTGGTTGTATTCTTTGAATTGTCTAGGACTGATTATCAAACAATATCATTTTTAAGAACTTTTCAACATTTATTTAATTAACATAGGCAATCAGCAATCTTCTGATTATTTCCACGTCTATAAAGTGTCCCAAATTAAAAAGAAAAAAGCCCAGGGTGACTTCTTAAGCAGTCCAAAACCAAAAAAGACTCCTCATTTCCATCATAAATGACAAAGAAATGCAGCAAATACATTTTAGAAGCTACAACCAGCACATTTTTTGACATTTGACAATAACACGCTTGCTTGGAAATGAGTAAAACAATTGATCTGATATCAAATCAGCAACTAATTTTCTTTCAATCAACTAATCGAATAATCGACCAAAGACACCATCTGTGGTGTTTATTATCAGACTGATATGAATGCCAGCAGGATGGAGAAGTGGAGTAATTTATGCTTGTAAATGTGTTTTAAAAGTGTTTTTTTTTTTAAATCTGCTTTGGAGTGGATTATATCTTTTGTGTGTAAATTATTCACATATGTCCAGACAGTTTTAAAATAATCGCCCCCCTCTGTTTTTAGGAGGTTTGAGTATGAGCTCTGTGCTGTGGACTCTGCTCTGCTATCTGTTAGTCATCCTACGCAGCTACGTAGCAAAATCGCGCGGCGTGTGTTCCTCTGTCCTGACAGACTAATGTGGCTCACCAGAGATTTGTCTCAAATACAGACTCGGGAGGAATAAACTAACACAACAGATCGGCTGCAGAAGCAGCAGTTTCTGTGCTTCAAAATGAGTGACGACACAGACTCCCCTCCTGAGAGGGAAATGAAGGTATGCGCTGTTTATCCAACTTGTGTTGACAGGTTCTGGCTAGCTTAGCTGGTTAGCTAGCTAGGTTTTGTTTTCTGTGTAGTTAACCCCGACTCGAAAGCATTTACAGTACCATATCACTAACGTGGACACAATTAACAATTAGAAAGCTCGGCTGAAAAGCCTTGACAAGAAAAAGCCGCTAACTTTAATCTTCTCTGTGTTTAACCAGCTATGCTAGCACGTTAGCTGTTAGCACTTTAACGCTATATCGTATGTGCTTCATGAGAGTTGAATGTTAGCTTGGGGTCAGGTGAATTAACAACCTCCCGTGTGTGGTATGAAATCCTCACATTTTGTTCACGTTTAATAAATGTTGCTGTAATGGTACCCCCACACCTTAGCATAATTAGCTAACGTCATGTGAGCTGTGAAGGTGGCAGTCATTGAGCTTGTTTACCACCCATAACTACTTTTCCTGAAGTAATAAACAGTTGCTTGTTTGTGTTTTTCAGGATTTCCAGTTTCGCCAGATGAAGAAAACAAGAGTGTTTGAGCCCACTGAAGATTTGCCAAAAGAAAGATCAAGTCTGCTTACAGTCTCAAACAAATTTGGTTTGACTTTTGTTGGGCTCGACCGGACGTTCAAAGTTTACCTGACTCGAGACATCCTGGCTGCTGATAAATTTGATGGCAACTCCAACGAAATAGGTATGAATATGACCTTACACATCTTTAGCCTGATTTCCATTCATGTATCTTCCTCACAATTGACTCAAATGTTCCTCTTTGTCCCAGTTGAGGGGATAGCAGCATTGGCAGAGGTGACGGTGGACCTTGCTCTGCACAACTTGGCCCTCAGCTGTGATGAACTCACTCTGTCAGTATGTGGCCTGTCCGAGGAGGCCGGTTTGTCCCTCACCTTCTATGATGTCCGCACCTTCCTGAACAAGGTGACTGCTTTAGTCAGTGTATTTAATGTTCCAGTGTATTAGACATGCGTCATGCCTATTTCAGGTTTCTACCAGTGTATGAAGGCATCTTAGTATAATGAACGTAGAGAGACACTTGTACTGTGAGTGAACGTGTTGTTGCAGCTCTCTGGATCGTCAAAGTCCTTGAGGAAAAAAGATGTCCAATGGAGATGACTGACACAAACGTTTGCAATTTTTAACATTATTGTTCAGAGATATCTAGTATGAGAATCGGCAGTCTTGCAGATGCCCTTCAACTGAAACAACCTTGGCATGCAGCAGTTATTTTTATGAGCTAATCACCAGAAATTGAAATCAAGTCTCCAAATAGTTAATCTACTATGATTTATTTTGGCCTTTATAGATATGTGGTTTGTACGTTTCTACTGCAGAGGGGAATATTGAGTATGCAACTGACAAATACAAAATCAGAAGTGATATAAGAAATAATAAATACGTTATTTTTAGTAAGTAATTCAGTAGCAATTAAGTCACAAATTAGTCACTTGAGCTGTTGATTTTTTAAAACAACATATATTTTTCTTTTCCTTTCTAGGCAAGACCACAGAAGTTACCTTTTGCGTCACTGCTGCCAGCAGTACCCCCTGGCACTCTAGTGCAGGACCTGAAGTGGAATCCTGCTCAGGCATCCATGTTGGCTGCCTGCATGTCTGATGGCAGCATGCAGATTATGGATGTCTCTGACTGTGCCAAAGTGCTGGCCGAGCTACCGGCCTTAAGTGGCATCACGTGCAGTGAGTGGGACTCTAAACATACGAGCTGAGTTTGCCCGTACTCTTATCTCTGTTGTGGCTCAGTTGTAGTTGATGTTTTTTGTTTCACACAGTTTGCTGGAGTCCAAAAGGAAAACAAGTTGCTGCAGGAAAAATGAATGCCACAGTCAGTCAGTATACACCAGTAAGTAATTCACCATAATTAGAATTAAAACGCTTACTGCTTCCTGAGAGCTACAGCATCCAGTGACTGACAAGATGAAAAAATGTTTTTCTCCTCTCATGAAAAGGCTCTTGAAGAAAAGAAAGTTATCCCATGTCCACACTTCTACACCTCTGACGAACCCGTGAAAGGTAAGGAAAATCCTGTACTCATTAATGGGATCTGTGTTGTACGGCCATATATCGAGCTGGGTTATGAATGGCTTATAATGACATTATATTTCATTTTCTAATTTACTTGCATTTTACTTTTATTGCTGTGTTGAAATCCCATTTGTGGCTAACACCTCTCTTTCCTGTTATCTCTCGCAGTTCTGGATGTGCTGTGGCTGAGAACTTTCGTGTTTGCAGTGGTATATGCTGCTGCAGATGGGTCCCTTGAGACCCCTCCTGAGCTAGTGTTGATCTCCCTCCCTGTGAGTACGCCCTACATTCACAGTCCACTGAATTCATCCATTTGGAGTTTTGTCAGGTTGCACCCCTCCAGTCTTTAATGCTGTCTTGCTCATCGCCTCAGTAGATAAATTTGGCCATACTGTTTTCTTCACATTTCTTCTTTGTTTGATCATATTCTCTCCACATGGCCACAACAACAAGGTGAAGAAACAAATATAGCATTAGATTCTCTGCCAGGTTATGTTTTGTAGATCTGATGGTCAAATGCTTTGCTGTGTTACCACCTTCTTTGTGTAGTGGCTCTGTAGTTACATAGAGGCTCCTGCTGCAGTTAGGGCCTTAAAATAATGTTTAAATATTTCCGCTTATCAGAATCAGAATCAGCTTTATTGGCCAAGTATGTGAAACACAAACAAGGAATTTGACTTGGTTTTTTCTTCGCACACAATGTACATAGACATAGACATGAACACAAACAAACATAACAACATTCAACTAGAAGGAACAAGAACAACAAAGAACAGTGAGTTAAAAGGTGTTCAGAAGTCCGGACTATTATAAATATATAAATATATATTTAAGTATATATCAGGATACTTTTGAAATCTCCTTAAAAAGCACTTCATAAATGCTAGTACTGGGTGATAAAGTCACAAAATGATAGATTATTAAGCAGCTAAAATATGCTGCCACCATATAGAAGTTTCAGTTTTTCCATCTAAAGCCAATGAATGTGACAAACTGTGATATTTTGTTTGTTGTTTTGTAGAAGAAGGATGAGAAGATGGAGACAAAGTATCTGAACTTTAGCGACACGGTGTACGGCAGCTGCACTGAGAGACAACACCACTACTTCCTCAGCCACGTAGAGGACTGGTAAGAACGATCACAAAATACAGGCACGGATGATGTAGTAGGCACCCAAAAGCATGTTTACTGTTGAGAATAAATGCATTATTTATCTCTTCAAATTCTTAAATTGACATTACACATTTGTGTAATGTGTTGCTTTACCTCACTGTTTATTTCCTACAGGGACCTTGTGTTTGCGGCATCAGCAGCTTCCATTGAAGTCAGCGTTATAGCCAGACAAGAGGACAAGGTACCTTATGATGATAAGTGAAAAGCAGAATGTTTCGTAGGAATCTTTATCTTAAAAGACAAACTGTTTTAAATATAGACAGAAATGAAAACTGTCTCTCGTTAAGATGGATTTTAAATTCCAGTTTTGAAAGACAAACAAGACATTATGAGTGTTTGAGATGTATTAAGTAAGTTTCCTTTTAAGTCATTTATGCTAGCAGAGCTTCCCCCATCTATAGTCAACAAACCTAATACCACATACTTAACTAGCCCTCTTGGTGACAGTTTGCCAGCTTCTGAATGTGCTGAAGTTTTTAAATGACTGTCTCTACTGTAAAATAAATAATATTATCTTGGGTCTTGATTTTTTTTAAAGCTACAACTGATTAAAGTTCTGATGCTCAGTTTTGTTTCACATAAAAGATGATTTTATTTAGCTTTAATTTACAGTTTGTTCGGATGCTCTCTGTATTGGGTGAGGTAAATGCATCAGAAGCCTGTGGACTGTCATGACCATGACAGATTGTTGTCCTTTTTTGTTAGATATGGGAGCTTTGGATCCTGGAGGATGCGAGTAGGGCTGAGCTTCCAGTGACTGAGACAAATGAAGACACGCTTCCCCTTGGTTTAGCAATAGACTACACCAGCCAGCAGGAGATCCACATAAGTAAGTCAATTTGTCTTTTCGATGCACTTTCTTTCTTCACCTGTCTGACCTGATTTGCACACCAACACCATGTGAATACGCTTATTGTTTGTTGTTTAATGTTAAACGAACTAGCTTTTCCTTGTGGTATTACTGTTGGCACCACTGTAGCAAAGACAGCGTTAGCAACAGTTGAACACCCGGTTGTATTAATAAGCAAAGTGAAGATGAGGTATATGGGGCACCAATCTATACGAGGACTGTCACTTTTCTACAGCCATTACACTGTAGAATCACTATTTACTCCAGAATGATGAGTAGCAGCTAAAAAGTTGTCTGTTGCCATTTTAATTTCATTTTATAAAAGCCTTCACTCAAGGATTATCATTATTTTGTCAAATTAAAACCAATTTTGCAAGCAAGGTGAAGTATGTTTTAGCACTTAGAAATTGTGAGCCTCTACTTTCCTATTAGAGAATTGGGGGTATTTTTAATGGGATTTTAACAGCTTTTTTCAGCATTTAAACAAAGGTCAAATGCCTTTTATCACAATTATGTTGTTAATTATCTTGTGTGGTGGGATAATTCTTATATAAGTTCTACCAGCACACCAAGAAAGAGAATTCGGCTAAATGCTAACCCCAATCTGCAGTCACTTTGGTGCAGCTGAGGTAGATTTTTCTTGCTTACCATTTTTAATCACGCAAGACAGTGTTTCAAATCAGTGTGCAGGGCTTGTTCATGGGAATAGGGATGGGATTTACAGGATTTATGCATTAGTTAGATGAATTTTTTTACTTGGTGCCATCAGCTTGTAAAAATGCTAACGTAGGATAATGATGTCATCCCTATTTGCAACCATATTCTCTGCCATAATCAAGCTGAAATCATAGCAGCTCAGCTAAGATATTAAATTGGATCTTTCCCACTTGCAATTGATATTATTAAGTTTTACTTTGTTTTTGGACATCACTTTTTTATTGCAGTTTTTTTTAATTACAAAGAGTGTTGCATATCTGCGTTGAAGCTTGCTGAATGCACTGTTTTTTCAGACATTTATTTTAAATGATAGTATGGACAGTGAAGAGAAAATTAAACCAGTTTAGGCAGGTTTGTACACCACCTTCTGCCACCAGCGATACTGCCCACCCTGATAAGCCTGTTGGAATGAACATGCATGCTTAGAGTATTTCTTACTGAAATGGATAAGTGTACCTGTATGTTTTACTGTTTTTAAAAAAACCTGTCTTTTCAGACTCCTACAAACTATAAATTAACTTTGATTCCCTAGTAGTTGGTGTTATCTCTCGAACTGCATGCCATTGTCTTTGTATAAGCTCCACAGCATTTAATGTTCAGCACCCCCGTCATGATGAGATGAAGCTGAACTCCGTTAGGTTTCTTTGTGCATACAGCATCCACTGCAGTGCTCTATTGCAGCATGTGTAAAGAATAGTGATAAGCTACCGTCTCAGTACACTGTTTTATCTTAAATGGCCAAGTCTGCCAGACATTCACGTAGAGCTGCTGTTGCTGTCTAGTCACATCTCTCCCCGCTCACTCTAAGAACTCCCTCCCAAGCAAGAGAGAAAAAGAACCTGCAATTTGAGCAACATTTTGACATGATTGTAGTCTGATCAAAACCTTTATCCAAAGTGAGACATTAGATAGGGAAAGCGCAGGGAGAGTAACGAGAGAGAGTTATCTGTGGAGAGAAAACGCACTCATTAAAATGGCTCAGACAAGCGAGAGGACCACAACAAACAACAAAGCCCAGACAATCCTGTTGCAGAATGCTGATGAGCTTTACCGTGTGCCTCTCCCTTCTGTTCGCTCCCTCTTTCACCCTCTATCTCTTTGCTCCTCTTTATCTCCCAAACTATAGTTTCTTAACTGAGATTAAACTGAACGTTAGGTGCTGCAGTATTGTGTTTTGTGTGGGGAATTTGGGATCGCTTTATTTCTTGAAATGATACTAATCTGTGTTTGCTTGATAATGTATTTTTGCGTGTGGGTGTATGGGTGTGTGGAAGATATAAGTTTGAATTTATGCAGACAATAAAATGGTAATGTACTGACATAATGTCAGATGCAGCGCATGGACTGAATATACAGTAGATGCAAAATGTAAGGTCGACTTCAAAGAGGTGAGTCAGTGGTAATGATAATGAAGTTATACTTGAGGAACAGTTTTAGCTGTGAGACGCAGCTGTAGGGAGAACAAACAGTACAAAGTGTTCGGATTGCTTTTGTGACGTGTGTGATATGACTAGTATTAACTCTGACTAATCTTTAATAAGGGGTGTGAATACTCCGTTTCTTCATTTAAATGTTGGTTTAGACTGGATTTGCCATTTTTGTCCGCAGCCCACAGCACACCGCGTGATTTTGGAAAGTGCAGGAAAGTGGGTGTGAAGAGCAGGAAATAGTTAAGGGTTTTGGCAAGAAGAGGGACGTGTGAGGACTGTTTTTTTGTTTTTTTTAACCAAATGAGGCATCTTAGGACAGCCGTCTCTGTTCACGACTACAGTGTGCCACTGAACACTGAGTACGTGTTTTAACCACTGGAGGGCGAAGTGAGCCAAGGTCAGTGAGACAACTACAGCGCTAGCACACATACAGTCTTTGTGCTCCGATGCTGTCAACACTCTAATGATCAAAGTGACAAACAGCATTTATAGCAGGCAGAGCGAGCAGATGACACTTGCTGTTAATTGTCTCCCTTGTGCAGTGGTGTGATTTGGAAGCACGAATCTGTGCAGAACGCTAAATCATTTCTCACAAAAGTCTGTTACTGCATGGTGTAGATTGCCTATGCATGTGGCTCTTAATTAATAGACTTAAGACAAAATTCCCTACTAGTGAGCTTTAGAGATTCTTCTTGGCTGTCTGATCTGTGGACGGTTGAGAAATGAGTCAGTGGGGGAGGAAATGACGGATATGCACTCAGTATGTTTGTGGGAGGGTGAGTAAGTTTGACTGGAGTGTTACTGGTTGCTATGTTTTGTGAAATTATAGTAAACATATTATCTTTTAACAGTATTTCTCTGTCTAAATGTCTTTTAAGTTTGCTTCTCTCTGTTTCCTGTCTTTCCGCCCTTATAAAGCTGATGAAAAGACCTTGCCCCCGGCGCCCACAATGCTAATGCTATCAACGGAGGGATTACTCTGCCCATTCGCTCTGCTCAACCTCAATCCTGGGGTTAAGCAACTGGTCTCAGCCCCTGCTGCCCTTGCCTTGGAGGGGGAGAGACTGCCCAAGCCAGGTAAGCGAGCCAGTGAACTTGACGGATGTTTTAGACTAAAATGTTGTTGAGATAGCTGCATAATTATTCATAATCACACATTGTGATGATATATTTCCTCAAGTGATAATCATCTGAGACAGTGATACTGAAGTGTTTGCGAGAACTTCCAGTCCGCGTGTGTGCCCATTGGACATATTTCAGCTGACATGTCATGCGTTGGTTTCTAAAAGAACATTTTTAAGTGTGGAGTTTGGTATAAACCTATTATTAGCTGTACTGTGGAGTTAAGTTGGACCTCACAAGTCCCACAGCTCAGTTTAACAGCCTGAGAGACCTGTCAGTCAAGCAAACACGCACCCAACTACATCCCCCATTAAGCTTATCTTAATGTCTTACAGGAACAATCATTCTGCATAAAATTAAAGCTCTTAACTCCATTACAAATCCACCATTGAACTTTGGATGTCTTATCACACTTTAACATAATCAAATGAGGCATACAAAGCTTTGAGTTAAGGTGAGTGTAGTCGTGATGAGAGCAGAAAGGAAGTAGAAAAACAATTTTGTTGGTATTATCAAGCAAAACGTATGGTTTTTATCTGATTATTTCCAATAGTTTGAATTGTTTTCACATTATATTTGTTGATTGAGACCATGCAGGGATCCTTGACTGGACTGTGTGTTTTTTTTGTTTTTTTTTGGAAGCCAAAAGAAACAGTGTTTTTACTCAGCCAGACACATTAATAAAGAAGCTCCACAGCTTTTGTGCAAATTCCTTTGAAGTCTGACAAACTGTTGTGGCAGTGAGCATCTTACCATGAAAGCTGTGGACTTCTCACTAACACTAATCCCATTGCTAATTCCAGAATTAGTAATCTTGTTTTGTAGACAAAAACAAGTTTTGTAGACAAAATAAGACCAACATGTGATGAGATGTTATGAAAGCAAATTTCTTTTCTGTTCACAGGTTCTTTGGCGATCCAACCTCCCAAAATCCCTGCCTCTATCACATCTGTCCCAGCAACATTCCCAAACCTTGGTCTTGCTTTAGCAGCTGCTTCCACTCCTCCAGCGCCTCCTGCCTATTCATCCGCTGCCCCATTCAGCATCGCTCCCTCGGCTCCTGTGTCTTCGTCGTCATCATCATTCACTTTCTCGGTCCCAACCACAAGCTCCAACTCTGGTCCTTCAGCTTTCTCTCTGGGGGGCCCAACACCTTTCGGCATGGGATCATCAGGTTTCTCCTTTGCCTCCAAACCTCCCTCTGACACGCCATCAGCACCTTCAGCATTTTCTTTCACTCCCTCCATCAAACCATCAGCAGTAGTGGCTCCAGCTCCATCTCCAACACCCCAGAGCCTTGCCGCTCCCTCCCCGCCAACTGTGAAACTGAATCTAAATGAGAGGTAAATCATTGTTGACCTCATTTCGAAGGGTATTCCAACTGAGACAGAGATTTCTATATATTCAATACATTAAAGACTTAAATCAGTCAAATAAATCTGTCTTCTCTCTCCCAAGGTTTTCAGCATTGGAGACGCCAGCACCACAGTCTTTCTCCTTCCTTCCCAAAGCGGTTGTCTCCAATTCCAGTAGTCTGACCGCCCCTCAACCGTCAGCCACTAAGCCACCAGCTGTATTAGGTAAGAATGTTATGCCTCAGTTCCTTGACTGTTATATTTGCACAAGGGTGTCTTTCTTCATTTTTTTTTTTATCAAAGGATTCGTTAAATCTTAAAACGCCTTGGATTGTGATTCTTATATTGTTGGTTGTGTTGCAGCCCCGGTGCGTCCAGTTCAAACCAGCACACCACCGACAATCGTCCAGAAACCTGCTCCGGCCGCCCAAGCCCAAGCCCAAGCCCAAGCCCGTGTCCAAACTCCACAGGTCCTCTCCGGTTTATTTGATATTATGATTAAAAAAAAATGTTAAAAGATGAACATATATCACAATAGGAACACACAGAAAGCACAGAGCCGCCATTTGTGCACTCACCTTCTCTGTACGCTACTGCACACCACAGTAGTAGTAAATAATTCAAAAAAGTAAAATGGTACAATACACAATATCAAAAGTTACTCAGGGGTTGTTTAAAATATTATATTCGCAGCACGTGACGCAATTTCTATCATGGATCGCAGAAAAGGTCAATTAACTAATCACAACTCAAAAAGTCACGAAACTACTTCAACAGCGGCATTTGTGGAATACATAATTCATGTGTGTCTTACTTTACTACTTTCCAATGCAGGCAGCTGTTAGTGTGAAGGCCCTGGAGAAGCAGCTACAACAGAAGAAAGACTCTGATCCAATTATGGCCGGTATATTGGAGGAGGTGAGACATTATCCAGTCAACACTTCGACATACGCACTCGATGCTCATATTTCCTCTTAATGAAAATTGAATGGTAAATCTGTAAATAATTTAACAAGTAGATGAACTGTTGGATTTTCTTTGGTATTTTAATTAAGATATGGATGCTTTTTCAGATAATTGTATGTTTGATATGAAACATAATTTCAGTTCAAATGTTAATAGTGAGCGTCAAATGTATTACTGTTAGCTTTAATGTTATCAGTTAGCCCTTCAAGGCCAGCTATAACGTGAGTGTTTAGTAAGTGGAGATTTACGCATCACTAAATTAACACTGGTTGTATCTTACAAAACTAGAGACCTACAGACATTAACTTTGCTGTTATATCAGCTGGTGTGATTGATGAATAAAAGAGATGATCGAATATAATCATCATTTCTGGCCTGACAGTTGATCAAAATGCTGTTTAATAATGACATAAACTAGGTAATTTCACTAAAAAAATCAATATATCTGAAACTATTTAGCATAATACCAACAAAATCTGACTAAAGTAAATAATGTCAGTGAGCTTAGATTATCACTTGTTACTAGATACACACGAATAACCACACAAAGTAAAGTCATGGCCACATTACCACAGGATTGTCAGTCAACTTTAATGCGGCATAAACTGATTTACGCACTTAATATGAATACGTAAATACTGTAAATAAATTGTGCATATAATGCATTCATATACATCTTCATTAGCTAACATATTTTTTAGCCCCATGGTGCAATCCACTTTAGTAGCTACACAGTTAGAAACGTTATTGTATTGTATTGTAGTAGATACAAACAACTTAGGAAGGGCTTAAAAAAATCTAATGAAGGATTTACAAATAACTAAACTTCTCATTGACTTGTCATCAGATTGCACACTTCCAGAAGGAGTTAGACGACCTGAAGGCACGAAGCGCAAGAGCCGACTTCAAGGTTGGCACCATTGAGGAGATGAAGGAGTTGAGGAAGGAGTCCGAGGACCTTCATATTTTCACTCTGGAGATTAAGGAAACAACAGAGGTAAGACCGTGGCTGCAAAACCAAAACATGTTCAGATTTTGCTTCGGCTGACCCAAATCCCTGTTAACAAATTCACACCCAGCAGCCAAATCCTACCCCCAACAGCTGCCTCCTACTCAGAATGCGATGGTCTTAGAATAACAAAGTCACTGCCGCAAGTTCATGGTGTTATGATAAATAAAAAAAGCATGTGTACCATCTTCTTCTCTTGCGGCAGGGGTAGCTAGCTAAAATGTTTAAAAATATGTAGCCTAGGTTCTGCTCGTCTCCCTGAAAAGTGTACAAAAAGTAGTATTTTGGACAGGTCTAAATGTTCTGTTCTTCACAGTATATTGACTTGTACGACTTGTCTATTGTATATACCATATACAGAGAAGCCTTTTTAGTCTTATCTATGTTTCCCTCAAACAGCAAAAGATTAACTTCATGTGTTGGTCTTTTTGATACATTTATTTGCAACCAATAGACTGACAAATCTTTTAAGCCTCTATTGGCAGAATTATAGTGTGTGTACATTATCATACATTTCTAACTGATTTGTTGATTTAGTTTAATAGTTCTGATCTCCTTGTTGAATTAAGCCTATTTTTTCTGTTTCTGATTTGCAGTCTCTCCATGGGGACATTGGTACACTGAAGACCACCTTGCTGGAGGGCTTTGCTGGGGCAGAAGAAGCCAAAGCCCATAGTGAGCTGAGCAGGGACAGAAATTACAGACAGCTGTTGTATAAAAAACCTCTGGACCCACGCAGTGAGGAACAGCTTAAGGTAAAAAGCAGAAGTTTGCATGAATAGATGCTTTTCCTGAAGGCTTTACACAAATTGCCTAATTACTCAAAGCCTTCTGTGTATTCTATGCTATGTTTTTCTTTATTCAGGAGATTCGCAGGCTGTACCAGTATGTTTTGTTTGCTGTGGAAGATGTGAATGACGTTCTTGATGTGGAATGGGAGAAACACCTGGAGAAGAGGAAAAAGCAGAAGTAAACACAGTTATTTGAGTATTTGGTACTGACAACATTTTGGGTCAAGTGTCATTTTCTAATGAAATACTTCTCTTCTTCACAGACACATGGTCGTGCCGGGGCGTGAGGGTCTGTTCACGACACTGGCCAACAACCTTTACATAATCAACCAGCAGAAAAACCGATTGGACCAGTTGATTAAGGAACTCACCTCCCTGCGCCTCTACAACAAGACTGCCACTCCAACTATAAACCGCAATACTGCTACGGCAACAACTGCTGGGTAAGAGCTCGAAGTGGGAATGGAGGAATGAGGAAACCTTTAATGAGATAAATGAGTCTTACATGTTTAAATAGATTTTTTATTTGTTATGGGAAGAGAGACTCTGCAGTGTAGGTTTGGGAATCATAGACTTCATATTTCAAGTTAACCTTGACTTAAATGGGCTGCAATGTAAATCTAGAACAGTTTTTGAATAATTAAAACTGAATAAAATTAACTTTTGTTTTTATAACTGGATGCAATAATAGCTAAAAATATAATCGCCATAGTCCATGAATAACATTAAACTTGCACTGTTTTTTTCAGTGTTGCAGCCTTTATATGATATTATAATTGTGTGCATCAGTACACTTGAAATAATTCTTTAAAAAGTGTCATATTTTAATATTCAAACAATTTGTTTCTGTGTGTCATGGCAGGCTGGAAAGCGAGCTTGAGAGTTTAAGGGATGCACTCCTGAAAGCCAGGCTGGACACCACCCCTCCTAAAACCAAATCCAAATCTCCAGGTATCAATCTTTGTAATATTTTTGAGATAAACATGATAAAGGATATTCAATTTATTTATTTCAACATACTAACTTTATACTGTATGTTTCTCCAGCAGTCAAGATATCACCAGTTAAACAGTCCCAGCTGCGTAACTTTCTCTCAAAGGGACAGATGCCTCCTGTCCGCTCGACTGCACCAGGTACACATATCCTGCTCAGACTAATTTAACAAGTGTTGTAGGCGGGGAAATTGATCTATTTTTCCAGTCAGTAAATTTGGACTACAGAAATGTGTGGCTGCATGAAAGTTTAGAAATGTAGTTAGTCTTTACCATAAACTCTGAAATGTACTTCAATGATATTCACAAGGAAAACGTCAATATTCACTTGAAGAGGGTTGTTGAACAAGAGTAGACTGTCTTGTAATGTAAAAATATCACCTTAAAACAGCTATACTACATTTGTTGTTGATCTAGATGTTCTTAATCCCTTCCCTTCCAGCCAACCTATCTCGCTCAGCCTTCCTTTCACCCAAATACTATGAGGACTTGGATGATGTGAGCTCTACATCCTCCCTGTCCCAGTCCCTGGATCCTCACCCAGCTCATTTGGAGCTGGAAGAGGAAGAACTACAGCCAGAGCCTCTTCCCATGACTGTCATTCCTACAGCATTGTCCACCCCCCGCCACCCCACAGTCGTGAGGACCCCCTCTATCCAGCCAGGCTTCGGGGCCATCCAGTCCACGCCTTTAACCAAAATTCACTCAGTCCCTGGTGTGGGTTTTGGACTCAGTCCTATTGCCAGCCCTGGTGAGTAAATCATACCAACTGTTGCTATTCATCAAAGATTTGAAGCAGCATTAAAAGCTACAGGATGACTGCTTTTAAATGTCAGACATACGACATTGCTGAACATGTTGCTCACTGTGTTGATATTTCAGTTCCAACCAATAAGATCAACCTCAGCGGGGCTGATAGCACTGCTCTCGCCACAAAGACGGTAAAACATGGAGCCCCACCAGCTGAGAGGACCATCCCTGTCACCATGCCTGCCCAGCAGGCTGCAGCCACCGCTGCTCTACGCAGGCAGATGGCCAATCAGAAGCCAGGTAGGAAAAACATGCACTCATCACCCTGCAATTGCAAATAATTATTTATCTGTTTATTTTTAAATGGTGATTAACATTAATTAAGTCATTATGGGCAACTGTGCTTAGCAAGCTGTTTGTATAATATTACATTGCTATGATTGCTATAATACACCAGGGGGAGACACAGACTTCCAAACCAAATAATGTGAAACTGGTAGCTTGAAGTCCCAAAATACCTCAGACTCACTTACTAACCTGTTAGTATCAGTATAATTCAAACCAGGCTTAAATCTCCATGAAAACATTCAATTCATTGAATTACACTTGTCTGGCATGTTCTGTTTTTAATATAAACACTTGTCGTGTGTGTATGTAGGCTACATTTCTCACATATTCGTTTGCGTGTGTTCCAGCTGTTGTCAGTGCTTCCCTGACAGAGTCCACTTTGAAGACTGTTCCTCAGGTGGTCAATGTCCAGGAGCTCAAGGACAAAGGGACTCCTGTCCCTGTTGCTAATATCATGAGGTAAAGACCAAAAACTATGTAGATATTCTTTTTTTTGTTGTTGTTTGTTTGAAGTCGTGTCATGAAATTGACTTCAGTAGGTGATAGTTTCTTGAGTAGACTGAGGGAGGTAAAGACAAAGCAGTGAGTATAGAAAGTAAAGGAAAATTGAGGTTTTTTCCACAAAAGTAGCATGTAGCATACGGAGCTAAATCTGTATGTTTCTGTAGACGCAAATATGTGTTTGTCTTTTTGTTCATCGTTGATGTATCGGCCAATAAACACACATTTTTTGCAGTGATATATGGTGGAGGCAGGATCTTTTACAGATTATGATAAACTTTTATGGTCTCAAATGACACGAGTGCACTGAAACCATTAATTTCACTGGAAATTTAATGATTTTAACTTCCCCAAGAATGTTTTTCAGCATTATGTTCAGTAAAACAAAACGTTTTTATACTGGCCAATATCTTTCAACATATAAGCCGATACCAATATATCTGTACTAGGCCAATATCAGCCGATCAGCCAACCGATATATCGGTCAGGCTCTAGCTTCAGTGATATATAGCTATATAGCAGGATGTGTTTAAATCAGTTTCCGGTGACTGAAGCTGGTTTACAGTATGAAATCTGGCTCAGTAAACGTGTAATGAGGCAGACACAGCATGCATCCAGCCCATCATCATTGTTTTTCTTTTTTTTTCTTTAAAGAATCAGTGTATTTGTTAGCTTTGACTGCTCTCAGATTAAATGCAGTATCCCATTCCATAGTGCAAAATACAACAGTCACTTTTATAAGTTGGAGACGGTTCAACTCAGGAATGGTTCCAGGTTTCGTGATGTATTTTTGATACGAGCTCATATCATACTGTGACAATGATATAACTAAACCTATTGGAATTAGTTACATAATTACATAGTTACCTGGAAGGGTACTAGGACTGATTTTGACAAACCTACTTGGCAGACACACTATAAAATTGTGTTACTTTGGGGGAAGGAAAAAAAAAAACACAGTAACAAATCAAATTTCTGTAGTTTGTAGGCACAGATGACACATTTAAGATGTTAGCTCCTGAGTCACCGTTCACAGATTTGCTGTTTGGTACTTCAAAGCTTCAAAGTCGAGTTACGTTTTAACTGGTTTTCATGGATTTCACTTTGAATTGGATTGCAGTCTTTTTGGTACAGGTCACATTGTAATTGACATGGCAGATAAAGCACTTTTTATCTGTCTTATTAATCTAATCTGTCCTGTTTATTTATTTCCTGTTTAAAATTAGGCATGTTGTATAATATTTATGCCGTTCGAGCTTGTATCCACTTGGATCTATTTGTGATACAGTGAGTAGACAGTCTGTCACTGTGAGTCCTCGAGGGGTCCAGTGTTTGTTTTGAGTGTGTCTCCTCAGTATAGATTTATCAGGTCACTGACTCCACCCAATCTAAGCCAATGCACACGACTGTTAGAGGCCAGCAGTCTTTGAGGAAATCTCACATTTGCATCACAGCTTCTTTCCTGAAGCATCACATCTCTTACATATTCCCTTTATGCTCATCATTTTTTTCTTTCCTGTTCAGAGTTACAGATTCTGTTATAATTTTATTTTACCTTATTAACCTCCCTTATATGAATACGATGTGTATGATCCTGTCTTTGCCACATACAGGACGGTCTGTTACACAGTACAGCTGTGGTCTGTATTGTATTATTGTGGTTCTACTCTAGCACACTGCATTTTAAATGAAACGGTGACTGAGATGTGCTGTTTTTTGGATGTCTTGGATATGTCCATGTGCTCATTGTGTGCATATTGTAAGAAGGCCTATTTATCCTTGGGGGCTGTACAAATAGAGGTACAGCTGAAAGTCAACACTATAATCTCATATTTTATGGTTTAATTTAGAAAGCAATATGCTGGATAATTCAGCCAAAACAAAAACTAATACGAATATGAATGAATTTGTCTGTCTGATGGTCTGTTTTTATACCATTATCCTCTTCACTTCCCTTTCGTCATGTCTTTCATTTGGCTCTTTATTCACTCCATGATTCACAGTAGCTTGTTTGCCCGTTCCTGTCTCCTGCACCTGACTGTTTCTGCCTCACTGGGCTGTGCTCCATTTTTGTGTGTGATATTTCGGCAGGCCATCCCTCCTTGGGGCTTTTCCCAAATAAAGCCTGCTCACAATAACAAACTTGCAAAGCAAGGCATTGTGAGAGTAAGATGCTTAGGAAAAATTTTGGCTTTTCCCTGAATCCACGCTAATGTTCTCTATATCTCTGTCGAACAGTAACTGTTCAGACTTTTCTTCAAATGGTTCCCAGTTCGATAAAGAAAACCAATTTGTTTCTGTTATTTAACTATAACCAGAAAATCTTAAGATTTTTCAAAGTGATATGCTCCCAAGAATTTAAAATTCCATGCACTGACAGATGACGTAATGTTTGAATGTTTAAATATCTTAAATTTTTAGACATAAAGTGTGAAAATGTATGAAAACTGTGCCATACTATGATTATACAGGGTAGAGAAACGATATACAGTTTTTAGTCCAGCCCTGCACAAAAAAGTATTTCGTAACACAGACCAGTCTTTGTTTGCTGAAACCTAATTTTAATACACCTCAACATCTCACGTCACAAAATAGTAAGGTGTTTGTTATATTTGTTCGTGTGTGCAGAATGAAAATATCACCTGAACACTCTCTTCCTCTTCCTCTTGTGCTCTCCTTCCCAGCTCATCAGTACCAGATCCAGCGGCTCAGGTCTTTGCAACAGTTGCTTCCAACCAGGCCAAACGAGTGAGTACTATATCTGTCACTGCCAAGCTGTCATTCATCTTTTCGTATATTTTTTCATCAACACAGCTTTATGGACATGTACCTGTCATTTAAGTGACACATTATCATTATCCTAAATAGTTTTTAAATACATCTTGAATTGCTCACACTTCAAATATTTTACAGAATTGATGAAACATGAAAATGTCAGAGTTGAGGATATTATTTTTTGCCCATTTCAGCCACTTCTAGCACATAAACTTAAAGGAACACCTGATATGCTTTCTGATACACAGATAAATTAGTTGAAAGAAGTATGAAAACACTGACTTTCTGCAGTGGTGGAGATTTCCAAGTAGAGTTGTTTTCAATTCACATGCTATTATTTAATCAATCACTCAAAACCAAGCAAATTCAGTGTCAGTGTCCCTCTCCTCGCAACTTTAAAGAACATTCAACTTGCCAAAATTCGCAGACTGCTGATGGCTTTGCATGAGAGGAGACCCCTGCATGGGTGAGAAATGTCCCGGCTCCCTCCTATGTTGATGTTATAAATTGCAGTTGGGTGACGGGGGAACTCTTCGAAAAAACGTTTAGCACTGTTCGAGCCCAAGTTCATCTTAATGGGAATGACCTAGACATACTGATCTCCAGCCACAAGTGCAAAAACACACATGCTTCTACTTTAAAACTGCTTTAAAGATCCCCTCCACACATGTATTAAGGCATACAAAGAAATCTCTAACCTGTGACTGACATGTTTTTTGGCAGAAAAAAGTATAATTACCATATTAAAATCCTTAAAATGGCACCTATAGGTTTTCCCTCATTAATAATTCCATATATGTGGAAATATGCAAATATTTTTCATTTCACAAGTTGAACTGTTGAACACAAAATGTCTCCTACATTACTGTGAAGTCCATTCTCAGTGTATATTCACTGGAGGCTTCAAGTTTCCATATCACACTTGTGTATGTTCAATATTGGACTAGGACTGGCGTTCAGACTATTTGTGAAATCACAAATCATGCTTGTAAGACCACCTCTTAAAATCTGTTTGTTTTTGTTTTTTTATTGACTTCAGAGAAAATGTGAAAACAGCCCTAATGTGTCAAACTCTGCACATTTATCATTCTGCACAGTGAAGCTCAAGCATTAAACTGTAGGAACAAGATGGAAAAAAACATTTTTTTACAGGAGCAGCATGCAAGGATTGCAGTTTATTGCACCTGCACTTTAACCTGCATAATGTTTTTTTTTAATCTCATACATAATGTTAGGTCTTTGCAGAATTAAGCCATAATAATGACTGCCAATTTAAATCTGTCTGTGCAGAATCCTACCCAAGGTATCCAGAAGATGACCACTGAAAGTACAACCACCCCACAGACAGGCTTTGTGTTTGGTAAGGACTGGTTAGGTGTACGTGCTTAAGTGTTTTCCCTCTTACCTGATGCTAAGATTTCTTTACACATAAACAAAACTGCACTATAGAACATTGCTGATAGGTGTGCACACATTAATTCTGGTATTTTGCAATGTGATGAACTTGTGTCCTTCAGGTCAACCGTCCAAAACAGATGTTCCTGTGGCTCCTGCTAGCTCAGCAGATCAAAGCAACAGCAAAGGGTTCTCCTTCACATCAGGGTGAGTCAGCTTATGTAAATGATAGTGCCATTCTAAAATATAAAAAACACACTTACATTTCATGTTGCATTTATTTATCATCAGGTCAAAATTAAATAAGAATATGCAAACTTTCATGTCAAAAACAAGCATTCATCAATCAAAATCTTGGTCTTTTCTCTTCCTTTAAAAGTTTGAAATATTCTTGATGACTCATCCTGCTCTTGGGGTTGTATACATTCATTTAATTATCCAAACAGGATGTGATTTTGAGCCAACCAACTAACCAATCCATCATATAAAACTGGGTCATTGTAGCTATTAGAGGAATATCATGTGTTGTGTACTTTTCCAGAAGAATATGGTTCATTCCTAATTGTGTAATTTCTCCCTCTTAACAACACACAGAGATTTGTCACATTACAGAAACTTGTGACTTTTTCTTTCGCAGGTCCACAGGCTTCAGTTTTCCTTCAGTTTCACAGGGAGCTGGAATGTCACAAGGTAAAAACAGTACAGCAGCTCTGTATCAGATTGTTAAATGATGGTTTCAAACTTAAACACCCTCATCATATTTGTTGTTGTTTTTTTTCTTTTCGTTTCTCTCTCCAGTGAAAGATGTGAGTAAATTCTCCTTTGGCGGAAATGGCAAGATGATGTTCGGCCAACCGGGAGAAGACTCATTCTCCCGTGCTCTTGGCACTGCGTCTCCAACGCTGCCTCCAAACACGTCAGCAGACAAACCCACCTCCACCACAACTGCCCTCAGGATAGAGCCACAGCCCCCGAAGACAGTTGGAGGAGAAACTCTGGGCAGCTTCTCTGGACTACGCGTGGGCCCAGGAGAAGAAGCCAAAGATTCATCCATCAAACCCGCTGCTGCCTCATTTGCCTTTGGGGAAACTGGACTTGGTATGGGCAAGGTAGCAGCGCAGTTTAGCTTCGGTGCAGGTCTCCAAAAATCTGCAGAAGATGCAACAGGAGCCGATTTGTCCAAGGGGGCAGCAACAGGAAGTTTGTTCAAGCCTCCTGAATCAACCCCCAAGCCGGCCTTCTCTGTTCCCCAGCCTAGCTCTATTACCTCAGCTTTACCTACGTCTTTCAGCAGTCTTCTTTCGGCTTCCTCTGACTCCTCAGAGGAACCAAAAGCGCCCACACAACCTTCTGAACCCACCCCGCCTCCTGAAAAAGAACCTGCTGCTGAACCTGCTGTAGAGAGAGCCAGTCCCCTCGTAGTACCTGAGCCTGCAGAGGATGCTGCCACCACAGGGACCCCAGCAGCCACACTCACAGCACCAACACCCACACCTCCTCCAGCCGCAACTTCACCTACCCCTGACCCTCCCTCTTCCATCACCGCACCAGCTGAAGCAACCCCTCCACCACCAGCCAGTGCGGCTCCCACAGTAGAGGCCACCCCGGACAGCACCACCACCACCACCGCTGCTCCAGTGCCCACTTCAGCTGCTCCCACCCCTGCTGTAGCACCTGTCGCCCAGGTCGCTCCACCAGCGTTCCAGGTGCCCAGTTCTGACAAACCAGGTTCCATTTTTACCCAGCCTGCCCCTGCAACGACAGACAGCAGCTCCATTGAGGTAACACCAGTTATCAGCACAGTAACGCCTGCGGCTGCCACCACCTCCACCCCGACTGTTGCCGGTACAACAACTACTGCTGCTAGCACTGTGTTTGGGCAACCTGCTGCACCTCCAGCGTCCTCAGCTCCTTCAGCCCCCGCAGCTCCTGCAGCCCCAGTATCTACGGCGTTTGGCTCAGCTGGGTTCGGTGCATCAACTGGAGCTAGTTTTGGCAAGCCCGTGTTTGGCCAGGCGAGTGGCTTTGGCCAGCCGGCCAGCAACACTGGATCGGCCAGTGGCTTTTCTTTTGGCCAGTCGGCGTTTGGAGCTAATTCTAACAGTGCAACTACTGGAGGAGGACTATTTGGTGCTGCTACTGCGAGCAATGCCATTTCCTTCTCCTTTGGCACAAGCAGTGCCAACACAGCCAGCAGCACTGGCTCAGGGCTGTTTGGACAAAGCACAGCACCAGCATTCGGCCAGAGCTCTGGATTTGGGCAAGGGTCTGTGTTTGGTAGTAACACCACCACATCCTCATCTTCAGGATTCAGCTTTGGACAGCCCTCAGGTCAGTGTGAGTCTGCACTTTCTTTCCTACTGGTTACTATATGGTAAAATATGGTAAGATTTTGGGGCTAACATTTTTTCTTTTCCATTGAGTAATTAAACGTAATGTATGTGGGACACAATAGAACTATAGCTGTAGAAGCAAGTGGTTTGTAAAGAATAAGGTGTCCCTATCAAGTTTTTTTTTGGCCCTGATCCTAATCCAAGAGTGTTAATGAATAAGAGTTTATCTGGGAGATTTTGACCCCTGAGATTAACATGACCCGATCCACTAGAGGGAGGATGTATCACTCTGTTTGATTTGTTAGAACTACAGAAAAGCTCAGTCCCCTCTCGATTGTACAGTGGTGTCACAGAACTGAGCGTCTTCTTTCGCAAAAGATCTTTGGCTGAGTACAGACACCAGCTTGCATATCAGACAGCTGAAATTACCTACCGCCACCCACCTTTGTCATTTTAACCTTTAAAAGTGCCTGTCAGAGCCGGGTAAAAGTGACAAGCTGCTCCCTGCATGTTTTGTACACTGCTTTTTGCTAATTATAATTAGCATCCAAGCTAGTAAGATATGCATTTTTTTCAACTCCAGTGCCAGAACTCAAGCGCAGAGTCACTCAAGCTACCTGGTTTGCACATGCACACACTAATTTTGACTTGCATATGCAGCAAAATGCTCACACTGTAGGCTGCAGCAAAGGAGAATGCTAGCAGGCTGGACAGTAAAGAAAGGATCAGATTTTGATTCAAGCCCATACCAAGCCATAAAAAAAAATGTCCAGTCGCTTAAATAGTGTAAATTGCAAAAGCTGAAGTAATTACCTGCTAAAAGCCTGACCAGATCTGTACTCTCTAAATCGTATAACATCAGTGTTGCTGATTATGAGGTGTTCCTTGTTTCTCAGCATGTAGCGAACAGTGTTGACAATGTTTGCCAAAACTTGCTGCAGTGCTCTCTGCCTTCACCTCTTTATCAACCCTTCTTTACCCCCCTTTACATCTCTGCCCCTCTCACTGTTATTTGGTATAGATATAATATATTTCCAAGATGTTCTTTATGTCAAGTCATTCTCAGTTTTCTTGTCCGTGCTATGGCATATACAAATTATAGTTTCAGTCTCACATAATGGTTAGTGCTGCACTGAACCTGTCTGTTCTGAAGCTGTGCAATAGGTTTCGGTTCACCAAATTCACACTGGAATCATTTCATGTTGCTATTTATAAATTGGAGATTAACACCTTCAGGCTTTTAAAGTAATGGGGTAAACAGAATTCTCAATTTCATACCAGTCAGCCAGAAAAACAAGCAAGTCAGCCAGAAACGCTGTCGTCTCTCACAGCGCTGTTGTCTACGACGGCTACAAACCGTTAAAGGACCAGTGTGTAGGAATTAATGGCATCTAGTGGTGTGGTTGCAGATTGCAACCAACTGAACACCCCTTGCCTCACCCTCCCCTGCGGTAGCCACAAAAAACACAAAAGGCCCTTTCTAGACTGGAGTCAGTGTTTGGTTTGTTCATTCTGGGCTACTGTAGAAACATGGAGAACTCTTCGGAAGAGGACCTGCTTTACCCTCTGTAGATATAAAACAGGTCATTCTAAGGTAATGAAAACACAATGATTCTTAGTTTCAGGGGAGTACACTTAAATAAAAGTAATTGTGAATTATATTACAGTTCTTCCCCTTAATCCCCCTAAATCTTACAGACTGGTGCCTTAGCGCATGTCTGACAACTCTCTTTATAATTTTATGTCTGTAAGGGCAGTGAACAGTCAAGGAGGCTGTGTGATAATTTCAACTCATTCAGCTGACCGGCTAATTTTGTCTGTAGTATCCTGTCACCGGGTTGAGGTGTGGTGTGGCAGTCTGAGTAAGGAGTGTGGCATGAGGGGAGTTGTCCCATTCCCAAACATTCTCTGAATTCCCAAAGCAGTATGGGAATGTGTGTGTCTCTGTGGACAGCTGATGTTAGGCACAGCTTTGTCATGTCTACAGATATTAAGGCGGGGTTCGAGTTTCCAGAGTCAGCTCATTATGTTTTATGACTCTGTGGGAAGAAAAGGAAGCTGTCAGTGGTGACTATTAAAAAATGATGTGGCATCACCATCTACATATCTAGTAGTGTAGAGTAACAGAAGATATATCAGTCTTGAATGTCTTTCTCCTTCTTATTACAGCTTTTGGCTGCTCGTCCGGCCAGCCGGTGTTTGGCCAACAACCCAGTGGTGGGAGTTTATTTGGACAGGTATAATCCCCTTTTTTTTCTACCTGGGAATATTATTGTCTTACATTGTAAAAAAAAAATGTTCTCATTCTTCTGGACACATTGTATAAGTAGCATTTCTCTCGCAGCAGCAGCCATCATCTGGTGGGAGTCTGTTCGGTTCAAGTCCAGCCAATGCAGCCGGCTCAGCTGCTGGTGGAGGGTTCTTCAGTGGCCTGGGAGGTAAACCGAGCGAAGACGCTGCCAACAAGAACCCATTTGGCGCCACTGCTGCTGGCGGAGGGTTTGGGCAGCCTGCTCAGACAGGTGAACAAACTCAACAAGGTTGTTGTAACTGTTTTACAAAAGTACAGCCTTTTTAGTTTCTTTGAGAAGATACATTAATCATCTGCTAATTCTCCTCTAGGTGCCAGCAGTCTGTTCGGGAATAGCGGTGCCAAGACCTTTGGTTTTGGACAGACGTCATTTGGTGAGCAGAAACCTAGTGGGACGTTCAGCACTGGTGGAGGGACCGTTGCATCCCAGGGATTTGGCTCCTTCTCTTCTCCATCGAAACCAGGTATGGCAGCGGGGAATAACAGCATCTAGAGCCAGGAAATTTTAACATCTACCTCAGTGAATTAAGGATTTATTTCAACCAAGCCAGAGGTGGTAAATGCTGGACTAACAAAGATGGGTTAAGTTGAGTTAATTAGGCAGTTACGCTCATCTTAGTTCGAAATCAGAGGGAGTACAGTTTTATGTTTCTGTTGAGTAAGGAAAAGTGTAAGGATGTTTTTTTTTCTTGGCATTTTGTGAGTTTATTTTGAACGCAGTGAACTCGCACACATTTCCCTGCTGAAACTAAGAGGGCATATCCCTAAATATACCCTCATCCACTCACTGAAAGTGATGCTTGCTTGCACTCTGCAGTTAACATTTTCTCAGGTGATTTATGCTGCTGACATTTTCAGACCAGACTTGTGCTGTTCATACTTCTTTGGGGAAGGGTTTAATTTTCTTAATTAGATTTGAGCACAGGGCCAAGCAATTGTAAATAGTGCTGTTATTACAACAGAATTTCCACACCCTCACCTGGTAGGGCTTGTATCAGTGATGTTTGATATCCTCTATTCTGTCATATTTGTCAGGGTCTAGCTCAGGGGCCTCTGGGTTAGTGATGTGTGAGGTTCAGTGATAGTGGCACGGCTGCGATAGAAACCCTGTGCACCTTTACATAATCGCATTTTGCACAGCAGCCGACTCTTGACATTGCTTTCTCCTTTATCATCTGAGCTACAGCAAGTGCCCTTATCTTCTCGCCCCAGCAGAGCAGAAAGTGAGGTAGCCAGACTCCAATATTACCTGCCTGAACACTGCTGATGCAACATTACCTCTCAACACTGCTAAGTCACAGTGTGATGAGTCAGAGATAGCTTTGAATGATCTATTTAAGCTTCATAATTTCATTTAAATGAGCGACCTATGTCTTGGATTATCACCATTTAATAGCGCTGCAGTGTTAGGGGTAAAAAAAGGGTCAATTTGTCAAGCTTGGTTAGAAAATGATCCAGTTTCCTGCTACAACTTACCGTCATCTGGTTTTTGTAACAGTGAAAAGCATGTGAAGACAGCTTGAAATAAGCATAATCTGATGGTGTGCTTTGTCCTTGTTGATTTGTTATGCTTTGCTTCGTGAACAAGAGTTACTGTTTGTCAGATAAACAACATCCACGAGTTTAAGTGTCAAGTCATGCAGTTCATTTGGTCTCACTGCTTTTAAAACTGCTTTTGAATAGGACTGACATGCCAATTTGTATTTGTGTCAGTCATTGCAGCTGATTCTGTCCTCAGTAAACTTTGTAAAAATACAAAAAAAGAGGACGCCGTCTTTCACGATTACAACTGCAAACTTGGCTCCTGTACACCCAAGCTCCAAGACTAAGTTAACAAGTTAGCATGTTTTTAAGATGTAAAATGAGCTTCTTTATTTGATTTTTATTTTTTATTTTTTTCATAGTTCTTGGCAATAATCAAGTCATAGCAGTCGCAGCCATCCAAGCCATCCCTCAGCTCCACTGCGATATTGGTACCACTCGGCACACTAATGCCCTATCACTGGCCTACGTACAGGGAATGTAATCTTGTTACATTAGCTCAATCAATTATTTACTGGGGCATGCTGCTAGCCAGGCTGTAATTTCAGACCACCCTTTCTCCCTCTGCCACTCCCTCCTACCTCTGAGGCTTTGAAGTGTTCATCCAGACATTAAGCTGGCACAGTGTGTTGTTCCAAAACGATAACAGTCACGGTCTTAGTGAGTGTAATCACCATGCTCAACCATGAAACAATAGTGGAAATATGCTTAACAAACTCATTTTTATATCTGTTTAGATAGTAGTTTTTTGGTAGTTTCCACCCTGATTCCGACCACATGCAGAATATATGTCTCTTCATATTTACACAGGAGTCCAAGCAGAACTGTTCAACCCAGGAACCCCCAGTGAGTAGAAAAATACCCCTTCACATGGAAAGGTGCAATATCCTGTGTCAATAAACAATAGTTGCACCAAACCACAGAAACATCGTCGTGACTGACGTTTGTCATCTTTTCTTTATAGAAACTGTGCTGTAACTCCCTGTCTGTGTCCCACTGCTTTCTGTTACGACCCCTTTTTTAAGCACTTATCTGTTCTCCCCTCCACAGGTGGTTTTGGCAGCGCTCCGGTGTTTGGGAGTCCCCCTTCCTTTGGTAGTGCCCCAGCATTCGGTGGTGGAGCAGCGTTTGGCACAAACGCTTCCTTCAACAGCAACATTGGTTCCTCCGCTGGTAAAGTGTTCGGAGAGGGAACAGCAGCGTCCAACATGGGCGGATTTGGGTACGAAACTTTATATGTTCTGTGAAAGGTCTGAAAAAAGATTTACTTTTTAGAAAATATACACACAGACATGCTTGATGCAAAATACTGATTTTGAGCAGCTTGTACCTCTTTTTAATAAATTAATGTCTTGCCTTCTCTTCTTAATGAGGTTCTGAGATCCTTAATTACATAGTATAAAACGAGTGGCAATCACCTAAAGTTAGCAGCCAGCTAGCCAATGTTGACTCTAGAGCCCCACAGATATGTCTGTCGATATTACTATCGGCCAATATTGGCTTATCACAGATATATCGGTATTGGTGTATATGTTGTTCGATATGCGCCGATAGGAACACTTTTCTATGAAATTATAAAACATTATGTTTTGGATAGTTTACTATTATTAAATTCTTAATATTTTATTTAGTAATACTTAGTTAAGTTTATAGTTAAACTGTAAAATATCCTGCCTCCATTACATATCTTTGTGTTTCATGACTACCTTTGAGGGATAATTGGCAAAAATGAGTGCATATCGGCCCATATATTGATATCTCACTTGGCAGTATAGACAACAGGTCGCTTTTGCTCAGTTTTAGTACTTTTTAAACAAACTAGCACGTCTTTAATTAACATTGATTTTAAGGCGGTCTATATAGGGTAATGCTTTGATGACCTGTTCAAATTTTACAGTATACAGTTGGAATATTTCAATATTTCCCAGCTTTCCTCTGTGAATTTTGTATAAGTATATTTGGTTTAAATGGCTCTGGCATTCAAAGCAAAATCAGTAAAAGCTTTACATGGCAAACTTTTTACACCACAGTTAGTGCATATATGCAGATTTATAAACGTCGGTAAACCTTGGCTCCTTTCCCACTACCAGTCGACAACTTAGCTTTTTTTCCTTTTTCCTGGTGTGTCACGTTCAACGTCACCAACTTGCAAGAAACCAAGGAAACAAATGAACGATGTTTGAGCTCTGCAAGAACAGAAGAGGATTGGAAAAGTATTTACGCACCAAAGAACTTCAGCGTGCATCATAGCACTGCACTGGAAAAGGGTAGAATATAAGCATGTCCCCCCGGGTTTCATGTTTCATCACTGCTGATGAGAGCTGGAGCCGTTAAACACATATCGCATACACATCCTCATTTGACCCTGGAATGAATGCAGATTGTATCTTTTTCCCATCAAAGAGAACAGCCAGATGTTAGTGTGTTCGTGAGTTTTTGTCCGGTGTGAACAGGCTTTAAGTAGTCACACAATAAACCCACCTGTCTATTTTTGGTTATAACATTGTTGCAGTCACTAAACATTTGATAACGTCAGTGTCACCAGGCTTTTCGTACAATACAGAGGGGAGAGAGGAGCAGCAGGTTTTCGCCTGCAGCGTGAAGCAGTTTTTTTTTTTTGTTTCTGTTTTTTATGAGTCTGAACATCTGTGATCTCTCGCTCAGTGCACCATCACACAAGCACAACACATAAAACAAATGAAGGGCAACATTCAGCACATTGTTAAACACTCATCAACATCATAGTGAGGAAGTGCTAAAATAAACCAAATGTAGACCGAGGGTTGAAGGCCCCATTGAAATCTTTTCTGCTTACTAAGAGAGGATGCTTTGACACTGTTTTGACACAGTTTTGTTTTTTTTCTCACTCCAACAGGTAAGACTGAAGGTTTAAAGTTTAAAATCGTACCTCCACATCAACTTACCAAGTGGGGAATTCTTTACAGCCCCCAGCAACTCAGCCCCATTCCAACTGAGATTTCATTTAAAGATACAGGAGCAGGGATTATTTTATCTTTTCCCCTCCTTCCCATCATTTCCACTCTAATGATTTCTCCAGCTTTATCATCATGGTGTGTTCACAATGTGCACGTGTTTTGTTACAGTGAACGTGGCAATGAGCCCAAAACTGTGCGGGACTAGATTATTCGCCTCAGATAATCTCACTGCTGCCTGCAGATTAAACTGGCCTGTTCTCTCTCTCACTCCCTCTCTGTCTGTTTTGCTTATTCTCCCTTTACTCTCCCTTGGGAGTCGATGGGCGTGGGTCCTGTTGAGGGGATTACCGCTTAAACCCCCATCTCTCAATCCTCACAAACACCATTTGACACCTTCTTCCTTACTGGCATGTTTACAGGAAACATACGTACTATAGTCATTTCTCTCTAATCTCTCTTGTTTTCACCCTTGGTTTTTCTTCTCTTGTTTTCACTAATTTTAATTCAGTAGTTGCAGTAGTGCTACATCATTGTCTGCATCTGCTTCCGTTTTCAGGTTTGCCTCACCTCCCAGCGGCCCGTCCTTTGGCGCCCTAGCCAATCAGAGCGCTCCGTCATTCGGGGGCCTGGCCCAGCAGGGCTCTGGGTTTGGAAGTCAGCCCAGCAGCTTCTCAGGCTTTGGACAGCAGCCACAGGCAGGAGGTGAGACTACGACTTCAGTTGCCCCCCCCCCCCACCCATCCTTTTTTTTCTCTCTCTCTATTCTTCCCACATCATCTTCATATGGAAGCCCTAAACAGCCACAGGTCAGACATATTATTTCCTCTGTTTTCCATTGATAACAAGTTAATTATTATTTGTTTTCTTGACATCACAAGTTGTTTATGTCATTATCATGGAAAAAAACAAGCTTTGTTATCCCAAGATAACAGGATAGATTCCTATCCTTTATTCCCTCTTATAACTTAAAGGCCTGATGTTAAAGAGTTCAGCAGTGCCATGCCAGCATGCATACATGGCATCTTGACAAGTGTAGCAACTGACTTAAGATGAAAATGTCATGGTCCACTGCATCTCATGAAGTTGTTTTTCATGATAAATAATCTCGTTATGACATAAATAACTCATGATCCCAATAAAGCAAATAATATAATGATTATCATGGGAAAACAGAAAGTAATATGTTTGACCCATGGTCGTTTATGGCTTCTGTAGGTTCGGGATTTGTGGGAATTATCCTTTTTGCATCACGGTTTTACATTTTCACTGAAAAATCTTGCTGCCATATCGCAGTTTTGATAATTCTTTGACTCATCATGCGGCCCTAATTGTTACCTGAGTTCCTTTACATCTGTAATGGTACTATACTGTATTTGCTCCTGCTACTGAGATGCTACAGTAGTTCATGCACTAATAAAAGTGAGCATCATTTTGACATTTTACGTGTCATCTTGACGGTTGCTGAAACATTCTGCGGCAAATCAGATTCAGAAATGTGGAATTCATGACCCAGATTTGTCAGCAGATCAGAGTTCTCTTGCCGTCTACCTCCCACTAATTTCTGGGTGTCTTTTTTTTCCCTTTTTCTCTCATTAGCTGGCTCTTTTGCAGCCTATAATGGCTCTGTTGTTAGTCATATACATACTGTACATCAGACTGTCCAGTTGCCCCTTTTGTCCATTCATCTTTCTAAACCTTCTCCGCCTCTGTCGTTCAAAGCCCCCTGGGTGGCAAAGCTTTGCCTGTGTCAGGTCACGTTGTCAGACAGACACACTGATCTGTTTTGGGATTATGAGTTTTCATCTTCTGCCACACTGACAGTCATAATGTTTTATTGCTACAGAAACCAAATTAATCACTTCTTCTCCCTTATTTTTTTGTAGGGTTCTCTGGAGGTACCTTCGGGTCAGCAAACCAGTAAGTGAGGTCATCACATTTACTTTTAATTCTTGTCTGTCTATATGTGTGTGTGTGTTTGTGAGTATGTGTGTCTACCAATGAGTAGACAGACCCATATTTCTCCCTGGCTTCACCAGTGCGCGGTGCCTGTGGTGCTTGTAGCTCACATTTTGCTTCCACAACACGACTCCCCATTGAACCTTTTCAGATTTTATACCACCATCACCTCATCTGACCTCATTTATTTCCTTTTCTTCCTCTTTATTCATTTAGAGTCAGATGGAGCTTTATTGCTAATTCACTGCATTGAAATATAGAAAGGTTTTTCTCTGCTTTCAACCTTAAATAAAAAGAAGCATAAATAAACAAATAAAATCTTGTTCTAACACAGTAAATACTGTACAATAATGCATATGCTGCATCATTCTGACCCCCTGTGGAAAGTAGCTGTCCCTTAAACCTGCCCTGCATGATTGAACGCTCGAGCAGCACTTCCTTACTAATTGCCCTCCTGCGATTACATTTTCATCCCCATCCTACTCTCTCACCATTTCTTTCCCTCCTCCCTCCATCCCATTCTCTACCTCTCCCCTCTCCTCTGCTGCCTCTCCCACCGTTTCGCCGCTACGTGTCACATGGCAGCCAGCGTTCCCCGGGGTGTGTTCCAGTGGAATGCACTCTGAAGTGTGCAGGAGTGTGTGGAGACGCGGCTCAGCCTATTGGACACATTCACATACTGTTAATAATCCTCCTGCCTCGCTCTTTTGTTAGTTTTTCCTTCCTTCTAACAGTATGCTCAGTGGCCACGTTTGCATGCACGCTATTATTCCCAATATGACAATATGCCAAATTTGATATTGGTCTTGTAAACAGCATATTCCATTTGGATACTCCAAATTATTATTCAGAATTTGGTTTTAGGACATTATTTTGACTTGTACACAGCACATTTAGAGAGTGCATCCAATTTGGGATTTTACAGCTGTGTGCGATAGAGCCCGACTGATATAATTGGCCTGTATTAGCCTATTACCGATATATCAGTATCTGCATCTGTTGTCCAATATGTGAAGATATGAAAACTTTTTTTCAGAGATTATAATGCAGAAAAAGATGTGTGGGGTACTTTATGTATTAGGGGTCGACCAATGTGGCTTTTTCAGAGCCAATACCGATTATTAGAAATCAAGCAGACTGAAAACCGATATTTGTTACCGATATTTATTCACTGTAAAAATGAAAGTCTTTAAATTTAGAACAACTAGTGATGAAACCTGAGTACAGTTTACTAAAGTACTGATTTAAAGTACAATTTTGAGGTACTTCACTTGAGTATTTCCATTTTCTGCTACTTTATACTTCCTCTCCACTACATTTATTTGATGAATTTAGTTACTAGTTACTTTGCAGATTTAGATTATTCAGTGTTTATAGGCTAGTAATTGTGACGTGTTACCAATCAGATATTGTTGTGGGCAAGACATTTTGGGAGAGGATGCTGCATCAGAGCCAAAGTAGCACATTTTTAAATTAGTCTATTTTATCGGCAATCTGACGATCACCAATAACGATAATCAGGAAAACGCTGCATATCGCCCCCAAAAATCGGTCTACCGCTATTATGTTTTTTTTTATTTTTTATTTATAATATAAAGTACCAGTTAAGTAAACTGTTTCAGTGCACTGATGTCATTTTAGACAACTAAGTATATTGTTAAACCGTCAATAAAGATATCCTGCCTTCATTATACAGTATATCTCACGTCTCGGTATCAGCATCAGCCTAAAAAATATCAAACATCCACTTGCCTGTTCACAGTCAGCTCCGTGCGTTTTCATGGATGCCTTGCACACAAACCACATAGCCACCAGTGTGAGATGCATGCCTTAAAGAAAAGCCCACATTGTATTATGAAATGTATTTTTATATTTACTGCTGCTATTGTGATGTGATTTGATGTTATCTTTGACTTGTTATGTCCTTCGTGCAGCTATTTTGACCCTGTCTTGTCTAGGTGTCACTTGTAAAAGAGATGTTAATCTCAGTGTGACTTCCTGATGAAATAAAGGTTATATACATTTCTGGTCGGAAGGAGAAACAAACCTAATTTTAAACCTTATGACACAAGACTTGGATATCAACAGGTTTTAGGATATGTGCACGTATTTTCATTGACATTTTCAAGAAGGTGGCTGAATGACGCTGTGTTTTCATGGTCGAACAAGTCAGTCATCATCTTATTTTGACGCAGATAAGGAAAATGGCTCCAGCCGTCCCGGTTTTCCATATTTTGACTTGATAAACAATATATTAGTGGGAAGATGCACAGCTCCTTGTAAATGGGAATATTAGCTGAATATTCATTTTCTGAATGATGCCCCTTCAAAATCATTTGCATTTATGTTTGATATCTGTTGAACTTCAGAAAGTTTTTGAAAAGCCCAGAAATCCTTAGCTCCAATATTCAGCATCTTAATGACAGCACCATTACATCAATTACATCAAAAGGAAGATTTGACAGGGTTACTCGTTATAATATTATTACTACGTGTGGTGTTTAAAGCATTGAATCTCTTTTTGAATAACCTCTTCCTGCTTTGTATGTCATTGGAATTCTCCTTTCAGATCAGGTCCTCAGACATTTTCCAGTTGGAGAAGTTAGTTTTATGAAACCTCCGTGAGCCGGACGTCACTGCCGCAGATATCTCTGCAATCAAGCTCTTTGTGCCTTACAGCGGATAGAAGGACAACGGGGAAGATTGTATTAACTTTGGGTTAAATAGAGTGAATTAGAAGAAAGATTTACAAGCATTTTCTTTTCGGAGAAACGTTTTTGTACATTTTAGACAAAAACTTAAGTTTTCGTGCAGTGTGCAGTCATTCTCTCCATACTTGATTATTATTGAAGTTCATAGAAGCAGAAGATGTGTCCTGTGGGGTGTCTGGAAAAACAGTTTTTTTCAATGTTTCTGAGAGTTTTGAAAACAGTTTTATGAAACGAAAATCGCTGTGTACTGTTACACATTGATGCAGTTTACAGACTTGTCAGTTTACAGTTTTCTTGTTGTCATTCATACTCCAGTGGGGTTTTGGCTGCAGCATTTTTAAAGTCACTGTTTCTGCACATTAAAACATGGAAATGCCAAAAAAAAAAGCTTCTGAAAATTTCAATTTTTCAGTCTAAAACATCGTTCAGTTACAGAATGTCAAACATGTAAGCTCATGAAGAGTGTACCAAAATGAAACAAACACCATATTTTCAGCTGTCATTAAAAAAAGTATTGTGGTTTGAGATAGAAAAAGTCCTGTTTTCTCTTCCTCTTTGCATTCCCACACGTGATGTATATTTTTACGTGACAAATGTAAATTAAATGAAATTTCTCCAACAAATTATTTTTCTCAAAATTGTATTCATTAAAGCAGTCGTGTTCATGCTTCATTGATTCATTCGAGTGATTATGAAAGTGTAAACAAAAGCACACATTGTTCAATCTGATTATAATGTGACTCCCGAATGTAGTGAATCATTTTCATAGTGAAGTTTCCTTTTTAAAGCCTGCAGATTTCTCCTGAGATGACCGACAGATAATCTCGAAAAGTATAAATATGTTGATTTTTGTACAATTTTTTATCAAAAGCTGAAACACCTTTGACAAACATTGGAATAGCGCTTCACACCATCACAGTCGAACTAGCGTATAACTAAGCTTAGTATTTCCTTAATGGAGAGGAAGATGAAATCTGAATATTAGCCATATGAAACCAAACACATTTAATTTGAGGTGGCATGAAGAATAGCATGGCAGCAAGCCTCGGGCCATGTTTAGACAGTTCACTAATTAATGCTAAGTCCCTCTTGATATGCAGCTCGTTCCTCCATCTTCAGTAAAGAATTCATTGACTCGGAGCTAAATTGGGTTGTGGGAGAATGCTGATGGGGATCTACAGCCTGTGTGTTGTGGCCACCATCGAGTTATTTTCCCAGCTTATGTGTGTGTGGTAGGGCGAGGGGGCACGTCACCATCACCCTGTCCACCCTTATCTCCACCCGCCTCACACCAGACGGGTGGGAAGAGGTCCTGGTCGCTCTGAAGTGGGACGGGAATGTCAGGGTCATAAAAAAAAGTGACCTGAAGCAGCCACCTGCTCCAGTGGCCAAATCCACATTCCCCAATAGTCTTAAATAGATAGAAACTGTAGGCTGGAGCCGGACTTTTGATCCAATTCTCAAGCAAGTCCCAAGTCATCTGTTCTTTGGGCAAGTCACTTTTTTCCCAACCTGCATTATCAGGATTTAATAAAGAGAATTGGCATCTGTATAATAATTATATAACCCTAACCCTAATACAGAGACAAATACTATACCCCAAGAAAATCTTTAGGGTATAATCCCAAAGTTAAGCGTGCACTGAGTAATTGCATAACACATTATAAAGGCTGTTTTGCACAGATATGAATACAGGTGAGCCTCGGGTACAAAAAGCTTAAAACCCACTGATCTAACCTGTTCAAAAGGTACAACGCTGAATTAAATTGGTAATAAAGGTATGGTGTGTAAGACTGGGCCACCTGCCAAGTTCATGTTTAAAACAAATAGGGGGCAGCATATCACTTTAGTAATACTAAAACCACTGAACTGAAAACATAAAATAAACGCAGACAAGTCATTCGAGTCTTTAACTCACGAGTCAAGATTGTGTCTTCATTTGTCTTCTGTCAAGTCATTAAAACATCAAGTCATCAAGTTGACTCGCGTCCACATCTCTGACTGAAGCCATTGGCTATAAATCAATTATAAATCTATGTTTTGTTTTTAATGAGGAAATTGTGGGGGGTTTTTGGGATTGGTCAACCAATCAGGCAAACAAAAATGTTTTCTAATTAGTTTTGTATTTTTGTCTGAACAGACGACATTATCTCAGTGATGTGTGATCAGCACCAGATCTGTCTGATGTTTCAGGTAAAGATGGACACGCTGGCAGATTACAGCGGGCACACGGGCAGTTACCGAGCCCAAAGTCTGTAATGCTTTCAGCTAAAGCGGATGAGCTTATGAGATTTTCAGCACCCACTCCACAACTGGGCTGGATGAGAGCATTAAATGTTGGGGGAGTTTTTATTTTTTATTATACCACAGATATAATAGAAATACTCCACAGTGACAGGACTTATTACTTGGTCCCCTGTGTCCCCGTTCCCGGTGATGGAAAGTGCAGGAAAGTCTCACAAACACTCGGGAAGATGACAGCTGTCTTCATGGAATCCAGATAAAAATAGCTCCACCACCCCTCCCCAACCCCCACCCTCATCCTCTGTTTTTTTTTCTTTTTCTCCCACCCCCCTTAAGTGAGTGATGATTAGCAGCTCTTGAGCACATCCCGCCTCGCTTCGCTGACATATTCATCATCTCTACATGTGTCACTGCATCTTTTGGGTCTTGGGGCTCAATCTGGTCACTCATGTGTCTCCCACACTGTACGTAACGTAGCAGCCGGTGAGTGTTTGGGAACAGTACAGTGTGTGTTTGTGAGCACCAGCTCCTCTGAAAGAGCCTGCTGCAATTTGCACTAATGGGTAATTTTGACTGCACAGATAATCCTAATCCAATAATCCACTAACAAACAGGGAAGACCTCGCCCCGCTGTTTCTCCTCTCACCGTGCTGACTGGGTGCTGCACTGCAGATCCATTTTTCGAAGGCCTCCTCCCCCATCTGAAGAACGGCACCTGTGGATACTCAGAGTTTGAAAGATTTAACAAGGCGTCTTTAAATTTTTTACAGGAAGACGAATAACAAGGATAAGTGAGGTCAACAGAAAGCAGAGCAACAAAATAAGAGTCAGACCATCTGTATTCATGATATTACATCAAATTGATCTGTAAACATGTAGTTTAAGTTCAGGCGCACTAGCAGCTGTAGGGATGGTAATGTTGGTTTGTTGGTCGGTCCACCACTTTGCTTCAGACCAAAATTTCTAAACAGCTATTGGATGGATGTCCATGAAGTCTGGTAGAGATATGAATGATGCACAGAGGATGAATCATCATGAATTTGGTGGTCACGTTTGCATTTTTGGGTTGAAATGTGTCAACAACTATTGCTAGGATTGACATTAAACTCACACACGATCATTCATGGTCCCCTGAGGCTTCACTCAGGCCAAAACACCAGTTTTAATACTTTAAAGGTGCAATATTTAAGATTTTCATGTTTTCTTATTAGCACTGGTTTACGTGACACATTCAGGGTCAGGGTGAAACAGATGCTGTAACGTAGCCCAAAAAAAGACACATGTACAAACATTCAGAGTTCAGAGTGGAGACGAGAAGTACTCTGAAGAGGAAGAGTACTTGCTGAGCTGTTAGCATGACTGAAGACTCGTGATCTTGTTTAACATCTTTGATTCCTGTCAAATCATCCCATAAATCTGCCTCTTAATGCTCCACTTCTCATAGTCCACACATAATTAAGTTTATCAATTGTATTGTATTCTATTATAGCTCTGACGTCCCACTCATAACCTCCAGCTGTGTGTTTGTCCCGTCTTTCACTGCTGTCACGCAGTCCTGCAGGTACTGGTTGCAGAAATATAAGGACATGATCACTTTGTATGCTGGTATTCATGCTGAAATGCTAACCACAGCTTTGAGCATTGTAGCATTGCACTGACGTGAACATAATGCCTGATTAATAACACTGGCATACCGAGAAGTCTATCCCAACCTCCCAAACTTTAATTACCTACCTGCCTCACTTCCTCCCTTTTCCCCCCTCTCTCCCCCTCTGTCTTTAACTGACTCACAGGGATTAGGCAGTTCAGTGTCATTACTTATCCTGATACTTCAAAGGAGCTTTTCACTGAGAGTTTTAATTTCAAACTCCATTTAGTCTCGCAGAAGTGTCCAGAAAAAAGAGCTCTGCCTCCACGGGAAGGAGTCGACACTCCATCTCCATTAACATGCGGCGAAACGTAAACAGGTGCATGCAAATTTAACACTTAGTTTGCCTGCGAATGGATTACCGAGAATGGGCTTAAGGTCTTATCTAATGGACTTGATCGTGGATGTCAGGCATTATCACAGATGTCAGGAGGGAGGCTTTGAGCATTACCAGAGTCACAGAGTTGATGAAGAAAGTTTTCCGTTTCTGAAACCGAGGCAGCAGCTGGTGTCAAACCCCATTCCTTATATCCATTCCCATTATTCAAATGAGAACATTAGCGAACATCTAAAATTAGAGCGTAAAAAGCAGCCAGGTGAAGGAAAACAGGGGCCATGTGGAGGTGCATGGCTTGCAATGACATTAGATGTGGTTACACAGACAGTATGTCTTCCATTCTGATTGAAAGGAGACATATTATGCTCATTTTCAGGTTTATAATTTGATTTTGGGTTATTACTAGAATAGGTTTACATGTTTTAGTGCTAAAAAAACACATCAGTTTTCTTGTACTGTCCAGTTCTGCAGCACTGTATTCCCGCTCTGTTTTAGCTCCTGTCTCTTTATAGTCCCCCCTCCCAAATACCCAGTCTCTTCTGATTGGTCAGCTCCCACACACCTGAGCCAGCACCTCTAACAACAACAGAGCAGCTGTGCTAAATCAATTCTTGCGTGCCAAACTAGCCACTACGCATAAATTACGCAAATGTGTGACATGGTGACGCGGTGCGATGTCACAAAGTCAGGGAAATAAAGGCGGGAGTACTGACGAGGCGTTTCAGGAGCAGTGTTTTCTGTGGGAGAGAGGAGCTTCTGTAGGGGTAGACTTTGACCTTTTTAACTTTCGAGATCTTTTATATGCACAAAATCGAAGTAAAACGCTGAAGGAAAGGGAAAAAAAACATATAACAGGTCTCCTCTAATCAGAATATTATTTTTTCTGACATGTGCAAAGTGGGTCCACGCTGCGAAGCGTCCAATCTGCCAGAAATATAACAGAAGAAAAGGAATAAGAAGTGTTTTCTTCAACTTTATTCAGAAAATTCAATTTGTTCGCTCTGCCTGTTAGTACAATTTTCAACATGGACTCACATTGTGTCCTCTGAACAATATTTGCTTTCTGGTTCATTCATCCTTTTCGAACACTTGTGTGAACGACTTGTTGTTTCGAGGCTTTTGACCATCGAGGCGTTCAGTACTCCTTAACTCTTTCAAGATCTCCACCATAAAAGTTGCATCGGTCTCAGACCAGTTCTGTTTTGCTGCAGGCACGTTTCTGCTGCTCCTGGGAGCAACGTCACCTATGTGGGATGAACATGCTCGAAAAGTCTTAAAGTATTCATTCCAACCAGAGAGAAAGGATCGGATTGAGCCTTTACTCAATCTGATCTTCTGGATGAGGTGGTTAAATGAGGCATTTCAATTCTGCTTGGGCTCTTATGCTGATCATTCATGGAATATAAGGGTGCATATAAACATAGCTGTTTTCTCAAGTATCTGCTCAATGTTACCATCGATCCCTCCATAAGAACTGAGTATATGTGGTATTTGGTATTTACCAAAAACTGCATTAAAACACAAGCAATCCATGAATAAATAAGAGCTGGAGTGCAAAGCTGCTTTAAAAAGTAACAGCAGGTAACAGTTGATTTCGTTTAACTCGGGTATTGCAGTGGGAATGAATGAGTTTGGAAGTTTCTCTTCATAGCCGGAGGTGCTCTGAAACATCTGCCTGACGGGAGCAGCTGAGAGGTTTCGGCGTACATCCACACACCTACACTGCTACACTGTGTTTTTCCTGTTTCTGACAGTATTCAGCCGGCTGCTCTTCACTGTCATCATAATAAGGGTCCTTTATAGCAGATAGCTTGTACATGCTGCTTGCACCCTCGTTCACTTACATTGAAGTGCACTCGAGGTCAGCCGCTTGCTTATGACACAAAGGCTGTTTTTCTTTGAAAGTGTAGCCACAGCTGGCTTCTGAGTGCATCACCGTTACATTTCCCACTCAGGTGAGCATTCCCTGTTTCTACAGCGCTGACGTCCGAGAACTGAACCTAAAAGTCTCTGCATTGTTAACCAACCTCCTTGGACTATTATTTGATTGCATCCCGTCCCTTTGAGAGCGTTTCAGTTTGACCTCTCGAGTCTCCGTCAAAGTACTTCATTTTCTTATTTGCTGAATCAAGGACTTTCCCCTTTCCACTAAGCAAGCATCTTGCATATGAATGCATATTAAACACTGCTGGTGTCAGCAGATGTGTTACACTGACAAATTTGGGGCTCATAAATTAACCACTACCCCTAAAATGATTCCTGTTTTCTTTTGTTCCTGTTTTTGATCATAAATAAAATGTTACGGTGTGCTAATGAGACAAGTGATTCAGCACCAACAGTATGAGCTCGAGACAGTTACATGTTAGTCACACAGCTCTCGTCTCATCTCCTTAATGTGCATCTACAAAATAAGTGTCACTGTTTTTGTAACATGTCAACATCTGCGTGCTTTTATTTTTAGAGTGCATTTATTTAACAGTCTCCAATGGCTGTTTTCTGATTGGCCAAAGAAGATAAGTATAGGACTCATGGGCCATGTGATCGCTAAGCTTTTACATTAATTACATCCAAACATTTGATTGCGGATAATGCCAGAGTCCGCCGGCTAATGTAGGCACAGACCTAATCTGTTGTTGTTTCTTGGATTTAGCTCAGTGAGCAAATGGGAGGAAATAATTCCCCGTTTCCTTTTTTTAGATTTTGACATAAAGTAACGTATGACAGCGAAAATAAATGTCCAAACCCCGACAACTAATGTTTCTTTTTATATTTGAGCTTTTAAACCCTTTTCCAAAAGGTGCTGAAAATTGGTACCAACAATTCTTCTATTGAGGAAACTTGACAAGAATTGAGTGCATTTTTGTCGGAGGACAGTTGGCTGTTGATGTATGGAGGTGCTAAACTTGGCACAGCAGCGTGGAATGACCAGACATGACAGTCCACGCCCATGAATTTTGTCTAAGCTAAATGGCGTTGAGGAATGTTTCACACTTTGTCCTCACTGCCATCAATCATCACGACATGTTTGGATGTTTTTGACTACTCTTGACACTCAGAAAAACCACTTGAGAGATGGAAAAGGGAGGAGGTTCATCCGAAAGCAGTCGACACTGGCGGCGTAAAGAATTATTACGGTGGCTTTTTACTGAAATGACTCTCTAATGGCATCACTTGAAATTATTACAAAAGAAAATTAAAAATGTGGCTCTGTCTGCTTTTTCCCCACCTATTTTAGACCTGTCGTCATCCCACCAGATTTCCCCCGACCTTTTGTCAGCTCCTTTAAGTTGTTCAACTGTGGAGAGAGAGAAAGTAAAGTAACTATGAAATGATAGGGGACTGAGTCTTATGTTTAATTCATACGAGTGAAGGTATTAATATTCACAGAAATGAGCGAGGCAGGTGCAGGTCTCACGAAGAGCTCGGTTCAACTTGTGTAACAGATCGAGATGCTTTCCCCGCGGAGCTGCTTGTGATGTCTGGGTTTATTACAACAACCTTGGCAGAGTGTGGGAGGTGTGGGATCCAACATGCTGTAATTACCCTGATGACAATTAAAGTTGTCCAGTAAGTACCCCTGTCCCAGCTTGTGGGATGTTCAGCTCTTAATGGCTATCATTAATTTAAGTGGAAAATCACATTATACTGTACGGTAAGCAGCTATTGTCCTTATTCATGGCTGTGTCTGACACTTCAGATGTAGTCCTGATGTACATGTTGTTTAAATGCCAAGCTGTTACATAACTGTTTGGGATGCAATGTGACTGGCTGGCTTTAGCATAACAATGATTGATCTACTTTGCTGCATTACATTTAAATCACAGTTACATAATGTTGCCTGCAGGGTATAGCCTTTAAATTACCTAAGAAGGTTTTAAAGAGACTTGAATTTAATTTACAAACATCTTTGATATTCTTTCTTGTACGCCATAGCTGGAAATGACTAAAAATGACTAATATTAACTAAAAGTTACGGAAGCCCTAAAGGGCCATGCATTCATACGTTTTATTTCCTCCGTTTTCCCGTGATAACGAGTTAATTTCATTTGTTTTCTCGAGATCTCGAGTTATTATCTCGAAATAACAACTGCCGCTTTCCCGAGATAACGGGATGATTTTCTCGAGATCTCGAGATAACGAAACTTTGTTTTCCCGAGATAACGATATAATTAATTTGAGATCTTGAGAAAACAAAACGATAGTGTAGTATATTAAATCACTGCAGGAAACATCATTCAGTGTAGCAGTGTCAGAGGAGCAGGAGCATATCGATCACTGCGTCACATATCTTTTCAATCAAGGCCTGACACAGGCTGAAATAGCATTATGCCTTGCTATTACAGATAATATACACATTAGTGCGCATAATCTAAAAAGACGGTTAGTAAGGCTTCGGCTATATAATCTAAGTGAGCCTGATGTCGTCGTTAACTACATAGCTGACCAGCTACGAGGTCCCGGGCGTCTCCACAATCTCAGGCCTATCATATCACAGTCATTATCTCGAGATCTCAAATTAATTATATTGTTATCTCAGGAAAACAAAGTTTCGTTATCTCGAGATCTTGGCTGTTGTTATTTCGAGATAATAACTCGAGATCTCGAGAAAATTATCCCGTTATCTCGGGAAAACGGCAGTTGTTATTTCGAGATAATAATTCGAGATCTCGAGAAAATTATCCCATTATCTCGGGAAAACGGCAGTTGTTATTTCAAGATAATAACTCGAGATCTCGAGAAAATTATCCCATTATCTCGGGAAAACGGCAGTTGTTATTTCGAGATAATAATTCGAGATCTCGAGATAATGACGAGATCGACGACATCAGGCTCACTTAGATTGCGCCACCAATATAGCTGAAGCCTTGCTAACCGTCTTTTTAGATTACGCACACTAATGTCTATATAATCTGTAATAGCAAGGCAAAATGCTATTTCAGCCTGTGTCAGGCCTTGATTGAAAAGATATGTGACGCGGTGATCGATATGCTCCTGCTCCTCTGACATTGCTACACTGAATGATGTTTCCTGCAATGATTTAATATACTACACTATCGTTTTGTTTTCTCAAGATGGCGAATTAATTATGTCGTTATCTCGGGAAAACAAAGTTTCGTTATCTCGAGATCTCAAGAAAATCATCCCGTTATCTCGGGAAAACGGCAGTTGTTATTTCGAGATAATAACTCGAGATCTCGAGAAAACAAATGAAATTAACTCGTTATCACGGGAAAACGGAAGAAATAAAATGTATGAATGCATGGCCCTTTAGGGCTTCCGTAAAAAGTGGAGTTAAGTGACTAATCCAGGACAGTTGAATTAATCTAATTAATTGTATCGTTAGCCCACTCAGGAATTATTGGAAAGTACTTAAAAAAGAAAAATGTGATTGTGATAAAAAATAATTCTAGGTCATATCCTCCCCACTGGCTTTCCATCATACTTTAATGCTGTGGCCATTATGATCATAAAACGGTTGTTTAATTATATTCAATGTGGTGTTAAAGGGTCACAAATCAAATTAACTTGAAACCCTGTGATTATTTCTGATGTTGTGGCTGAAGAGGAATCTGTTGCTTAATAGAAATCTTTTGTTGTTTCTAAATACTGAGGTTTAAATTTAGCTGGTCCAGGGTGATGAGGGGTTACAATCAGGCAGCAATAGCGCAGGTATCCACCTTATCCCTAGCTCCCATGATACCTTCTGAAGATCTGATGTTTTCCATGCTAAAGTGACGCTAATCCTCTTTTCTAGAGCGATTGGCACAGTGTATCATTTATTCATGAGGATCTAGCATGCTATATTGGCTAATGATGTGGGAACCATTACTGATACAATACTACTAACACTATTATTATTGCTTAGCCCACTTAGCTAGCACTTACAAAGTCTTGTAAGTGACGCTGGTGCATTAGTTTAAATGATACTGTAGTTTTACAAGTAATCGTTTCACCATTTACCTACCAAGGAAACTAAAAATGATTTATAATGACTACCATATACGTATGTTTTTAATTTTACAGTGCAAACTCCTCACACAATGCTAAAACCCCAGAAATGTCAGAAACAAAGAAAACAGGAACATACCCCTAATTAAGTGTCTGTTACAGATGTATTGCACTGAATGTGAGAAAACATCATACGTCCATAATTGCAAGTTCAGTAACTTTGAAAATCAAGGGCAGAACATCTAATTTTTCCAAGTCATGGAGGACAAAGAAAAATGCGTTAGCGTTTATCTATTGTGACGATGGAGCCAAATAAACAGGTGAAATGTGAGTATTTTGTCCTCCCTGACTTGGAAAGCTGAAATGTGAAATATAAAGTCGTCCTGCTCCATGCAACAAAGTTATATAGAGGTCAATCCTGGTAGCGATGGAAGTCTTTTCAAACCAAAATAGCCAGTAGATTTCTGTGGATCAGTGGCTAATAAGCCCCAGCTTTATCCCCCAGATCTCAAAGAATGATGAAGAGCTATTGCCGCTCTAACATTGGCACTGAGGGAGTATTAATAGTAACGTCTGGTGCCAAAGATACAGTGCTACAGTGATTATTTGGTATTACAAATAGGGACAGGTGGATGTATGCAGGGAGACACTGCGGCACACTCGCAGACTCTGAGCCAAGTATAGCTGTGAATGTGCAGCTCAGGAATGTGACCAGGATAGCAAAGACAGAGGCTGCAGGTCCAACTGGACATACAGGAGCTGCTGCTGGACTTTATTTGGTATATCACATTTTACTCAGTCTCCTCTACTTCACTGTTATCCAGAGTTTTCCGCAGTTCTCATTAAAGCCACCAGTGGATTAAATCCCCAAACTTGTCCTAAAAATGTGTGAGTCAGTGTCGCTCATATCTGCAGTGATACTCTGAGCCTGTACTGAGAGAGAAACTATCAGCTCGCTGCTCATGCTGTAGAACAGAGATTAATTTTTAAGTCCTTACGTGCCTAATGTGGTAATATGATATATCGAGTGATGAAGTCAAAACTAGAGAACCCAGTGGAGCAGTTTGCAATCGTTTGAGAACTCCTTAAAGAGTGATAATGGAGGTGCAGTGCAGGAGGAGTGGGGGAAAAAAAGCCCTCCGCTATTATCGCTGTTCAGCACACCTGTGCATCCTCTTGCATTTCAATGACTTAATTCAGACTCATACATTTTGATTAATTTGATTCTGTGTTGGTGCGATACAAAGAGTCATTGGTCCATTGTGCCTCATCTTATGAAATGTATCTTAAATTTAAAGGTCTTATCGATAACATTGTACATTACATCATAATCCCTGACCATGAAAGGATCTCTACCGTGTTGTTTGTCTTATTCCTTTACATCCTATCTTGATGTCATCCCATTCATTCGCTCCACATGTCTTTTCTTTACTGTGTCGTCGTCTACTGCTTTTAATCGCCGTCATCGGCTCAAAGAGACCCATATAGAGCAGTAACATCCTTTCTGATGCTATAGAAATCTGTTGGCTGACTGTGGCACGCAGCACATCATGTGCTCAGCCATGTATGTGTAGCCTCTGGGTTTGTTCGTATGCGTGCAGCCTTTTCAAGATTTTTCAATTCAGCACTTAAGTCCTGCATTTCTTTGTCCTGGCTCAGAGGGGATCTTTGATTTGTGCAGAGTGAATGAACACAAAGGCCAACATATTTTGGAAGGAAACCTCCCTGAAGGGACACGTGTATGGATGAAACGAGGAGATTCATGGAGTGTAAATATCTCTGACGAGGATGTTTGTTTGTTGGTTGCTTCGTCAACAGGATTACACAAAAATTACTGAACGGATTTTCACCAAACTTGGATGACAGATGAGTCTCAGCCCAGAATAGACCCCACTAACTTTTGGTCCAGATCTGGATAAAGGGACAGAAAAACATATTTAATGATGCAAAAATTGTATTTGGATATCACTGTAAGCTTAAAAGAAAATGAAAGACAACAGACAATATTTGCACATTTTATTCATTCATGAAAAAGACCTTTTTATATATATTTTTTCCAGGGTGTTGTTTCCCCAGTGTTGTGCATTTTCACAGTTTTAAATATTTGCCAGAACTGACCCATTTTCAAGTATTGGTGTAAAAGTCAAAGCTGAACAAAAGAACACAAACTGCTTTAACTATTTCAGTGCTGTATTTCCAAACAAACCAAACGAAATGAGAAACACACATAGTCCCTTGTTTTATACCTCATGTGCTACATTTAGGGGTTGTATTTAAACCATGGGATTATTTTACTTCTTTTTTTTTTTCTTTTTTTTTGAAGTAAGGAGAATAGCGAGATGATTTTTTTTATTTTTCATGGAATAAAACCAAATGTAAAAGCCAGGAAATGAAGGCAGGTGGTCCTTGGTGTGAACTGGATTTATTGGTTTAAATAAGGGGATGATGATTCACTGATGGGGGGGTTAAATAACAACATAAAGATCTGAAGCAAAGGTAGCAGCCCTCAGAAGAACTGTGATGGTGTGGGTTTAGGAGAGGAGGCTCTCGTTCACTTGGCACAGCCCTACGAGCAGAAAACACGACAATAAAGAATCTTCCACATTGCTACATTTTGCATTGTAACGTTTCTCGGAAATACAAATATGCTAAATTAATTTAACAATCAAAAAACAATTGAAAACAGGCCTATGTCACTCACAATGTCCTACTGCATAGTTTTGGCTTTGTCCAATTTTGGCACTTTTTGCCTTCCATACAGCAAACGAACAATGTGCGGCTTTTGTTTTTCGTGGCTTTAGTTAAGGAAGCACGTAAAGCATCAATTGAGTTCTTCTGTTGTGTGAACATGAAATACACATCATTAACACATCTTCAACAAATTCAGACACACACACAGAAAAACAATTAGTGCCCTTTTCCTACAATAAAACATGAAACGCTGCTGATAGTTGACAGGCACCCTCTCAATGGCCTCGATACTTTCAATTTCTCTAGTTCAACAACAGAAAAGACACGTATATCACACCCTGTTCGTTTGTAAACAGGTGTGTTTGTGCATATGGCTTCGTTAGCATGTGCATGTGTTCGGACGGTCCACGTGCGGGGCTGATAAATGAGTTCACGCTCCCAATGTGACACTGCTTTGACAATCAGATACCACGCCAGGCCTGCTCCTTTTTACCCTCAGGGTGTTTGTGTGTGTTTGCGAGGGCAAGCTCTGTCCCTGTTTTATGACAAGGACGTTACATTCCCTGCACTGTGTGTCTGTGTGTGTCTGTTTGTGTGTGTCAGAGAGAGACAGTGGAGAGAGAGAGTAGAAATAATGACTCAACAACAGCAAAAGCACATGACTGAAACTCCTCATCCCGTCCAAATCCCTCAAATGGGATTTAACACAGGCTCGCATGAACACACACACACACACACACACACACACACACACACACACACACACACAGTGAGTGCCACTGTGGATGTCAAGGTTTAATTACATTACGCATAGTCCAGCTTGAGTACTATCCACAACGTCATCGCAGCAAGACAGTCCACAATGCAAAGATGTCCCCTATACTACGTTAGGTTAAAGGTCATTGACTTCATAATATCGGCGGCAGATTTCTCTCAAACACCTTTCGGTTGACATGCAAGTTGTGCTTTGCAAATGTCAACGTTATTTCGAGCCGGCTTTAACGTCTAAATAGATTTAATTTGTTGCCACCTTCATATTCCTCCCCCCCACTGCCACTCCTGGACTGTCTACAAATACATTTTAGGACTCCGCACACACACACAAACACTTTGACCCTGACCTTTGCTATGTGACCTCACGTAAACCTCACCCATGATTCGAGCTAGCCCTTGCGTTGCACAGCACGACTCGGCACAGTTCAGTCCATCTAGGGCATGCAAGTGTGTCACCGCAGATCTAATTATGACAGCAGTCCCCCAATAGCCTTTTTAACTTCTCCTCTCCATCTCCCCTACGCCTCCAACACCCGGCGACCCAGCCTGGAGCAGAGGCTATCGCGGTTAGGCTACGCGTGAACCGAGCCGAGCAGGAGGGTGTAATGTAGTTACAATGTGAACAAAGCAGCTAAAAGCTAGTGGCATGATGTTTGAGGTCTGGTTCAGATAGATATTGTTTGACTTTTACTACATTAATCTGCATGGATCTCCAACTTTAGCTCCTGGTTAAGGAAATATTAGGATAATTTGGGATATACCTGCTTTCTTTCTGAAAGTAAGATGAGAAGATTGATATCACTCTCATATCTATGGGCTAAATATGAAGCTAGCCATGAGACAGTTTTAGCTTTAGAGGTGTAAGTAGGTATATTTTCAGACCCAGGCTAGCTCTTTCTCCTCTCTTCCAGTCTTGCTAAGCTAACTGCTGGCTGTGGCTTCATATTTAGCACACGGACATGAAAGTGGTATCAATCTTCCTGTCTGATTCTCGTACAAATAGCAAAGTTTCCCCGAAATGTTGAGCTATTCTTATGCAGTTTTGGTTGGAATATCAGCGTAATCAGAGTAAAATCACACAGTTCTCCGCTTTGTAATGGTGTAATAGACAGACTATTCGATAAAACACAAACAAACGTGTTTTGAACCAAGTGTAATGGATGAAAGTGTTTTGTTCAGTCGATAGTAAGGAGATGCTAGCACACTGAAACAGCAGCAGCTTACTGATCTTTGTGAAATACACGAGCGGGTCAGACTCGCATGCAAATTATTTCTTTGGTTGGAGCAAAAACACAGGGACTCGGCGGGCACGCTGGACTTGTAAGATGTTTGTAACATCTGAAAGAGAATAACTGGCCATTGACAGGACGAACTCTGACAGAGCTCATTAGCAGAAACAACTTTTTTGACTCACACTTTGGCCAATTTCATCCATTCGCTCTACTTTTTTAAAAGAGTTTCCAGTGGGCATCGTCTCATCCAACACTGGTATTGAGCTGACCGGCGCTGCTTGTTCTATGCCTGTCTGTGTCGTTCACTGGCTGGCGGTGAAGTAAAGGCAGGCAAGCCCCACATTTCTGCAGCGAAAGAGCTACAACTGGCAAAGCAGAGAAGTGGGTCATCTATATGCCAACCGAGCAGTCAGGATCAAACTTGCATGCCTCCTGCTCTGCTTTTCAGCCTCGACAACAGATAAAAACGAGAGAAAGAAGAAGGGGGAGGACGGGAGGAATGGGAGGTAGAACACTGGTTTAGATGAAGAAGATGAATATAGAAAGAAAAAGGGGTGTTGTTGCTTTAGAGGAACTATTATAAATACAGGGGACCCTGCTGTCTTAATTCTCCAGTTATTACGAGCTTTTTGCCCCGTGTGTGACTGCTTATTAATCAAAGTATTGATTGTTCGGTGTGCGCAAACACTGAGCAAGAAAGAGTAGGCCACACAGGATGGATGAAAAACGAGAAGGGAAGGAAGTGAAAAACGAGGCCCTGAGATGGAGTGATACAACGAAAAAAATGTGTTTTCTGGAGGTGAAAGCCACAACCGCCTATAAACAGAATAAAGTGAATGAAACGCGGTGAACTGAGGAGTGCTTCTGACTGCTTTTTGCTGAAGTTGTTATTGCACGTTGCTGCGTTGAGTGCTATCGACGAGGGTCGGCTTCGCTGTTGTTCTCTGTTCATCTCTCCTGTTGCATAATGCACTTGAAACACAACCAGTGAGCTTGGTTGTATAACTGTGTCTACACATAATGCTGGTTGTGCTCGTGAGACAATGCATTTGTCAGGTAAACGCGACGGAGAACACAAAAGTCTTCTTCTGTGGTGTCGTTCCTGTCCTAAACCCACACACGCCAGCACCAACAGTCTGGAAGAGTCGGGACAAATGAGCAAAATACTGCATTGCACTTAGTTTAAGGCTAAAAAAGTTTGCAGTGGAAAGCGATGTAAACTTAAGGCAGCATGGATTGAATGTCTCGCATGTTTTTAAAAAAAGTACTAAAATCTATGTATGTCACCCGATTGCGGTTCGTCGCGTGAAGCACACGACGACAACAACAAACAAAAATTGAATGCACTCTCTCCCAGCCCATAAATAAAAACACAACTGGTATTCATACACAAGGTTTTGTGCATATCCATGTATGTAGCACGTGCGCAGACATGGTCATGTAAATACTTTAAAATCAACCCACACTCACAAACCCAATAACACTTGGCCCGGACAGCCAAAATATAAAATCAAAATAAAAAACACAGAAATTCTCTAGTTTTTGCAATGATTTCGTTTAGCACAGTGCGACCCGACCCAGTTTGAAGGTAGAATGGTTGCAGTTTTGTTCGCTCCAGTCTTAAAAACGTGTTCAAGCCCCCCAACCTCAAAGCAACAGCTGGTCTTTTTTCTCAGAGCTGGTTTCATTTGTCTCTGCTTGTTTTTTGTTTTTTTTTAACCCTCTGTCAGTCTTTTTAAAACATAAGAGAGAAGAATAAAGAGGCAAAAAAAAGGAGGGGAAGGGTTAAAGCAGTGAGAGCTGGTGACGAGCAGGAACGAAAGAAAGAGAAGAAATAAGAGATGATACTGTTAAGGTATCCAAGGCCAGTCTGGTCAGTGAAACAGGTCAGTATTTAGGTGGTATGACAACCACAGGGTCACCATTCTTTGGCCGCCACATCAGCACCTGGGCATCGTTGGCGTTGGGCTTGACCATGGCGTTAGAGGGGATGGGCTCATTCTTGCCCAGGATCTGGGGCTGTTCCTGGGCCAGGGGCTCGTTCAGAGCGGCCCTGTGTCCCAAAGGCTTCTCTGGGTCCACTCGGATGTGAAGCCGCATCCTCCAGCGGATCGTCTGCAGGACGAGCGTCTCTGAGGTGGCCTGGTTGATCGCCACCAGCCAGGTCGTAAAGCTCTGGTCGCGTTGGATGCTGCTAAGCTGAGGCACGTTGCTGTCGCTGACCGGCACACCCCAGGTCACGCTGGGGTAAAAATTGTCATTCATACTAACGGTGAACTTGCTTTCCTTCTTGGTGGGGCCTACGACGGTGCAGGTCTCCGTGGTGTTGCCGTACCACGGGTAGTTCACCCCGTCTGAGTCGCTGATGGCCTGAATCTTGCCATCACGCAGGTCGGGGAGCTCCCAACTCGACCTGGAAAGGAGTCACAGATGAGGATTTACTCAGAAATGGAGACTGTAGACATTAAAAGGCTGAATTAAAGGCTCATCATTTCTATTGGTTATGATAACACGACAACAATGAAGCCAGTTTTTATCAAACCACTCCCTTAGGAGGCAAAACTGGAAGTGAGCATTATTTGAAGTGTGTGTGCGTGTCGCTGCACAGGAAAACTCCTGCATGCACGAGTGCAGTAAGCCAAAACTGAACCAGGAAGTTGTCTGTAAACTGAGATGAATGTTTGATACTGTTTGCCTTTGTGTTTCTCCTTTAAATGTTTTGTTCTTGACCTGTCTGATTTCTATTACTGATAGAAATCGTGGCAAAAAAAAAAAAAACTACAAAAAAGACAACACCCCAAGTTCTAAAAAAACATCATTATATTTTAAGTTCCAAACCAAAAGATCCCTCATATAAAAAGCTCTGAGGTCTCATCCTTCCTGTATAAATAGCAGAAAATTTGCATCTCAATGGTTTGACAAGCGCCTGTATATCTAACAACACATGACAGAAAGAAGGGAGCTGACTCAAAAACCTCACAGTTGGATTTTTTCCACCAATTTTCAAACTGCTGAGGGAAAATACAATACAACAATAAAATGCTGTGACACACACAGCAGGCGACGCAGCACGACTTAAGTGACCTGCTACCTCTGGTCTGTCCGACTATCGATTTTCTGCCCACAGCAGGAAAAAGATTACCTTTCATTCCCTGAAGTAGAGGATCAGCAGGACAGAGACGATAACAGTGTGATCACCAGCCACAGGACTTACTGCACTGCTCGGCCTGGCCTCACATTGTGATTTATGTATTCACCCGGGGGGTGAGATTAGCATGTCGGGCATGATAATAGCCTGGCCGTTCTGTGTGTGTGTGTGTGTGTGTGTGTGCATATATTTCTACATTTCTGTTCAGAAAAATCACATAATCCTCTCAACTGGTGCCTCCAAAACAATTTGCAGCATTTTTTTCCATGTGGCCATGAACTTAGACTACTCCAATACTCAATATATTCATACAGTGAATATTTGCACCAGGTTCTCAACTTCTCTAATTTATTATTTACGAGCACATAAATCTCCAGCTTTTCGGACATAAACACAACACGGCCTCACGAGCACACATGCAGCTGAGCCTAGAGGAGAAACTTTGAACGTGAGTGGGGAAAGCGCTGCAGAGATACGGCTCACTTCCTGTTTGTGTCTTCACTCCCTGCTTCGTCACAACCGAATGGTCTGCAATAACTGGTGAGTGTTTGTAACAGAACCGCAGGGATGTTAGAAACAACTAACTCAATGAAGAGATTACTCAACTGTGACTCCTGAGCGTGTCAGTTACTGTAAATGTTGGATGGTGATTCACAAACCCAGGGTGTAGCCTTCTTCTCCAGTTTCAAGGGGACAGTCTATGTTTAAAGACTGTGGACCAGGTCAAAGAAATGTAATTATGCTTTGACAAAAAAGAAATATCCATATACTGAGTGAGCTGTAACAAAAGTAATGGATAAATGGTTGAAATGCAGTGGATAGCAAACATGAAAAATTAATTTAAACAGTTACAGTTAGCTAACAGCCATCATTAAAGGGGATTTAACAGTTCAAACTGTTAGCTCAATTGATTGGATAGCCTCAGTGGTTCAGATACAGTAGATAACTAACATTTAAAGGAGCCCAGCTTAGATAGCTAACGTTTATATTAAAAGAAATTTTAACAGTTGGCTTTGAGATTAATTTTTTGGATACACGGTAAATATAAGAGCCTATACAAGTACGATTTAAAGGAATTCAAGCAGTTTAAACTGTTTGTCCAAAATGATTGCATAAATAAAAAGCTAGCCTAAGCTATTTAGCTAACATTTGACATTAGATTAGAAATTTAAACATTTCCGGTTAGCTAAATTTAAATAGGTAAAAAGTAATAGTTAGCTAAAAGTAATGGGTACATTTTTCAAAGAAAGCTAAATACAATGGATAAACAGTGGAAACATATAAGTAGTATCAAAACACATGGGCCTAGCTGATGGGTAAACAGTTGAATTAATCAGCTAAAAGCAATGGGTAACAGTCAAAATAATCAGCTGAGAGTAATGAATAAATAATTGACAGCTGGATGATTAATGGTGAGATAGCTGACAGTAACTTCATGGATAAATGGCTGTTTACAGCTAAAAGTATCTGATTAACAGTTAGCAAAATGTGATAAACAGTTAAAAGTCATGGATAAACAGTTGTAACATCAAGCATCTGGTGAAGCTACGAATGCAAACTTGCCCAAACCAAATTAAAGACTGACAGTTCAACTGTATAAAAAAATAATATAGTTTACAGTTTCATTTAAAAACAGTTCAAATTAACACAATCTGAACCTGACTAGTGGTGTTGATGAAGCGACTGAAGAGAAGCTGCTGTAGTAGCGTAGGCCTACATGGCGGCAGTTTCCTGTGCACAGAACCAGTGATAGTCAGCCCTTTTTAACGACACCTCACTACCAAAAGTGAAAGCTCTTTAGCAAAGGTTTGACTGAACCAATTCACCATGTCACCACCACATGTTACAGAGTATAAGAAGCCACATTAAATGCATCCAAAAGATATCTACTTTTTAAATTATTATTATTGTTATTATTATCATTTTATCTCTAAATAGAAATGTCACCAGCTGAAACTGACCAGGCTACATCAGTACATAAAAAAGTTCTGCAAAACAGCATCACTGAGATTTTGTGTCTGTACTAGGCGCGGCTGAAACAGCTCACTTCCTGTTTCTCCCACTTTGACTTGCTCATTTCACTCATTCATTTGCATTTGGCGGGCAAATAGTTTAGAGTTACAAGTAAAGGAGTGATTATCTCCGTCACAGATGGTGGAAATTGGATGAACTGTAAGAATCGAGGCGAAGCGATAGGGTGCCAATGCAATTAATTAACCAATTACAGCACGATTAAGCCTCACAACCTGCATGTGTGTGACTACCGCGCTGCTCTTTAAAGAATATTGACAGCAAGTTTTGTGTCATGCTTTTAGAAACAATATTGTAAGAAAACTTTTACAGCATATAAATATTAATTTCTTTTTTCACCTCTACCACACTTCCTATTTTAGCACCTTTACAACACACGTTGGCAAGTGTCTCCGTATGCTTGTGTGTTTGTGGATAACCCGTTTATAAATACACACATCCCGAACAAACCTACAACACTGTACCTCGCTGAAGCCATTCTAAAAGACGGGGACAACAAACAGGTGGAGAGACGATGAATGTGTCCAGAATCCCGAGCACATCATCCACAGCCAACAGAGAAATCATCCCCATAACCATCCTCGGCTGTTCTGTCCAATTATGGCACGCCGAAGCTTTATTGCCATCAAAGAAACTACTTAGTATGAGAATCTCAGCAGTGAGAGCAGACTCATCTCCTGCATCCTAAAAGTGACTTAAAAAATGAGCATCAAGAATAGGTTATCATTTACTTTAATATCAGAATAAGATGAGATATAAAGTCCTTTTTTTTTAATGCATGAGTGACGGGGGTCAAACAACACTGCTGCAAAAGGTGGGTGGGTGCATACCAACACCCCTATATATAGTGCTCTATATGTGTGTGTATCAGTTACATCCATGTTGGTTAGATCCTGCTCATGATCACTGTTCAGTCCTACTCTATGAAACTGTCTTCAACAAAAACTACGGTCTGCTACAACAAAGTCAGACTAAAAACCTCTTTTTGCAGAACTTCTGTGTTGTGCTGGACTCAATTTCTAAACTAACACTAGCTACTGTTGCTCTCTGTTAGCGGGGTGGAGAGAGGCACTGGAGAACGTGCAGAGCCACAGTCCAGCAGCATTTAACAACTTAAAGGAGACCTAATATGCTTTTTCATTTTTTCCTTTACTTCAGTGTTTTATTTAGGTTTTTGTGCATGTTAAAGGTCTTGAAAGTCAAGTCAAGAAAAAGGAACGCCTCGCCAGTAGTCCCGCCTCTAATTCTGTGACTTTGTGACATCACACTATGTCACCATGTCACACATTTGCATGATTTAATATCAAGCAGCTAGTTTGGCCAATGAGAATTAATTTAGCACAGCTGCTCTGTTGTCCTTAGCATTGCTGGCTCAGGCATGTGTGAGCTGACCAATCAGAAGAGACTGGTTACTTGGGGGGCCCTTAAAGAGACAGGAGGTAAAACAGAGCGTTTCAGACAGAGGGGGAATAAAGTGCTGCTGAACTGGACAGTACGAGAAAACTGATGTGTTTTTTGAGCACTGAGGAATGTAAACCTGTTCTTGTAGTAGTCCAAAATAGTAGTTCCCTTTAATGGGTACAACTTTTTATCTTAAAAGCAGTATTAGTGTGATCATCACTCCCTCTTTAATAATAGTAATAATAATATTAAACATATCTTTGATATTTGCCTATTTGCTTTTTTATCTTTAAACGCATTGAGTCTCCATGATAAATAAGCTTTGTTCTTTGTCAAGGTGGTTTGTCTGTACCATATTATCGTATTCTGAAAAAGTTATCACTTAATATTGAATTTGTTGGCGGAAATTTGGCCACAGATCATTTCTTTAGAACTATATCATATGAGAAAGCGGAGATTAGCTTTGCTCTTTAATAGCTGGCGGCAATTAACCCAAAAGACCCCTCTGGTGTGGCAGCTTTTTATGTTTTCAGAATAAAAAAATCCTTTTCAATTCACACTACCTTGCATCCCGTTGGACAGCTGCTTGTGCAGTTTTTAAATGAATTTTTCACAACTTGAAAAATAAGAGAAGAAAAGCATAATATTGATTATCTGTTCATTCCTCTACTGTGAGCTCAGTCGAGCCCACAACAATGGCAATTAGCCTCCAATTTTATGCTTTGTGCTTCAAAATGGGAGGCTATTCTGCTTTTTTTTTGCTTATATTATGTTTAAAAATTGGATGTTTTTGAATGTGCTTGACAAAAGAGTCAGATGAAAGAGTAAATATCTGCAAAACAACAGTGTAGCTTGGAAGAAAGAGGCAATTACTGTAAACTGAAAAACAGTTTATAAAAGGCATTCATCATACTGGACTTTTAGAGAGTAACTGAAGGTTCTCTCACTGTCTCTCCCTCACACACACACACACACACACACACACACACACACACACACAAATGTAGCCTATTCAGGGCCATACTGGGGTGGGTGTGTTGGGGAGGGGACTGTGTCTCTAATCTTGGACACGCAGCACTCAAACATCCTCAGCTGCAATATCTTACAGATAAAGCATATTTTGGGTCTCGTCAGCTTGTGGTTTCCCACTACAGGATATAAGATGAACGCTGTTTGTCTAACAAGTACACCAATATCACCCACACACGCTCTCTCACACTGGAAAAGAAAGAGAAAGAAGAGTGACAGAGAATAAGAAAGAGACGCGTTAACAACCACTGTGCGTCAGGAGCATATATTTTCTTTAAGCCGAATTTGCCCACGTTTGTCTCGTTTATAACTGGCGGTGCAAAATAACTGTGTATTGACAAGCGGGGGGATCTGAAAGGTTACTGCAATTATTTTCCATCACAATCTCCTGCTCTCATATCTGTCAGCTTCTGAAGTACTTTGTAGCCTGCAGGCATGCAGACACAAGCCCACATACTGTAGATGGCTGAGCTACTGATTGAATAGAGAAGCGCACTTACAGGCATGTTCATTTATTTTACTTTTTTTTATAAATAACACCGCCTTATTTTCCTGAATACAAATGTTAAAGGAGATATGCTAAATTTATACGTTCATTATTTTATTTTGGGTTACTACTAGAATAGTTTTACAAGCTTTAGTGCTCAAAAAACACATCAGTTTCCTCATACTGCCCACTGTGCATGCAGTACTGTATTCCCTCTCAGGCTGAAACACTGTGTTAGCTCTTGTCTCTTTAAGCACCCCTCCCGAATACCCAGTCTCCTCTGATTGGTCAGCTCACACATGCCTGAGCCAGCACCGCTAACAACAAGAATGAGGCTTTGCTAAATTCATTCTTACGTGCCAAACTAGCTGCCAGGCATAAATTATGTGAATGTGTGACGTCGTGACGTAGCGTGATGTCACAAAGTCACAGAATTTAAGACGGGGCTACTGATGAGGCGTTTCAGGAGCAGTGTTTCTGTGGTAGAGAGGAGCTTCTGTTGGCGCGGACTTTGCGCTTTTTAACGTTTAAGATCTTTTACATGCACAAGGAACTATATCAAACATGATGGAAAAGCATAACAGGTCTCCATTAATGTGTAATATTTTGATTGCAGGGCACAGACTGATGCTAGGCAACCCAGATACAGACCAGTTTCACTACCCAAAAATATTTCCACTGTAGAATAATTTTGGCATTATTTGCAATGGAAAACAGGAAGATTAACACTGTTATAATTCATCATTAGTATCAAGTGCATCATGGGCTTGAGTCTGGTTTCTTTTCCTTAAAGGGTAACTTTAACCCTTAAATTTCCTCCAGTGATGTCATCTAGTGGATAACTTGCATTGTGGGTAAAGTAGGCTCCAGGTTTTAAAAAGCGGTCCACTGGTCTAGCATCACACTCCTGTAACACGGTTGGACCAAACCCAAACCAAAGATTTTTGTTTTTTTCATCTCATGCTTCCTTCTTTTTCAAAACCTGGTCCCTACATTACCCACAATGCAGCTTAGCCACTAAGTGACATCACTGGAGGCAAGTTATCAGATTACTGGAGCCACAAAAGGCTACTTTTTCCACACATGCAGTAGTACTCCCCAAGACCTGTTAACATTAATGTTAACCTTAAAGTGTAAAATTAGGTGGAGTTACCCTTTAAAGGTGAGATATGTAAGAATTGGCCACCTAGCACTGGAGCTTTTGACAGCTGGGAGAAAGGCTTTCAGGCCCAGAGCTAACTGGTTAGCATTCTATACAGTAGATATCTCTGCAACACAATACAAAGCAGTATTTGAAGGTTTTAAACTAAAATTCCTACATATTGCCCCTTTGAGTCCAATCTGTTTTAAATGGTTCCTCTTCTAACATCAGGAACAGTTAATTGTAGAATTTGCTGGCCGTAATTTTCGAAACTTCAAGTTCTCTATTTTGGTTGGCAGCACTTCCGCACTTCCCCAAAAGATGTCTAAAGCTCATGATTTAAATGTATGTAAAGACAACAAAACTATTTACTTATGTTAACTAGAGCTGGAACCATTAATTCATTAATTGTTTAGTCAATCAACTGAATTGGCAACTATTTTAGATAATCTGTTCATAATTTCAGTCATTTTGCAAGAAAAATGATGAACAAATGCTCTTCGGTCACAGTTTCCAGCTTCTCTTTGTCACATATGACAGTCAACTGAATACTTTTGGGTATTAATATGATTATTGGTGTTCAATATTTATTACATAAAGCACTTATATATATATATATATTTCTCATGTATCCTTGGTATAAGTCTCAACCAAATGTGCTTCACACATGCCCAACACCTAACAGTGATGATACACAAAGGCAGAAAACACATTAAGAAGAAAAAAAAAACCCATGATACTCACATCCCTTTGTTTCCATACGTGTTGTAGAACTCCATGTGGTTACAAGCTTGAATCCAGCCGATGGTCCATGTCTCCTTACCGGCGACTGGCGGCACCAGGACCCGGGCACAAGCTCTGAAGTGCGGTGTCCGGTAGCGCAGGACCACGCTGGATGACTCGTCGATGCTGGTGGGGTTGGGGTCAATGGAGCTGTTCACCTCCAGGACGATGATACTGTCTCGGAAACTCTTGGGCTTACACCTGATACTCTGGATGCAGCCCATTGCATTAAATTGCAACACAATCCACAACAACGTCCAGAGTTCTGGGGGAGGAGAGAGACGCATGGAAAACAAAAAGAAATCACCAAAGTTGGATCCACATCATGTTCTCAAAAAAGAAAAAGAAAAAAAAAGAAAAAACTCACCAGATTAAAAAAAAAAAGTGTTCATTTATAGCAGACAGTCTTATAAAAAGCCATGCATCTGTGATCCAAAACTGTTTCAGGAAAGAAGCATCAGCTTTGGAGAGCGCATGCTTTCCGGTGCGTAAACCTCACCAAACAAGCGCAGGTGCTTTCTTTACCCGTGCACTGATGTTTCCATGCTGTCAAGTCACAAGTCAATGCCTCATAAATGTGCTTTCTCACAACGGGACTTGACCCTGCAACAGTGCATCCATTTGGAAAGCTGCGCGTAAAAAGGTTCAAGTTAACTCTGAGCTAAATAATTCAACAAAAACTACTAATGTTACATCTCCTACTCTTCTGTTGTGTGATTCTTTATGTCATTAACAGATAATCCCCTGGACTAAAGCTCACAGTCCAGCTGCTGACAAGAATCGTAATCAAAAAAAAGAAAAAAAGAAAAGAAAATGTGCTGGACAGTGCAGGCGGACATATAAATGACAAATGGCAGCTCAGAGGTGACGCTCACACTGTGTGAAGCAGCCCGCTGTCCATTTAATCCGCAGCCACCTCAATTCTCTGTCATAAAAAGTGTAATTTAGCGATTTATGAGCGTGAAGCTGGACGTTTACACACACACACATGTGCGGATTAACGGCTCATGCGGTGCAATTGCGCGAATTGGGGTCTATTTTTAGCCGACAAAAACAACATGCACAAAAAAAAGAAAAAGAAAGGAGTCTACCTATAAAACAAATTCACTGGGAAGTCTCCAGTGTCCTCGGCAAAGGGGCGAAATCCTGGAAGAAATTCAGAGTGGACGGCGGCTCGCACAGTTCTTCGGTCAGAGAGGTAATTCCGTTATCTCCCGCACGCACCGGCTCCCGTTATTTCTCCCCCTTCAGAGCCGCAAATCATTTCCCCGTCCCACAGAGAAGAGAGGCAGCGGGGAGGTCTAGTCGAGTTGGAGACGGAGCGCCGCAACATCCAGAGGACACCGCCGGGTCAACTTTAGCACCCATTTCACCGGATCCATTCTCGGATTTTTAAAAAAAATAAATAAAAAATAAAAAATAAAAATCACCACTCTGGAGGGGAGGGCTGCCAGCCGTCACATACTTCGACCGAGCCGACAGTCCTGTCTGTCTGGGATGGGATGCACTTCTTCAGCCTAGATTCCAGCACGGGCTGTCATTTCTCCGTGCTCGTCCCATCGCTGCCACGGCAGGTTCACCCCGCTGCGCATTGGTCTATCTCAGCCGCCTGGGAAGCAGCTTTATAAGTGTCTCTGAGACGACACTTCCGCTCTGAGCGGGCAGGCATGCTGGGAAATGTAGGCAGGGCGATGTCCGCTGGAAACGAACGGGCTGATATGAGAGATCGAGAGCCTCTGTGGTGATGTTAAAGAGGATGTTTAGTGGCGTTTTGCGCGTTGACCTTTTATACGCATGCGCAGTCAATAATAATAATAATAGTAATAATAATAAGAGTGAGTTAGGAGGTGTTTTTTACTGACTATCACACTCCTGACAGGTTATAACTTGGAGATAAATTGATGATAACTCAATAATTATATTAACTTGTGATTATTTAACTATTCTTTTTTGTTTAGACTTACTAATATGTAACATTCAACTGTAATTTAGCTTTTAAAATACAACACAACATCAAAATCCATGACAATAGTAATTAGTGATCAGTAGCCTATCAGTAATCAGTTATCAATATGGTCGATCATGTGTTGTTGCTATAGCTGTCATGGCTATCAAAAGGTTTTTCTTTTCTTATCGATCAATCATATTTTGGAGGTTATTCTCCACAAAACAACCAAAACACACTTATTTATTTATCTATTTGTTTATTTACGTGCTCACTTCCTTTTGTATGACGTCATTCCTAGTATGATTATTACGTTATCAGAGCCTGCCAGTGTTGAAGAGGATATTTTGTGGTATTTTGTCCATTGACCTGTCATGTTTATGCGTATTCAAGGACAAATATACTAAAAATATTAATAATTGTTATTGCTTATTGTTAAGCAGCATAGCCTACAGGCTGGATCATATTCCTTATAGCCTTCAGCTTTTAACCTGGAGGTTAGTTAATGACACTTTAATAATGATAATATTGAGTTATAAGTTATTATTTAGAGGAAATGAACCTAATCCAACACTTAACTCTGGTAACTCTGGTTTTCTTAACAGAGATGTTCCTGCACAGGGCTTACTTAAGTTAACTTATTGCTAAGATAAGCTGGTACAACTAAGAAGCTCTACTCTGTCCCTGTCAATATTCAACCAATTTAGCTTCAAAAATATGACATAACATCAACATTCCTGACAATAAAGTTTATTTGAACTGATTTTATAAAGGGTTTTTCGGGGAAGCTGCACTGGTAATCAGTAATCTGGTCTATCATATGTTGATCTGTGGTGTCATATGAAAGTGAAAGTTTAAGTTAAAAGTCTGTGTGGTGATCAGTCTATTGTAGGCCACGCCACAAAACAACCATAATATATTTATTCACTTATCTACTTTCTCGCTTCCTTTTATCACAATTTATTTTTATTGAGTAGCACTTTAAATAAATCTTGGCTGTGTCTGTGTGCAGCTGACAGCCTGACATCATGTGCGCTGTCTGTTTAAGCACCTTGGAGAACTCCGCTCCGCAGCGCAGCGCACCGCAGATGTTGAATCGACACCGTGCGTAAACTACGTCGCATCCGGAAGAAGCACCAAATGCTGCACTGGCTGCTGCTGCCTTCTTGTCGTCACCCTTTGTTGATGTGACTGGCTGACGGTTTCGCTGTTTCCCCATCAGAGGTGTGATGGAGGCTGCAGGGCAGATTTGGAGCGATGCTTCGTACCCATCCTTCGCCTGGTAAGAAGACAACACCGCGTCTTGCGTTTCTCCACACTGAGCCTGTTTTTATCAGCAGCAGCAGCACATCACCTGTTAGCTGTGTGTCTGTGGCGTAACGAGATGCTCATGTTGTTATTTTATCTCCATGCTGCAGATCTCGTTTCGCTGGATTGGCCGAGGCAGATGCCATTCAATACACTCTCCCAGCGTGCATGGGTCGAGGTATAAACAGCATGGCCATCGCACATTCCAGTGGGTCTAAATATATCTATTAAGGCCACAGGAGGGGGAGGACGGCTGCTGGAGGGGGTTTATCCTGGGACATTTCACCGTGGTGGTGGACTCGCACCACTTGAATTATCTTCCGGAGATTGACAATCGGTTGTTGCACCCACAAAAGGAGGACTCGGCCCAATCCAAAACATGCCCTCTAGTTACAATGTGAGAGCCAGGGCGCGGGAGAGGAACAGCGTCCTGAGCAGACCTGAGTTCATGTCACTGAACCATCAGCCCGTCCGCAGCAACAGCGGCGGTGGCGGCGGCGGAGGAGGAGGCAGCGCCGGCGGCGGCCCCTCGGAGAGCCGAGGCAGCGCAAGGAGACAGGGTCAAGTCAAGCACCAAACAAGCCAACCGAGTGAGGAACCTATCGACAGTGGCAGCAAGGACAAGAGAGAGCCCGGCAAGATGCCAGAGGAGGACTGCATGCAGCTGAACCCTTCATTCAAGGGGATAGCGATCAACTCCCTCCTCGCCATTGACATCTGTCTGTCCAAGCGCATGGGGGTGTGCGCCTACACGTCGTCCCCATGGGGAGGCTGCCGCTCCATGGTGGCCCTGCTGGCGCTCACAGGCCACGGCATCACGTGGATCATTGGCACCATTGTGTGTCTCACGAGGAGTAACACTCTGGCCGGGCAAGAGGTCCTGGTCAACCTGCTGCTGGGTAAATGCCACACCACACTCACCAACCAGCTGTTCAGTAATACCCAGAATGCACCAGGCAGGAGAAGCAGGCCATTAATGACCAGGGATGGAGTCTGACTAAGTCAATTCACTCAAGTACTATCTTCAAGTACAATTTTGAGGTACTTGTACTTGAGTATTTCCATTTTCTGCATGAATCCAGACTGACAATAATCATTTCTTGTAGTTTATACAAAATAATTCAAAATAAGCTCAAATCAACTACAACATTAAAATCCTCCTATGACATTAATGCACAAGTAATAATAATCTAATAATAGTCTAAAAGTCACAAGGGCCATTTTCTGCTTTAAGTTATTTTACTTTTAAAACTTTAAGTACATTTTCCTGATTATACTGATGTGCTTGTGCTTAAGTATCATTTCTTTAACTTGTAACAGAGTATTTATAGTATTGTATAACTACTTTTACTTAAGTAAGGGATCTGAATACTCCCTCACCGTTGCCAGTAGCTAAAACCTATAAATACTTCATAAGATGACTTACTAGAAAGTGGTAACAGACACTTTATTACACAGCACGGCCCTTGTTTTACATTGTTTTGAGTGACACATTATATATTGTGTTGACTGACCCTCAACAGCAGAGGAAAAGGCAGCGAATTCAGACTTCACTGATGGAAAGTTTCCCGAGCTCTCTTTAAAAATATCCAGAAGTTTCACACTTGCAAATGTTGAAACACAGTCTTGAACTGTGGTCACTGGCTTGGCAGCTTTCTCACTCACCTCCACCACCAAACCCCTCCACTTCCTGATATGAAAGTGAGGTCATAAACATGTAACGCGAACGTGATATGACACATATAGTATAAATGTCAGTATGGTACATAGCCTACGACCCGTATAAATGTGGACGTGTCTTTTATTCTGGTGACTGGGCTGCATCAGAAGACAGTTTCCAGAAGAAGGAGGCATTTACAAACGCGTTGAATGGCCTCATTCAGGTGACAATTAATGAGATTAATCACAAAGTGTTAAACTTTTCATGAAGTTTAGATATGCTATGTATCCAACAGATGCTGCATTAATGGCAGGAGCTTTTCAAATAATGGATGTACAAAATAAAAAAATTTAAATAGTCTAATATAATAATAATAATAATAATAATAGCCCCATCAAAGACACCTTTATGAATCTTAATCATCATCTTCTCATGAGCTTATGTTCAGTTGCTGTCGATATTATGTCAGAGAGGTGTTGGTTTAACTTATTGTTATGAGTTACACCTTACCAGTATTTAATATAACAATACAATACAATCTAATACAGCCTGCTCATGCATTCTCAAGCATTTATACGTGAAGATCCCCTAAATATATCCTCGCCTTCATTTAGTTTCTTTCTTCTTTTTTTGTGTTGTCAGTTCCGAACTGTTCATTTGTCTCTATGTTAGAGAAGTGTTAAGCAGTAGTGTTATATATATTTTATTTCAACATGTTTATGCAACAAAGAGCAGACTACAAGAGGTCAATTTTTCATAATGAATAAGTGTGTGTGTGTGTGTGTGTGTGTGTGTGTGTGTGTGTGTGTGTGTGTGTGTGTGTGTGTGTGTGCAGGCAAATGCACATGTGCAGTCTGGACCCAAACACAGATTATCGACCAGTAGAAAGTACAAATCTCCTGGCTGGAGCTACACTGAGCTCTGATTGGAGGCCAGTAAATCTCTGGATTTGGGACACTGCTGTATTGTGTTGGGGACATTGTTCAGCTTGTTTATTATTTGCTGGTCCAGGATAATTTCTAGTCAGTTTAGGTCTGTCAGGAGGAAATCTACGAACACCCTGAACAGTGGGTGAGGAATTAATATTAAATGCTCGCTGAAATTCTGTTTTGTTTTCTTTCACCTGACCCAGGAAAGTAATCAGCCAAGACTGGCCTGTCAGGAGTGGTTTAATTCAGAACACTGTCATGAGCGTATGAACGGTGCAGTGCAGGAATATTTCCCATAAAGTGTTTTGAAAACATTGTTAGTCACGCACTGACTGCGGCTGTCTAAAATACTGAGCAGACCTTGACGGTGCAGAGGATGTTCCCATCCTTATCGACTTCAGTGAAGTTCTGCTTCGGTGTTTTCTGGTTTCTTCTTCTGTGTACTGTAGTTGCTCCATTGACCTAGTGACTCCTTTTCTCAAAGAATCCATGTTTACCTCATATCATGCACGCTTATTTAAACATTTGTTCAAATAGGAAAGATACAAGCTAAAATGACAAGGTGCTGTTTGCACCAATTCATTGATTTATGCATGAGCAAGGTCCTTACAGAAAACATTCCCACACTAAAAGACCATGCTTTATATTGTGGATTCAGTTCTATTGTGTTCTTGGTTGAGAGTGAAATACCAGAACAATTTCAACTATTAGGAAAAAAAATGGCTGCAATGTGCCTCTTGCAACACAGCCCATTTACATTTGTTGATAACAATCATCCTGGACATTTCAGATGGTTAAATTTGTCCATTCTTGTGTTGGTTTGCAAACACTTGTACAGGTTTTAAAGTGTTTTATAAAGGAAAGAAAAGTCCAAACAGTTGCTTCGGGTCACAACTCTGACCAGGCAGATACCCAGTCGTTAGTTTAGGACAAATTCAAGAAGACAGATTCCTGATTATGCCCCTGTTTTGCGGCTAAAGACACATATATTTTCTCAGGAGTTGGTTGAGACCAAAACAAAGATAAAGGGAGAGCGATTACACACAAACACAACTCTGCATGAAAGCTAATGTTGCTCATTGTCTGCTGGATGTGTTAATACACAGTCGACACTGGAAAGAAGAAACTCAGGAGAAGCGAGGTACACAATGTTGTTCAGGTATTTATACAGTGGGCCTTGTGGGATTTCCTCACAATGCAAGTTGATCTGCACCAGCCTGACCAATTATCACACACCTGTTCCAAATCTCAGGGTTGGAGTTTCCACTCTCATTATAGCAGTTTCTCCTTCAACAGCATATCTGTGTGCGGCACCCAGAATCTGACTCGCTGATGGAGAGTGTTCGGCCTCTCAAAACAGTTTTTGCGTGATCAATAACTGTCTGCCGGCTGACTGGGGGCTGACTTCAAACATGTTATGACACTGCACTGACTGCAGTTGTGCTGTCAGTCCTGACAATGTTTCACAGCCAAGCATGCTGTAAAACTGTCCGCAGTAAGAGCACTGCAGAACAAAAATCCTGACTGGGAAGAAGGAGTCACACATTCAGCCAGCACAAAATTCTATTGGAGGAAGTTGAGATATTCAGGAAAAAACATAAATTATAACAAATAAAACCATAATTGTGCGCAATTATCCACACATTCCTGATGAGTTGGGTCATTTGATGTCTTGATGATTGTCACTGTAACATTACTCAGCAGATGGACACAACAAACAGGCTCGTCCTTCCAGCTGATAATCTGATACATCATCTCTTGGCTCACCTTCTTCCTCCTGTCAGTACTTTTGAGACTGCCAGAGGGGAAACCACCACATGTCCTCACTCACATTTTCATTTCATTGAGCTCCTGTCTTTTCTCTCTTCTCTTTCTTCATAGCTTCCTTCAGCATTCAGACTTTTATTTTGGTAAACATGAATGTAACACCACCTCAGTACCCTGCCTTTAAGGAGCAGGTATTAAAATAATGGCCCCATTAGGACAGGGAGTGGGCGACTGGAATTAGAAGTAGGGCAGTGTAACCAGTATGTCAGAAAACTGACAGTTACTTAGCACGGGGCCGGCTGAGTGTGTCTGAAGATGGCAGACTTGAACAGAAGTTAAAGATGGCAATGGAGGAGATATTTTTGGGAGGGCTATGGAGCTATAAAAGGCATCCGTAAATGTCTGGCATCCTGACTCAAAGCAAATGTTACTCGTATTGTATGCCTTATTGGTTATTCTTGGTCACTTGGGTATCTGTTTACATACGCGCTAAAGTCGTTGTCTGCTTTATTTGAAGACTAACAGATAAAACTACACTTCCACTGAGACAGTTTGTTTTTAAAAGGAACACTGTCATTAAGAAACATTCACAAATTGTACAATATAAATATAGTGCATGTTTTAGTGCATTCTTTCAACATCCATCCACTTTGACTGTGTGTGAGCACCAAGCATCGATGACGTGAACACAGAGTCCGCCTCTCCTCGTCCCGCTGTAGTCCTGCGCTCTGTCGGCTCGAAACAGCTTGATCTAGGATGCTGTGGTGGAAACAGGTCTCTGTAAAGATGTGGGCACCCATTTGTCCATTTCCTTTTCCCATGAGCTTTCTTTTTTTCCTATTTTTTGCTTTTTCCTAATGAAATAGTGAATACTTCCCCCTCTTTGAGCCTCTAAAAATCCTTCAGATGAGACAATCTAAGGAGGAACAATCACTCTTTGGTTGAACTTCCATCAGGGGTCACAAACAGACATTACTCTAAAGCCTCACTCGCCAGAAAACTTTAATTCAAAATTCACACTTTGCTAATAATACTTCTGTTAACTTAAATTGTATTGGTGGCAGTTTAAAGTAAAGGATCTTGCCTTTTTCCACGACAGCCCTCCTTCTTGACGTCATGACTGTGGCTGGAGTCCAGAGACTGGTGAAGCGCAGGGGACCCTGGGAGATGACGCCGGGCTTCCTGGACTGCGTCGCCATGGACATCTACTCCTTCCCGGCCGCTCACGCCAGCCGGGCCGCTATGGTCTCCAAGTTCCTGCTGTCCCACCTGGTCCTGGCTGTGCCGCTCCGCATCCTACTGGTGCTGTGGGCATTCCTGGTGGGCATGTCCCGGGTGCTGCTGGGGAGACACCACCTAACTGACATGGTGTGTGGCTTTGCGCTGGGCCTGCTCCACTTTAGCTTGATGGAGTCGGTATGGCTCTCGTCAAGCACCTGTCAGACTCTTATTTCCATAAGCACGCTCAGCTGGAGCCCCTTTTTCTGAGCTTTTGATAGAAGACTCCGTCAGGCTTATTTGATACACTAACCTCGCAGCGTCAGGGTCTTGTGAAGTTATTTTTGCAAGGGTCTGAAGTTCTTATCGCAGGGTTTGAACAGAAAAGCATTAACATTTGGGAATCAGGTGTTGGCTTGCATGTAACGCCCAAAACAGGCAGGTCACAAGACATTACAAGACCATCATAATGCTAGTAAGTCAAATCTTCTAACACACACCTCCACTGCTTCTTGATTTAAATCATCTCAAGACAACTGCACACTGACAATGATTTGGTGAAAATGAACGTGTAGGATTAAGGTCATTTTAAAAACATTTTACTCTACTTAGATTTCTTTCTATATGACAAATTCTCTCTCGACATTGTGTGCCTCTTTCTCGTTTCCTCCTTTCACTTCCTTCCTCTCTGTCACCTCTTCCTCTTTTCTCATTTTTCTTTTAAAATATCTGTGTTTTTAGTTTGGGGTTGAACACTGAATAGAGTTTGGTGTAATATTGGATGTAACACTGAAATATTTAAAGTGATTGTTCCTAACTGGCGTGACTAATAATGTTTGTACATTTCTGATGGGATTACTTACTTTGACGTCTTTTTAAGACATTTAATATTTTTCTTAAGGGGTCAAATACAATTTCTTTCAGCGTGCCATTTATGCTGTTATGAGTTTAAATCTTGTTTTATAGCAGATATTTCTCATCAGCTCTTTTATTTCAGGCTGCTGCAGTCTGCACATTAACAGATGTTTACGGTTTGCCAGTGATTTTGATTCAGTGCCCTACAAAACAACTGAAGCGTGTGGCTGTGTGTGTGTGTGGCGTGTGTGTGGTGTGAATGTTGGCATACAAAATAAAAATATCCGTTTGAAATATCAATTTTTAACCAATTACACCTTTCTTTTCTGAATGTGTTTTTTATGGACCTTTAAATAAAACCTGTTGGGTTTTTTTTGGTTTGGTGTGTAAATACAGTTTTGTGTACATTAGTTTGCTTTGTTCTGTACAGGGATCTGTATACCATGTTTTTACTTTGTTTCTCCATCTCATGAATAAAACGAGGTGGGCTGTCAGTAAATATCGAATGCCTTTGTTTTTTCTTATTCGTATGTGTGAATGCAAAAATGTCAATAATAGTCAAAAAGTGTAAGTTTTTATATTGATTTTTAGGATGAATAATGGTTGCTTGTAAACGTAGCTGTGAATGTGAATCGGATCATCTACAAAACAAAGATTTGCAAACATTTTTGCAATTTTTAAAAAATTAAATGTGGGTGTGTTGCCGACCAGAATGCGTCGTCCAAAAATACCGTTGGACGTGATTCAATAATTCATGTAGCAGCTGACTCCGAGAGGAAGCTTAACTGCCTGTTTAGAAAGCGAAACAAATTGCTCCAATCATCAGATGGGGCACAACTTGGTCAGCTAAAGAATGAATAAGTGTGGTTTGTTGAAACTTAAAGTGAAGATGATGACAGCTGAACATTTTAGGAAAAAAGTAATTTATGGTGTCTTATAGTCTTATAGTATCTGATATTAAATGTAGTTACTGTATCAGTTATTTTCTGGCAATAAATGTACTTGAGTACCAAAGGTCAGTATATGGCAGTTAATCTACTTGAGTATCAAGAGTACAAGTAAAAGAAAAAAAAAAGTTATACATATATTAACATATATGTTTGTAAATACTCTATACTATATACTTTTGCATGTAATCTAAAAACTTTGCAGATTACACTACTTTTGTGTGTAATCTGCAAACTAACTAGCAACTAAATTTGTCAAACAAAAGTAGTGGAGTAAAAAGTACAATAGTAGTGGAGTGGAAGTATAAGGAAGCAGAAAATGGAAACACTCAAGTAAAGTACAAATACCTCAAAATTGTACTTAAGTACAGTACTTGATTAAATGTACTTAGTTATTCAATCACTGATTGCATCAGAGCAGCTGCAGTGCAACTACACTTCTTCTTCTTCTGTGCAGTATGCAGAGCAGGGGTGTACCCCACATAACTCTCCAGTGGTTTGTCATCAACAGATGTCAGTATTATTAGGGTCGCCTGTAGCTGCATTAATATCATTGTGGACCACATTATTTACTTGTATGAGAGAGCAAACATTCATGTATTGATGCAGCAATGATTGTGACTGTCATTAAAGCTACGTGTCTTCACAGCCACTGACTCTAGCTTCCTGTCACAGTATCTGACAGGATATGCAGTGGTGTGTGCTCTGACACAGTTCGCACAGCAGGAACCGAAACTGCTTTTAAAAAGATACTCTCTGGCACAAAGAGTCTGAGGGTACGAGTTTACGTTCTTATGTGTTACCTGGTTATGCGTGCATTGATAGTTTTTCGTAAAAGTTGCCAAACATCTGGAGGACATTCGGACCAAGTAACTCCTCATTTTAAAAAACAAAAACATTTGATGTGTAGAGCAGCAGAGACAGAAACTGAAGAGTGCAGACAAGACAGACACAAATATGAAAACCGTTCAAAGTGGAACGAAGAAGGAGTTTTTTTTTTTTTTTATTAAGTACCACTGCTGCAAACACTGACACACACACTGTATCTTATCAGTTGACTGGTTGGTTAGTCATTCTCAATTTCAATTCAGTACACAGCAAAGATATAATGACAACATTTGACTAATACAGCTTGAAAAATCAAATGAGATTTTCTGTGGATGTTCTTGGTTCCCAGAGTATGATTGTTCATGTTTATCGATGCCACCACCCGGATAGACTTTCCACATGAACACAGTCGATATCAATCTGTATGCACACAAAGACATAGAGGATATTTTACTAAAAGAGGAAGTGATATTTATGAATCTGCAGTCTGACTTGACACCATGTTGTATGAAGTTTCTCGAGGTTAAATAAAGGTTGAATTAATGTTGCGTTAAAACACGAGCAGCATCACCAAATTACAGTTTGTCCCAGTGGTCTGTTTGATTTTGCGCCAAATTCCAGGCCACCCCAGCCCTGTGCAGCATGTACCCAAAATATCCCTGTGAGTAAGTGCTGATAGTGCTCGCAGGCCTGATTCTGCAGGGTCCACATGCACTGACTCAACAGACATCACACGCCCTACTGTTGTGTCTTCATGCTCTGTGCTCTGAGTTACATATACAATAGATAGACACCACAACCTTCCAGGCGCCACTACTGACCTCTGTGCAGGCTGCAGGTATTTGCTCTGAGCGAGTTACAAGGTCAGGCACATTTCCATTTTAGTATATTTAGAAATGATTATTCACTGGGATTAAAAATAAATAAAATACTACCATTCTTTTTCGTTTGTAGTTTATATCTGTGCAGTATAAATGTGACTTTGAAGCAGCACCAATTTGACTGACTTTTTGTCATTTTAAAGAAGCACATACCAGCTGGTGAATCAATGGAAGAATAGATTGCAATCTTTTGCTATGAATGGTTGAAGAAGGGTAAGACAAGTGCTCCCTCTAGAGGAAATCTCCAGGAACCAGTCTTATCTGACTGGCTGTGTCCTGATTTGATTTGGCTAGTATTGATTTTGGTATATGTTGCCTTCCATTAGTTTACTTGCAACTCGAAAAAGAAACCAGAGCAAAAACCTGATGATGCAACCTTGTGAAAAGCAGCAGATTAATCTAAAAAATGTAGAATGCAAAAAGACAAAACAGTCACACCAGTGGGATAACATTTAGATTTTAGTCATTATTGTCCTACATTTAAATGTTCTGCATCTCTGTTTCAGGCTGATTACCTAATTCAATCCCTTTAATTTGTTGTATGTAATTTTGTCCTATCCTATCTACATCAAAGAGCTCCTGCAGCAGACGTTGCTCCTTGTACAGACTTGTGAAGTTAAACAGATGTGCTGTTGATAAAAAACACGTAGATGCCTTTTTTTGTTTTAGATTTTGAGAATTTTAGAAATAGAAAAAACAAGAGTGAATCAGTAAATACGTAGATAATTGTAAAACTAGAAGCAAGAACTGATTCTTTTTCCTTTTTCATTTTCCAGTGCAATAAAATCTTTTTTTTTTTTGAGAACAAAGGGGGGGAAATCCATTATTGATTTAATGTGAGAGGAATGAATACCATGTCATGTATTTTTACGTAATTCCACAGATGTTGTTACAGATTAATTGAATAAGAGACACATTTTCAGTAAGAGATCGATCATACCAGTAGCAGATTCAGTCATACCCAGAATGGGATTAAAGCCAGGATATGACTAAAAACCGGGTTACTAATGTGATTGTACACATACTCACTGACGTTCATGGTTGAGCTCTGTAGTATCAGGAGATGGAAAGTATCCAGCGCATATCGTATGCTGTAGTCTGCAGGGTATGTACGAGTGTACATTCAAAACTTTTAATAATGTTTTTATGAGGTTTTGTTATTCTGGCACCAGAGACTGCTGGTGAATCAGACATACTGTATGAAACGAATAAATCATAATAAGAAAATAATTATTTTGTCATATACAAAACGCTTAACATAATTTAGTATCAAGGCAGTTTGTGAAATTGTCACGAAACATAATCTACAGGATTTGTGTACATGGACGCCAAGTTTGAACTGTTTTCATGACTCAGCAGGACTAGCTCTCTTGCCAATGGCACATTTCTTTCACTGAATGAAACATGACATTTATGAACTGCACTGGAGTTGCAGGGAGGTGGTTACAGTGGATGGCAACCATACCAAAACTGTCATACTAGAATCCAGGGTTTGCATCCGGTTTGTTGTTAGGTTTAGGCAACAAAAGCACTTTGGTTTAGGTTAGCAAATAATATTTTCACTTTCTGAAACAGTCATGAAATTGAATCTATAGGATTGACTTTGGTTAGAGTCAGTAAAAGATTGTAATCTCTCTTATATCTTGATAAAAAAAAAAAAAACAACAGTTTGTGAACTACTGATAAAATGTAGTCTTTAGGATTCATATACATGGACACTTCTATTTTTAAACTTGAGCTAAGTGTCACAAAATAATTGACAATTTGTGCCTTTTTGTACAGAAATGAACTTAATGGAAAACAAAATAAATGTTTTTAAGAGGATACAACAAGGAGCCAGTGGATTGAAAATGTGGCCACTGAGATTACAGATTCCTCTCTGAATATGATTCCTGAATTTAACCATGTCTTACACACGGGAAATGTAAATGTTAACATTGGATAAATCAAAGAAAAAAGCAACGCATGCGGTCCAACTCTCTGAGAATGTGGATACTGAAGTATGTTTTAGTCTAATCAGCTTGTATTAATTAAATGTCAGTGTCCTTTTGTGTTTTATTGCAGTGACACTTTCTACAATCTTCTATTCATAAAAAACAACTAATGAATATAGTTTAAAATAATTAAAGTGTTTGTGTAAGTGCTCAAATCAACCGGCAGGGGGCGCTCGGCACGTTTTTCCAGCCGACGTCGTTCTGTGACGTATGACGTTGAGGCGAGCCGATCCAGCCTACACACAGCCCCGTTCATTTCCAGGCCGGGTAGGACCCCAGCAAAAACACTGCGATCGGTTCAACCTATGAAGATTGGGCTTTACAATCGCCATCCATCCTTTGATTAGACAACATTTTGTGGAAATATATCACTGTCACTGATCAGAAGGTACACTAAGACGTTGAATCGGTGAGTTATGGACGCGGATGGTTGTGTCAAACCTCCAGTTTTGCTTGTCTTCTCCGCTGCCTAGTTTTATTGTTGCTTTGTTCTGTGCAGCAGCCATTTTTAATCGCCTTGTCCTACATTCCCATCCCTGTCGTCTGTCCGCTCCGAAAGCCAAGAAAGGTTGAAAATGTTTGCACGGGTCTGAGTGTTTTACATACATTTCCAGCAAATAGGGTGTCAAATTATGTGAAGCACCACAGCACTGAGAAAGACCCGGCCTGTCAAGGTTGTTTTTGAAACACTAGACTGGAAGTTAAACGGGATTGCCGTTATGCTAGTTTTCTGTCGAAGCTAGCTAATGCTAAGTAAGAGCTGTTGGTTATGTTTTGTTATTCATGTGTGGTAGCTTGAACAAACACAAAATACGTATTCAGCCCGTATCTCCACAGTCTTAAGGTGCAGTAACAATAATGATACACATCTCTAACGTTACAGGACCTTGGCCGCTAGCACTTGATGTTTACATAGCCTAGGTATTTTTTCTTTAGCACAAGCTACCATATTTTGCTAGTGATGGCTAGCAGTACACCTAGGGCTCTTCTTGACGTGAGTGTTGTTGCTTTACAATTTAAGATAATGTTAAGTAGTCTCTCTAACACGATAAATTGACCAATACCGCTTTTTTTTTTTAGTTTTATTTGACTAGTCTGGTCAGATTGTGTTTTTGTTTCCGTGCAGCGAACTGGCTGGTGTCAGTTTCATGTGCTGGAATTAGCATTAGCTTTCAAAGAGGTAGCATAACGACACCTACAAGTAACATTAGAGAGGTCAAACGTTAATTTGCGGTCATACGAAATGCTGTAGTTATATCCAGTATATACATTTCCACTGCTTGTGGGTTTTTCTTTTGGTTGTTTGGCGGAAATAACGTTTAAAATGTAAACAAAGTCAAGAAATGGAGAACGTTAGCTGTCATGGCGTTAGCCTTCATGTCTGACTTTGCGCTAACTAACATTATATTCGTAACACGGTGTTCTTTGTAGAAATTCAGCGTCTTTTCTTAAATAAAAGTAGCAGGAAATGCCCTGATATGATCATAATTTCAATACGTGTCTGAATCGACCGTGATGGACAGATGTGTTTTTTCTGAAGAAGTCCCGGTAAAACGCCTATGCGGAGCTTTAACCGAGCGGCCTCGGTTAAAGCTCATGCGTTATGGGGTTGTCTGGTAGTCGGCTCAAACGACGATATTTCTATGCATAGGTTTGTGTATAAAATATTTAAAACATCAGATGTGGGTGTTCGCATCAAACGCTATTTCAGCGATAAAAAAAGATCATATTTAGCCTGTACTATTAATTCCTTGTCTCTTCAATAGGCACTCCACATCACTTAACATCTCTTGTTTTGGTGCATGTATTGAGCAATCTGAACTGTGAGTAGCCATCATAGAAATGTTCAATATAAAGAACATGTTTGGCTATGTGTCAGAAGAACATCAAACTAGAAACACATGCTGGGGTGTGCGCTCCATCTTATTGCAGTGTCCTCGTCGAAAATAATTTCATTTAAGATTTAAAGCAAAAAAAAAATCTGGTTGCTTTTGGACAAGACTTCAGCAGATCTTGTGTTATTGTAGCTTGTGGCAGATTTAGGTGTAGATGAATATAAGAAATAAGTTGGAATTATTTCTTATAATTTGAAATAGTTGTTGAAAATAATCAACATTTTCTGTTAACTTAACTCTATTCTGTAGTTATAATGTCTTGCATATTGTTGTTCATCCATGTTTTTTTTTCTTAGAAGTGGCAGTGCAGTTTACTCAATTACTTTGTGTATTTTGCCCTATTCCTGTTTGGGGCGGCTGCGGCTTAGGAACTAGAGCACGTCGTCCATTAATCGCTTGGTGGTTCGATCCCTGGGTCCCCTGGTTGCAAGCTGAAGGATCCTTGTGCAAGACACTGAACCCCAAATTGCTCCCCATTCTTGTTCCATCAGTGTGTGATTGGCTGAGCATCCTAAACAAAGAACTGTATCGCTCCTGATGAGCAGGACAGCAAGTCAGCCTCTTTTATCATTGTGTGATTGAATGAGTGACTGTGACAAGTGTCTTGAAGCGCTTTGAGTTGTCAGAAGACTAGAAAAGTGCTATTTAATGCAAATCAATAAACCATTTAATCAGGAGCGTTGATGCTCACAATTTCATGTGATTCAGGCTTTGATTTTGTCATATGTGAACTATAGATAAGCAGTAAATACAGGGTTATTCTGGTGCTTTGAGAACACACCAGGAGTCAAAGCCACAAATGCAGCATCAGTTGTACGAAGTAGCTCAGCAGTAAAGGAAGAATAGAGGGAAATTGAGTTTTCAACCAGGAAAG